>NC_135311.1:132498532-132805715 GCF_048772815.1 Callospermophilus lateralis | reverse complement strand
TGTGGACCAGGCTGACTTTTCTTAGTGGCCATATTCCTGCTTTTCCAGATGCTCCCGGGCAGTATCTAGACCGAGGTCCTGTGTCTGTGGGAGGTGGGGCCATGGTCCAGAAAGTTTTCAGTGGGAACCTGCCCCATTCCCCTCACCCTGGACCCTGAGAGGTACCATCCTTAGGCTTCACTCAGGGGAAGCCCTGAGCCTTGGCCCCGTGCTGCGGCATCGCCTGGGTTCTCTTTCCCTCCAGCTCTGCAGCGTGCAGCTTCTTAATGTCCTCACAGGCTGCAGCCTCCTCCCTGAGCAGGGAATTTCCTGACTTATCTTCCTACACCATCCCGAGGTCCATCTCTGCGCCTGTCCCTGTCTCTTCCCACCCACCCGTCTCTCTCCACCTGACTGGCTCTGACACATGGTCCCCTCCCTGCAGGCTGAGGCTGGCCGCGTGGAGCTCGAGCTGTCCATGACCAAGCTGAGGGCAGAGGAGGCTTCTCTGCGGGACTCCTTGTCCAAGCTAAGTGCCCTCAACGAGAGCCTCGCCCAGGACAAGCTGGGACTGAACCGCCTTGTCGCCCAGGTACATCGTGTCGTGGGCCCAGAGGCCTGGTCCACCTGTCCTCCCCATCGGGGAGACCCCACTGAAGTGTCCCAGACCCTCACACCCTGCACCCGTCTGTTTTGGTCTTTGCCACTCCTGTGTCTGTCTTCGTCTGTCTCCACTCTGTCTGCTCTCTCCTGGTCTCACAGGAGGGGTCCTTCTTCATTCTCCCTTGTCAGTGTCCACACACCCTGCCCCTTTCCCCAGGCCCTCTCCTGGGCTGATCAGTGGGTGAGTGGAGGAGCATCCCTGTCCTGGGAGGAACCCTTGCTTACCCTCCCGCCACACTCACCCCTGCAGCTGGAGGAGGAAAAGGTGGCCTTGCTGGGCCGGCAGCGTCAGGCAGAGCAGGAGGCCACCTTGGCTCTGGAGGAGCAGCAGAGGCTGGAGCAGCTGCGGCTGGAGCAGGAGGTGGAGCGGCAGGGCCTGGAGGGCGCCCTACACGCCACGGAAAAGGCCCGGGAGGCCCTGGAGCAGCAGCTGCCTGAGCTGCGCAGCGAACGTAGCGGGCTGCAGGAACAGCTGGCTCAGGTGGGCGGAGCAGAGGGGGACAGGCCCGGCCTAGGAACCTGCGTCTGAGTGAGCTGTACCACTTCCCTGTGCTCAGTCACCCCGTCAGTAATTCGGGGCTGAGAGTTCTTGTCAAGAGTGTCATGAACGATAGTTCTGAGTGAGCTGTCCCACTTCCCTGTGCCTCAGTCACCCCGCCAGTAACTTGGGGCTGAGAGTTCTTGTCAAGAGTGTCATGAACAATAGGTGAGGAAACTAAGAGCCCAGCAGAGGGGCCTGCTGTCAGCTGTTGGCACGGGTGTAGCACATGGTGGTGTGGAGAGGCTTGAGGGATCAGAATCAGACATTTTGGGATGTCACAGCTGCAAGGGACCCTAGGGCTTCAGGGACCTAGGAACTTAATGTCCTGGAGTGAGTCCGGTTCCTGGAGGGGCATCTGGATAAGGTGAAAGGGGAGCCGGAAGTGGCTTCCGCCCTCCACTCCAGCCAGCAGAGCAGCTCCCCTGGTCGGTTTTATATGTTCAGCTGTTCTGCAAGTTTTGGGGTGAGGAAGGGTTGTTGCCCCTCACTCCCAGACTGAGTGAGGGCCTTGTTTTTGCACACATGTGCGCTGTGCATCTAGAAAAGGCTGGAGTGCCCATTGCAGATCACATAGCAGGGCAGAGCCTGGGCTCAACCCTGGGCCTCCTGCCCGCCGGCGGGAGCTGGGTCAGACCCCGAGTTGAGGTGCCATGTGATGAACGGGTCCGGGGTTCTGAAAGTGGTGCTCACAGTCCCTGGTGGGGGCCAGCTCTCCCGGCAGCTGAGCGGGCGGGAGCAGGAGCTGGAGCAGGCCCGGCGGGAGTCCCAGCGGCAGGTGGAGGCACTGGAGCGAGTGGCCCGGGAGAAGGAGGCGCTGGCCAAGGAGCGGGCCGGCTTGGCTGTGCAGCTGGCGGCGGCGGAGCGCGATTGCCAGGCCCTGTCAGAGGAGGCCACTCGCCTGCGGTAAGGTCTTGGGCTCTGCCCAGCACCCCCAGGGCCTGGCGTTGGCCCACAGGGGCCGTTACTTAGGAGCCTGGCTTGCCAACATGCCCTTGCTGTGGCTCAGCCTTCCCCAGGGGAGCGTGGCCCAGCTAGGCAGGGAGGCTGGCACTGGGCCCGGGGCTGGGCACGCCCTGAGAGCCAGTTACCTGGGCTGTTGAGGCTGAGGCTCATGGCCTCAGGGGCTTGTGTACTGCAGCGTGGAGAAGGCAGCCCTGGAGAGCAGCCTGTTCGAGGTGCAGACGCAGCTGGCCCAGCTCGAGGCGCGCCGGGGGCAGCTAGAAGCAGATGGACAGGCCCTGTTGCTGGCCAAGGAGACCCTGACTGGTACGAGGGGCCAGGGACTGGGACACCAGGTTCTGGGATTCCCCCAGGCAGGCAGCATTGACCTAAGAGGTTTCAGCTTCCCCGGAACAGCCCCTCCCTCTCTGGGCCCCAGATTCCTGCTCTGGCTAAACCCTTGCCAGGATGAGGCGAGAGGCACAGGTGGCCTGACTCAGCAGGAGCTGCTGTGGCTTTGCTGTCCTCTGGGCGGCAAGAGACTTCTGAGTTCTCCTGCAGAGCCAGCGGCTGCTTTTCCCAGGACACTCAACACTTCCTGTGTGTCCCGACTTTCTCTAGCGCATGGCTCTTCCTGCGCTCTAAACATCAACGCGGCACTTACCTGGGTTATGGAAATTGACTTCCTGTTTACGTCCACCTAAGCAGACAGAACCAGGAAGGGAAATGCTGGTGGGTTTCCCACCAGGAGATGGTGTTTGGGTGGTCCACAGAAGGACACACCATCGCATTGTCACCTGTGTGAGTGCTGATAGTTGACACTTGACTAAGAATGCTTATATCATTAGTCAGTAAAGGGGATGCTTTGTGTGGAGCTGGACAGCATTGCAAAATTACTGATCTCTCTGTTTCCTCATCTGTGAATGAGGATAAAAATAAACTAGGCATGTTATGTAGGTGAGATGAAATTGTGGGATATAACCCAGGTGCTTGACTGTGGTGTGCTCAGTCAATAACAGGGTATAGCCAGGTGCTGTGACCGTGCCTGCAATCCCAGCAACTTGGGAGGCTGAGGCAAGAGGATAGCAAGTTCAAGGCCAACCTGGGCAACTTATTGAGACCCAAAATAAAAACGAAAAGGGCTGGGAGTGTGGGCTTAGCATGCAGGAAGCTACGGGTTTTATCGCCAGTAACCATATATGCAGCCCAAACGGGAGTGGTTATATTTGACATCCTTCCCGTTTGTGGGGGCCCCCCTTTTGTGATATTCTAGGTAGGCAGACAGAGCCAGTGGGCCCATGCAGCAGATGGAAAAACTGAGGTCCAGAGAGAATGAGCCACTTCTCCAAGGAAACCAGCCCAGATGCCAGATGAAGCTTCTCCCCTCCGGGTTCTACCATCTGGTCACCTGGCTGCAGTTTGCTGGCTTGAGGGAAGGTTTTGCCCTAACCTTGTTTGTATCCACCCTCCCTCTTGTGCAGGTGAGCTGGCAGGCCTGAGGCAGCAGATGGTAACTGCAGAAGAGAAAGCAGCTCTGGACAAGGAGCTAATGGCTCAGAAGCTGGTGCAGGCGGAGCGGGAGGCCCAGGCCTCTTTGCGGGAGGAACGGGCAGCCCACGAGGAGGACTTGCAGCGACTCCAGCGTGAGAAGGTATGAGCACCTTGTAGGGGCGGTTAGGGCTCTGAGCCATTGTCTCCTCTGTACCCACAGAGTCCTCTTTCTTGCTCTGCCTCCGTGTCCACATCTGAGAAACAGGACTTCATTTCTACGGTGGAAGCCCTAGGGGCAGCTAGTTGGGAAGATCCATGGGGATAGGGGTGTCCTTATCAAATATGCAGATTCCCAGACCCCAGATTTAGTTCCCACCCTGGTGATTCTGATGCAGGGGGTTCATGATCACATTGAAGAAAGGCCAACGTTGCAGGGCATGTAATCCCAGCAGTTCAGGAGGCTGAGGCAGGAGGATCTAGTATTCAAAGCCAGTGTTGGCAACTTAAGGAGGCCCTAAGCAATGCAGCAAGACCCTGTTTCTAAATAAAATCGAAAAAAGGATTGGAGATGTGGCTAGTGGTTAAGTACCCCTGGATTCAATCTCCAGTGCCCAGGATATATATAGCAGAAAAGTACTTTTCATTTGTGATACACTATTTGCAAATGAAAGATCACTGGCACCTGAACATGTAAGAAAGGGAAGGGGGCAGAATGAGGATTTGTAGTTCCTGAGTTTGAATCTGATCTTGGTCACACACTGGTGATGCTAAGGTCTCTGTGTCTTCATTTCCTATCAGTAGAAATGGAGATAGAGAAGTATGAGGTACTAGGAGGAGGAGGTGAGGTGATCCATATAGAGGGATTTGGATGGTGACTGGTACTTAATCAGTGCTTTACAAATTATTATTACTGATATTGGGATACTCTTCAGAGCAGCTCTCAAGACAGATGCCCTGAGCCACCCAGCCTGGATGTCTGATTCTGACAGTGTCAGGCTGCTGCTGTGAGGGTCACCCTGGGTCTCAGTGGATTTGGGTGAATATCAGCACCCCTCCCAGCAGGTAGCAGCATAACACTTGAAGAAGAGGCCCCCATCCTGCTTCTCTCAGCATCCAGGGGCCAGTGCTGGGGCCAGGCACCTGCCCTCGGCACCTTGAAATGGGCTGTCCTTCACCTATGAGCTCTTCCTGGCCCCCCACCCCCTCCCTGGGGGGCCAGACTCCTTCGATCCCCTTATGCCCCACCCCTTGCTTTTCCCCCACTATCCTCAAATTCCCTGCAACCCCCCTGGCCTGGCCTAGCCTGGCTGCTGGGTGGGAAGCGTGGCTCTGGCCCCCTTGCCCACCGGGACCCCTTGGTTCCCAGCACATCCTGCTTACTCTGTCCCGGGCCTTGGTGGCTGTATTCCTGGGCTCACTCTCTTTTCTCTCTTTGCCTGGCTGGCTGCTCTTCCACCCTCCTCCGGAGAATGTTCTATGCCACATCTGGGGCCGCTCCTGCTCCCTGAGGCTCTCACAGCCCTGGCCTGTGCCTTCATTTCCCTTATCGCCTGTCTTGGTGAAAAGGTCACCTGCCCTGTCCGAGCTTTGGGAACAGATGGCCTTTTCTGCCTTGATGTGAATGAGGGGCTGCTTGGGCCCCTTCCGGTGGGTCTCATGTGCCCGCCCTGGCCCCCCAGGAAGCCGCATGGCGCGAGCTGCAGGCTGAGCGGGCCCAGCTGCAGGGCCAGCTGCAGCGGGAGCGGGAGGAGCTGCTGGCCCGGCTGGAGGCCGAGAAGGAGGAGCTGAGCGAGGAGATAGCTGCCCTGCAGCAGGAGCGCGACGAGGGCTTGCTCCTGGCCGAGAGCGAGAAGCAGCAGGTGCGTGAGTTCTGGTGTGGCCTGCACGGCTCCCCAGGCCTCGTTCCATAGCTGGTCCCCACGTGGCCACCTTGCAGTCAGGAGGCTGAGGCAGGCTGCTTCCCTCTCTGGGCCTCAGTTTCTTCACCTGTAGGTTGGGGAGGTGAGGGGTGTGTGTGAAGCATCGCTGAACCCCATGCCTGGGAGCAGGTCATAACCCTGGAAAGCTGTTCCTCATTCTCCCATCCGTCCCCCTACCCAGGCTGGGCGGGTGTCCTCATGACTGCCTTCTGGTCAGTCCCCATGATGCCCATGGCAGCAGCTGACCCTCTCCCAGAGAACGAATTCCTGACTTTTCCACAATGTACGACACAGGGCAGACTGTACCCATCTCTCCTCTTTGCCAGGGTCAGTCTCTTTACCTCTTTGAGCCTCAGTTTGCTCACCTATAAAAATGGGAACAATGAAAGACTTTGCCTCGGAGTGGTGGGTGAGTGAGGTCCGTGGATCAGGTTCATGTCCAGGCAGAGTGGGGGAAGGTCCCCGGCTGCCCCGAGGACCAGCCAGTCCCCCAACCCTGTGTTCCTTGCCTCTGCCCAGGCCTTGTCTTTGAAGGAGTCCGAGAAAACAGCACTGTCAGAGAAGCTGATGGGCACCCAGCACAGCCTGGCCGCCGTCTCCCTGGAGATGGAGCGGCAGAAGCGAGATGCGCGGAGCCGGCAGGAGCACGACCGGGTAGGGCGGTCAAGCAGTGGCACCTTCTGAATAGGGAGGCACAGCTCCGCCGGAGGAGGCCCTCTAGAGGGGAGGCTTGGCCTCCTTGTGGAGCTTCCAGGCTGTGGAGGTTCAGCCCTTCTTCGGGAATCCTTGTGTGAGGGATGGACACACAGCTCTGCCCTGCTGAGTCCCCTTGTTCAGGGGAGAGACCAGCTGTGCCAATAACACTTAAATAGGTGTCGTGGGGTGAGCAGGGGTCTGGAAGGCCAGCAGGAGGGGCTGTTTGGAGCTGAAATTGGACAGTTCAGCCAGCAGACTGGGCGTCGCACGGGGCAGGATGAGGGGACACTGCAGGACCAAGCCCTTCCGTCCTAGAGCACCATGCATGCCCTGACATCTGAACTGAGGGACCTCCGGGCCCAGCTTGATGAGGCCACTGCTGCTCACGCCCAGGAGGTGAAGAGGCTGCAGGAGCAAGCCCATGACCTGGGCAGGCAGCGGGAGTCCTGCCAGCGTGAGGTGGGTCTCCCGCCCCCTAAATGCCACCATGTGCCTGCTGGGTGCCTGGTCCTGCGGGGCCAGAAGGCATTAGATGCTTGCCTGCATTCGAAGACAGATGGACAGCAAGCATCTGTTAAGCCCCTGTTTTGTGCTGGTGCAGCTTGGGGACTGAGAGAGATGAGTGGGGTTCCTGTCCTTTGGTCTCATCCACAGGCTAGTCCTGACTAGTGATTATTTTAGCCCCAAACACCGCTGACTGGCCCTAAATCATAACGCACAGCTGAGGACTGGGCAGGTGCCCCTGGCTAAGGACATGGGTGTGGGCCAGCTCGAGGGGCCCTGACCCTTGCCCTGGGCTCACAGGCAGAGGAGCTTCGGACTCAGCTGCGGCTGCTGGAGGATGCCCGCGATGGGCTGCGGCGGGAGGTGTTGGAGGCGCAGCGCAGGGTGCGGGATGCCCAGGAGGGTCGTGAGGCCCAGCGCCAGGAGGCCGGGGAGCTGCGGCGCAGCCTGAGTGAGGGTGCCAAGGAGCGCGAGGCCCTGCGGCGCTCCAACGAGGAGCTGCGGGCTGCAGTGAAGAAGGCTGAGAGCGAGCGCATCAGGTGGGTGTCGGAGGGGACCAGCTCTGAGTCCTTCCAAGCCCTGTCCCTTCACTGAATCTTGTCCTTGGAACCTAACTTCATCCATGGCCACGCACAGGTGGGGGTTCTTTGGCCCTAACCACAGACTGGCACGAGTCATTTTTGGTGGCTTTTCTATCTCAGATGAGGGACAGGTAGAGGCGGTAGGCAGGGTTGGGTCCAGACCCCACTTGCCGTCATCAAGGAGTTGCTGATGTACTTCTAGCCGAGGGCCTGGCCCAGCCCTGGAGGCTCAGGAGGGGCCACGTGGGCAGGCAGCGCTTGGGACGCTCTGCGCCAGGGTCAGCCAGATCCACCCCAGGAGTTATGGGGAGGGTGTTTGCGTAGAGCTGCAGAATGCACTCCTCCCAGCACCCAGGCAGCTCTGCCCTCGGCCCTCTGCCCTCTCTAGCCTGAAGCTTGCCAGTGATGACAAGGAGCAGAAGCTGGCACTCCTGGAGGAGGCTCGGACAGCAGTGGCCAAGGAGGCCGGGGAGCTTCGTTCTGGGCTGCAGGAGGTGGAGCGTTCCCGGCTGGAGGCGCGGAGGGAGCTGCAGGAGCTCCGGCGGCAGGTACCCCACCGCTCCCTGTCTCTTGCCGTGTGGCAGCACTCCTTTCTTCTCTGGATGTTAAAGCAGAGGCTTGAACTACAAGGCTTTTACCTGACCTTGGTATTAATGGACAAGCTTTGAGGATTCCTCACCCTGCACAGGGGCACGTGCTTGCAACCCCAGCAACTCCGAAGGCTGGAGGACGGCAAGTTCACAGCCGGCCTGGGCACCTTAGTGAGGCTTTGACTCAAAACAAAAAAAAATGCTGGAGATGGGGCTCAGTGGTGGCACCCCTGGGTTCCATCCCGTCCCCCGTACAGGGGCAGGGGAATATGCATTTATTTATTCCTACATTCCCCACTTACCTGGCCACAAGGGCTCTATCAGCATGCTTAATGCCCTCTGCTGAGGTGAGTGCAGCTCAGAAATGAGCCCCCTGGGTTCCATTCCCAGTTCCAAGGACAAGAGGGGAGAGAAGTGGCCCTGGAGAGAGTGTGGACAGGTTGGCATGTGTGTCAGTCGAACTTTGTGGATGGACACTGAAATTTCATGTTATTTTCATGTGTCAAGAGCTGTTTTCCTTTTGACCAATGAATCTTTTTTAGCTATTTAAAAATTTAGCATCGGTCCTTGTTCACACCTGTGCAGAACAGGAGGCACCTGATTTTGACCTGTGGCGCTTGCTAATCCTGAATTGACGATCTCCCTACTCCTCAGCAGCAGCAAGCACTGCACAGGCACCTACTGTGTACTAGGCATTGCCTTTGCACTGTAGCTTCAAGGGCTCAGACTCTTTTGCTCTAGGAGCCTGAAAAAGCCTCATTCGGCTCCTAAGCGCCCCTCCACAGAGAGCCCACAGTCCCCAAATACATGCAGAACCCAGAGGTGGGAACCGTGCTGAGAGTCTCGTCCTCTCTGCCCAGTGCAACCCCTCCACCTCGGCCTCTCCTGAGTAGCCACAGGAGCCCCTGAAGGGAGCTGGCATTTACATGCCAGGCTCATGCTGGGTGTTTGCGGGCTACAGCACCCTGTTACCCTCCTGGTGCCACTGTGGGGTGGGCAGGCATCGCCCCCACCTGCCCCATGGGGAAGCAGGCTTAGAACACACCTGCACACTCTGCTTGTCTGAGTGGAGCCCAGGTCTGCTGCCTGCGGGCTGTGTGACCTTGGGCAAGTCTCTTCAGCCTGCCTAAGCGCTCTCGCCCCTTGAGAGGGATACTGTTGGCACCCGCCCCGCAGGGCGGCATAAGGAGTAATGAAGCAGTTAGGGTGAAGTGCTTGGAACAGAGCTGGACATGCAAGCCCTCCAGAGGAGCTGCTCATTGTGACTGAGGGGAATGTGACCAGAGCTGTGGGCCCTGCCCTCTGGCACTCCTGGTTTGATGGGACTCAACCTTCCCTCCCCTCTGGTACCCAAGAGAGGTAGTTGGGAGGCCAGGGACTACATGGTGAGCTGGCCATGAGTGCCCTGTCTGACGTGGCGGAGCACAGTGAGGCTGTCCAGGGCAGGGGCTTGTGCTCCATATGTGTCCCTAGGCCAGTGTGCCTGGCCAGGACCAGGCAGGGCACGGGACAGTCCCAGCTGAGCCTCCTGTGGCTCTGCTCTCATAGATGAAGGTGCTGGACAGTGAGAACACCAGGCTGGCCCGGGAGCTGGCCGAGCTGCAGGGCCGCGTGGCCCTGGGTGAGCGAGCAGAGAAGGAGAGCCGGAGGGAGACCCTGGGCCTGCGACAGAGAATGCTAAAGGGCGAGGCCAGCCTAGAGGCCATGCGGCAGGAGGTGAGTAAGCAGATCCCCGGGCTGCCTTGGTGGGGACAGCTTGGGAGGTAGGGGGCCTGCCCTGTGCCACTCCAGTGGGAAACAGGTGGGCACTCCAATGCCGGAGTCACAGGTGACCACTCCCCAGGGCTTGTTCCTGACTCTAGTTCTTGAGTTATAACAACAACAACCAAAATAGCTGTGGGCCGAACATATGCAGGCACTGAAAGGTACTCTGGGCAGGGACTCTGGATATATAACCTTGATTCTCCCACAGCCGCATCGGGTAGGGTCTGTTAGCGCCATTTCACAGAGACATTGAGGCTCAGACAGGTCAGGGGATCCACCCAAGATCACACAGCCACCTAGGCCTGACTCTGAAGCCAGCGTTTTTCCCACTCTGCCTTTCCTGGTTGTATCCACTGCCAGTCTCCTGCCCTGGGTCTACTGTGTGATCTTGACTGAATCATCTGATCTCCGTGCTAGAGGATGCTAGAGGGACTCTACCACAGGCTCTGGCATCCAAGTAGCACTCCGTAGGGGGGTTTCCAGTCAAAGTGACAACTATGAGAGGGGAGGCCTCAGGACATCCCGCAGGCTGACTCAGTCTCTAAACCAGAGGGTGGCTTGTGCCTGTGTGATCGTGCACCATCAGTAACTAAATTTTCTAGGACATTCCCTGCCATGGTGTGCAGATTTACTGATAAATTGTGTGCACTGAGACACAGTGTAGTCTAGTGACTAAGAGAACAGTCTTTGGTAGACTGGGTGGATCATGCCTTGTAATCCCATTTACTTGGGAGGCTGAGGCAGGAGGATCCCAAGTTTGAGGCCAACCTAAGCAAGTTAGAGCTTATCTCAAAATAAAAAATAAAAAGGGCTGGGGGTGGGGCTCTGCAGCAGGAGGGCCTAGCTTTGAATCCCAGCCTGCAGAACACTGGCTGTGCGGCCTTGGACAAGTAATTAGCTTCTTTGTGCTTCAATTTCATTCTCTATTAAATGAGGATTACTAATAAACAATAAACTTTTTTTTTTTTTGGTTTTGGGGAAAGTACTTCATGCTTAGCACTGGTGAATTCTATCTGTATGTTAGTCCTTCCTTCTAATAAGTTAGTCCTTCCAACTAATGAGCCGTGAACACCACGGGGCCTATGCCCAGAAGGAAGAGAGAAAAAAATCCATTTCCTCCTACACCCATGGATGCCCCTGCACTTGCTTGGGTCGAAAATACTAAAGGGAGAGTGTGGTCGCTTGGGGTGCTGGGCACCGGGCTGGGGGAGGCCTTAGGACATCCCCCTCACTCCCTGGCCACCCCAGCTCCAGGGATCCCAGCGGAGGCTGCGGGAGCAGGAGGGCGAGTTCCGAGCCCGCGAGCGCGGCCTGCAGGGCTCCCTGGAGGAGGCGCGCAGTGCAGAGAAGAAGCAGCAGGACCTCGCCCGAGGCCTGGAGCTGAAGCTGGAGGCGGCGCGGGCGGAGGCCGCAGAGCTGGGGCTGCGTCTGAGTGCGGCCGAGGGTCGGGCGCAAGGCCTGGAGGCCGAGCTGTCCCGAGTGGAGGCGCAGCGGCGTGCCGCAGAGGCCCAGCTAGGGGGTCTGCGCTCCGCCCTGCGCCGGGGCCTGGGCCTAGGCCGCAGCCACACCCCCAGCCCCAGCCCCAGCCTGAGTCCCGGCCAGCCGCCAGCTGCAGGCTCCCCGGCCCGGGAGGCCCGGGATGCGCCACCACCGGGAGGTGAGTGCCCAGCCTTTGGGGCTCTAGGCTCCTCCCCGTTGCCCCACCCACGTGTGCAGTCCCAAGAGCCCGCCCTCCACCGGCCAGGCCCCTCTCCAGGAGGAAAAGGTTCTGAATGCCCCAACTCCTTTTCGGGTCTTTGAGCGCCATCCTCTTAATGGTCTGTGCCCCCTCTCCATCCACTTCAGCCTCGCATCTCAGCTCCACACTCCACAGGAGCCTGTGACTCCGAAATCAGGTTGGCACACCCAGGCCTGACCCCCTTCCAGGATCTCTTTCATTCCTTAAGTCACTCCACTTAAGTACCTAGTATGTGACTTAAGCACCTAGTATGTGCCAAATACAGTTTAAGCACTAGGCATGCTGCAGAAAGCAAAACCCACCGGCGTGTCTGCCCTTAGGGAGCTTATAATCTAGGTAGGAACAGCAGCAGTAAGCATGATAGACGAAATGTAGAATGTATTCCTGGTGGTCAGGGCTGGAAATAGGCAAAAATGAAACAGGAGACATTGCCGATTGGAGCAGACACTGGAAAATAGCTCTACAGATCCTCAGAAAGCTGAAATTAGAATTACCATAAGACAGTACTTTGAGGACTCCTAGGTGTGCACCCAAAAGAATTGGAAACAGGGACCTGAACAGTTACTTGGACACTGAACTTCATTACAGCATTGTTCGCTATAACCAGAAGGTGGGGACATTCCAATTGTTCATCGACAAATACTTTTAAAAAATGTGATATATTCACCTAATAGAATACTGTTCTGCCTTAAGGAATGACATTCTGATATGTGGCACCACACAGATAAACCTCAACAATGTTACGCTAATTAAAATAAGTTAGTCACAAAGGAACAAATAAAAAGGATCCTGGGGCATGGTGGTGCTCACCTGTAATCCCAGCAACTTGGGAGGCTGAGGCTGGAAGATGGCAAGTTCAAAGCCAGTCTCAGCAACTTAGTGAGACCTTATCTCAAATAAAAAGGGAGGCCTGGGGATGCAGCCCAGTTGGTAGAGTGCTTGCCTCTCATGCACAAGGCCCAGCACCACTAAAAATAAATAAATAAATAGGATTGGGGATGTGGCTTAGTGGTTAAGTGCCCTTGGGTTCAATTCCCAGTACCAAATTAAATAAATAATAAAAAGGATCTGGAGTGTAGTTCAGTGGTAGAGCGTTTGTCTATCATGTGCCAGACCCTCGGTTAAATTACTAGCACTGCAAAAAAAAAAAAAAAAAAAAAAAAAAATCATAAATAAAAGGACAGATAAAGAGTCTACTTACCAGAAATGTCGAGAACAAATTCATAGAATCCGAAAGCAGATGAGATTGTGAGGGCGGGAGGAAGGTTCTGGGAGTCCTTGTTAGAAACTGTAGGGTTTCTGTTTGGGATTGTCTCAGATGCCAAGGCTGATGTAGCAATGTAATGTCAGTCCCAGTGTCCATGAGGGATTCGTCCCAGCCTCTTCCCCATTGTGGGTGCCGAAATCTGAGGATGTTTCAGACTTTATATAAGCTGGGTTTAGTGACACGTGCCTGTAATCCCAGCGGCTTGGGAGGCTAAAGCAGGAGGATCAAAAATTTGAGGCCAGTCTGGGCATCTTAACAAGACCCTGTCTGAAAATAATAAAATGGACTGGTGATGCAGCTCAATGGTGAAACGCTCCTGGGTTCCTACCCCCAGCACCCCTCCCCACGTGATCATGTGTAAAATAGCATGGTATTTATATATAACCTGCACACACCTTCTGCATACTTTAAATCCTCTCTAGATTACTTATAACACTAAATGTGATGTAAATGAAAATCACGTAGGATTAGGGCCATCCCATTCCTATACGACCTCATCTTAACTGTAATGATCCTCTTCCCAAATCCGGTCGCATTCTGAGGTTGTGGACTTAGAACTGCAACATAGGCAGCTTGGGCAGCTGCTGTTTATCACCATGGTGATGGAAAGATTTGGGAGCAGATGGCAGTGATGGTGGCACAGTGTGAGTACAGACCATGCCACTGGGTCACACCCTTACAATGGTCAAAATGGCACATTTCAAGTTACATATATTTTGTCACACACACAAAAAAGACAAAGGCAGGGGAGGGGTAGGCCTGATGTGGGAGATGGCACCTTGCTCAGGAGGCGATGGGGAAGGGAAGGATGGGGGTGTTGAGGGCACCCCTGGGGAAGAAATGTGTAGAAGGTCCTGTGTGGAAGTCCCCAACTGGTGACCAGTGGGGCTGCAGAGAGCAATGTGGCCAGCAAGGAGGTGAGGGTGTAGGGACAAGGCCTGCCCCATAGTCCTTGCAGGCCACCAGAGGGTACTGGCCTTTACCCTGTGAGTGGGATCTTCCAGTGGTGGAGGCCCCTGGGGACAGGCACTGCCCTCCTTTGGGAACCTGTGGATGGGGATGTGTCTGCTGGGTGGTTTAGGTGTTGCTTGGCCTAGGCAGGGGGTGCTAAAGGCCGGCCCTCCCATCCTGCAGTTCCGACATTGACCTTCAGCACTGTCCTCCCTTTGCCCTGCTCCTTGCCCCTCCCTGTGGCCTGATCTCCCAAGTTGAGTTCAGGCTTTCCGTGGGCACCAGCTGCTTAGGTTGAAATCTGGCTCTGAAATTTCTCAGCTTTGAGACTGAGCAATGGCTTCCCTGTTCTGAGCCCCACTTGCCAGCAACAGGGGTGAGCTGGTCCTTGCCTGTCAGGGTATTTATGGGGAAGGAGAGTGCGACACAGGGAAGGCACTGGTCAGTGCCAGGCATACAGCAAGTGCTCAGCCCAGGGAGATGTTGAAGTGAAGAAGAGTCCCCTGTGACCTGGATGCTGGGGACACAGCCCTCATGGTATGCAAGGTCTAGGTGGGGAGGGGTACCGGGATCCTGCGGGTGGGTCAACTCAGGGAGCCTCTGAAGAAGCACCATAAAGAATGGGCCGAGGCTTTTAAAAAGTACATGACTAAAAAATTAAACAGCAGTATTTAAAAAAAAAAAAAAAAAAAAAAGAATGGACCGGGCATAGGGAAGCCCTGAGAAGGGATAGCGTGTGCCAAGGCCCCAGGACTGGAGTGGGGAATGTTCTGGAACATAAAAGTAAGGGTGATGCAGAGTGGCCAGCCTGTATGGGGGGAAGGATAACCCTGGGTAGGCGCAGTTTCTAAGCCATGAGAAAGAAATTGGGCTAGAGTCTGAGGGCCGTGGGGTCTGGTAAAGGACCTTGAGTGAGAGGGTAGGTGACCCAGGCCTGCTTTGTGGGCAACAGGGAAGGGGTGGGTGTGAACCGTGCTGTGGCTGCTGCGGACCTGAGCGTGTCTTCTCTTCTAGGAAGCGGGGAGGCACTTAATAGCCCCAGCCCCTTGGAACGCAGCCCAGGGTCCCAGCCCCCTTCCCCAGGACCTGCCACCTCCCCAGTCCCTCCAGACCTTGACCCAGAGGCAGTGCGGGGGGCCCTCCGGGACTTCCTGCAGGAGCTACGGAGCGCTCAGAAGGAGCGGGTGAGGCTGGCTAGGAGCGGCTGGGCAGGGAAGCCAGGGCCCCTGATGGGCCGCCGATTGTAGAGCAGGAGTCTCCCCTTTGTCCCCCATCGGGGCTGTAGGATGAACTTCGGGCCCAGACGAGTACCCTGAGTCGACAGCTGGCTGAGACGGAGGCTGAGAGAGACTGTGCGGCCTCCCGGGCCAGGCAGCTGCAGAAGGTGATGGCCGAGAGAGAAGAGGGTGAGCTTGACCCTCGGGGTCCCACTTTGTTCTGTTGTGCTCTGAGCAGAGAGGTGGGAGGCTGGGGATTCACCCAAGTGGCTCTTGACACCCCCCCCCCCCGCCCTATAACCTGGTGCAGGCTGTCTCCTCCAGGTTGCCCTCCCTGCTCAGCCCACCTGTGTCCAGACCCGCAGACCCTCTGGGGTGCAGACAGGCGGGCCTGTGGTGGGTGAGGCGCAGGGCCGCTGTCCGGTGGCCCGGTCAGGCCACGAGGCATGCCTCCATGCTAATGGGCTGGGTGGTGACCACAGCTCGGCGCACCGTGGACAGGCAGCTGAGCAGGGTTCAGGCTGAGCTGGCACTGCAGGAGGAGAGTGTGCGGCGCAGCGAGCGGGAGCGCAGAGCCACGCTGGACCAGGTGGCTGCCCTGGAGAGGAGCCTGCAGGCCTCGGAGAGTGAGCTCCGGGCAAGCCAGGTGGGCAGGCCCTGGGTCCAGCGGGAGGGGTCCTGTGCGCCTAGGTGGGTAATCGAGTGCTGCCACAACTGCACCCGGCCGTCCTGAGTCTGTGCAGCCCTGGGCAGTGCCAATCTTTTCCTCTTTCTACAAGGGCTCAAGTTCAGCCACTGCCAGTCAGCTCTGACCCTCAGTCTCATCAGTAGGAAGGGAGAGTGGGAATCGTCCCGCAGGGATGATGCACATAGCCCCTGACCCACCGATGGTGCCCAGGGGCCTCGTGTGTCTGTGAAGAGCCACCTTAGTCATATTCCAAGGGTTGCATGTGTCTGGGATATGTGTACCCCTGGGCATGTGTGTGTCTGGTGCTGGGGCAGGACGAGCAGGCTCTGGGGTGCTAATCCAGACTGCTGAAGCTTTGAGTCTCTTGCAGCCAAAGCTCCCCTGTCCCCTGCCCTCTCCCAGCCCTCCATTGTGGCCCTGAAGCCCACTCGCTGCCTCTGGCTGGGGGCCAAGGTGGAGCTGGATTGTTGTGTCTGCCGCTTCGGCTCTGGCCTGGGGCCCACAGCCACAGGGGCCCGGGAGGAGGCCAGGAACAAAGCTGGTCAGGAGCCAGAGTGGGGCCTTGGGCCAGGCAGGGCAGGATTGGGGCTCTGAGCAGGCAGGAGAGGGGCCAGGCATGGGGCAGAGTGTGGGGAGGCCGTAGCAGCACCCCTGAGACCCCCTGGCTCCAGGGTGGTTATGTGGTCTTCCAGTGCTACCCCCAGTCCCTGAACCCTCTTTACTACCTGGCCTCCAAGCAGGGGAGGGTAGAGGGTCAGCCTGCGACCAAAGTGGTGGGTTCACATGGTGCGGCCCTGCACACGCAGCTCAGAGCCCACCTCTGAGAGGCGTCCATGAGCAGAAGGCCTCGAGTCGCATTTGTAGGCCCACCCCAGGGCTTCTTGGGGCACCCAGTTTTACCCCTGGACCACTTTAGTCCCTTTCCTACACACGTGCGAAGCGCGGCCAGAGAGTGGGGGAGCCCCAGGTCACAGCACCTGCTGGACTGAGCCCAAGCTGAAGGTGCTCTGGAGTCCTCACGTCCGCTCGTCCTGTGAGCGCGCAGGGAGACTGAGGCCCCCAGAGGGCCACGGGGTGCCGAGGGGTGTGGGGCGGGGTGTGGGTGACCGCACCTGGCCTACGCACTTGCAGGAGAAGATCAGCAAGCTGAGGGGCGACGGTGCAAAGCTGGAGAGCGACAAGCGGCGCCTGAAGGAGGTGCTGGATGCCTCTGAGAGCCGCGCTATCAAGCTCGAGCTGCAGCGGCGCGCCCTTGAGGGGGAACTGCAGCGCAGCCGCCTGGGCCTGAGCGACCGCGAGGCTCAGGCCCAGATCCTCCAGGATCGAGTGGACTCCCTGCAGAGACAGGTGTGTCCCTCTCCTCCAGACCATCTCTGCACGCCCTGTGCCAAGCAGGTCGATTCTCCGGCAGTGCTGTGGGGCAAGTGTTATTAGCACCCCCACTTCACAGATGGACAAATGGAGGTTCAGAAAGGAGATGTCCTTGTCCATCACAGCTAATGAAAGAGCCAGTGTTAGAATTCAGGACTGATGACAGAATGTGTACCCAGGAGACATGGGACAAGTTAGAAATGTGGATTTCTTTCTTTTCCCTTTTTGTCTTGACGGCTAGGGAGCTCAGCTCTAACTGGAATGTTCAGTTACTCAACATTTCTACATGGACATCCACCAAAGTCAAAACCAGAAAATTTTAGGTTTATGATTATTCTTTTCTCCCATAGTAGGGGAGGAGAAGGGATTGAGGACAGGGAGGAGATGATGGACTCTCAACACTGGTAGTTCCCCAGTGGTGGTTGGGGCCCAGGTTGCAGTGGACAGGGCCAACAGGATCGCATGGGAACAGTGGGTGTCAGTGAGGAGGCCCAGGGAGGTGGGAGAACTGGGGTGGGGCAGGCCTGATGGAGGTCAGAGTGGGAGCCGAGCCCCTGAGCCAACCCGTGTGTCCTGCCAGGTGGCAGACAGCGAGGTGAAGGCGGGGACCTTGCAGCTGACGGTGGACCGGCTGAATGGGGCCCTGGCCAAGGTGGAGGAGAGTGAGGGTGTCCTGAGGGACAAGGTGCAGTGCCTGACAGAAGCCCTGTCCCAGAGCAGCGCCAGCCTCAGCAGCACCCAGGACAAGAATCTGCAGCTGCAGAAAGCCCTGGCTGCCTGTGAGCATGACCGCCTGGTGCTCCAGGTACGCCGGGGTCTGCGGGGGGAGGCCGGCGGGAGTCGGGTGTGATAGAAGACCACCAGGCCTTGGGAGAGGGCCAGCCAGGGGAGCTGTCAGCAGGGAGTGCTCAGGAGCCAGTCCGTGAGAGAGAGCTCTTAGGGGGGTCGGAGTCAATGGAATACAGCCATTCAAAGTAGGCTGTGGGTGCATGCCTGCTAGTGTAGGCTTGGGGGAACCCAAGTGCCATTCATGGAGGGAAATTGGGATGTGATGGCTGCACTCTGCACAGGTCAATGGACAGGCTTATCCTCCAGGCAAATGACTGCCTGTTGCTGGACACATGGCTCATGCCTATAATCCCAGTGCCTCAGGAGGCTGAGGCAGGAGGATTGTAGGTTCGAGGCCAGCCTCCACAACTTAGCAAGATCCTAAGCAACCTAGTGAGAAATGATAAATAAAAAGGGCTGGGATGTAGCTCAGTGGTAGAGTGCCCTGGGTTTGATCCCCAGGATACACACACACACACAGACTGTTTTATGGGCTGTGAACCTTCCCAGAGGTACAGAGCAGAGGGGAGCCCTTTGCCTTAGGGCTCTTTGGCTGGCCTGGCACCATCAGTCCCTGTCCCCCAGGAACGACTGGACGCTGCCCGGCAGGCGTTGTCTGAAGCACGCAAGCAGAGCAGCAGCCTGGGCGAGCAGGTGCAGGCCATGCGGGGTGAGCTGGCAGACCTGGAGCTGCAGCGGGCGGAGGCCGAGGGCCAGCTGCAGCAGCTGCAGGAGGTGAGGGCCGGCTGGGCTGCCTCTGTCCCCAGGACTGCGAGGCCCTTGGGATGGCATAGGGACCTTCCAGTCAGCTCAGCCTCATCCCCAACCCCGGCCAGCCTCCTCTGAGGAAGCTTGGCTCATAAGGGACGTCTCCGTCTGCACTCAGTAACAGTCTCCCAGATGGGCCCCACAGTGGCTGCCACCTGAGTGGGCATGGTGGACCAGCATTG
Organism: Callospermophilus lateralis; assembly: GCF_048772815.1. Taxonomy (NCBI): domain Eukaryota; kingdom Metazoa; phylum Chordata; class Mammalia; order Rodentia; family Sciuridae; genus Callospermophilus; species Callospermophilus lateralis. The sequence continues at coordinate 132,787,038 of NC_135311.1, read as the reverse complement.
CTATCTGTAAGCTTCAGGTGGCCGCACAGGCCCGAGGTTGAGGGTCCTGCCTGGCGTGTGCTGCAGGTGCTGCGGCAGCGGCAGGAGAGCGAGGCCGCAGCTTTGCACGCGGCCCAGAAGCTGCAGGAGGAGCGGCGGCTGCTGCAGGAGCGCCTGGGCAGCCAGCAGCGAGCCCTGGCCCAGCTGGAAGTGGAGAAGCGGGAGGTGGAGCGCTCAGCCCTGCGGCTGGAGAAGGACCGTGTGGCCCTCAGGAGGACACTGGACAAGGTGGGCTGCTCCAGGGCCTCCCCTCACTGCCCACGGCGTCTGGCCGTGGTGGTCTTGGCTGTACGTCCCGCAGTCTGCGGCCTTGTGGCTAGCTAACCCGCCGAGGTCTGGGACCTGGGGGCCCCCTGAGCCCTCTCCCTGTGCTGGCCCCCCAGGTGGAGCGGGAAAAGCTTCGCAGTCACGAGGACACGGTGCGGCTGAGTGCAGAGAAGGGCTGCTTGGACCGCACACTCTCTGGGGCTGAGCTGGAGCTGGCCGAGGCCCAGAGGCAGATCCAGCAGCTGGAGGTCTGGCCCTGCCCACCCAGCACAACCTTCTCCCCTCCAGCCCCTCCCCCGCCCGAGGGTAGCTCCTGTCCCAGGTGGAGCTGATGGTCAGCCAGCCTAGGACTCTCAGTTCCCCCAGCAGCCCGGGATCCCTAGGCTCAGGGAGGTGCCCCAGCCGTCCTGGAGGGAAGTCTGCCCCCAGGAGGAGGGAAATGACAGTGAAGGCCTGTTAGCACAGGAGCCTGTGCATTCAGGTGTGCTGTGGACAGGTGGGGAGATGTGAGTGTCTTTCGGGGTTTTCTTGTGCGTGTAACATGAATCTCATGCATGAATGTAGTGCGTGGCCTACTTGTGTTTGTGTGATGTTTTCACGTATGTTGGTGTATTTAAGAATTTGGAACTTTTGCTTATACACCTGCATCTGTGTGGATAGTACATACTTGCTTTTGTTGCTGTGTACACGGGCCCGCCTCCATGTTTGACTGACTGTGTGTGCCTGAGTGGGGCCACTGGGTCCTGACCCAGAATTTGCAGGCTGCGGGCCAGTGAGCTGGGGCAAGCCAGGATTTCCCTGTGTCTCCCACCTGCACGGGCCGTGCCTCAGGGCGGAGCTGGACACCTGACAGCACACAGGCTGGGCTAGAACCCTGAGTAGCGGTTCCTCCCCACAGGCCCAGATGGTGGCTCTGGAGCAGAACCAGGGCCAGGCTCAGCCAGAGGCAGATGGACAGCAACGGCTGGAGCTGCAGCAGGAGTTGGAGCGCCTGCGCAGTGCCCGGGTGCAGACTGAGCGCACGCTGGAGGCCCGGGAGCGGGCCCATCGCCAGCAGGTGCGAGGGCTGGAGGAGCAGGTACACAGGCCTCCCCAGGAAGATGGGCCGGGAGGGAAGTACATGGCTCGGGGAGAGGGCTGGTCACAACCTGGTGGTCACCACCGATGCCTTCTAGAACCTGAAAAGAGCTGGGGTGGGTCAGTGCTGGCATGGGCCATGGTTGCCGGCCAATGAAGCCACTGGGACTCAGTTCCTCCCTGCCAGGGAGCGCTCTAGCTCCAGGCCCAGGCAGTTCCCCTCCCTGGGTGGCACAGGTGGCCTTAGCAGCTCCAGCCTCAATTTCCCCTCAACAACTTGGGATCCCAGGAGAGAGGGGGCTTCTTGCTGTGAGCACCAGCAGAAGTCCTGGGCTGGTCCTCACTGGTCAGCTTAGACCACATGGCCCTTGCTGACCGTGTCTGATGCAGTGGTGTCTGTAGGCCCAGCTGCTCTGATAGGTCCAGCCTGGTCACATGTCCAACCCCAAGTCTGGACTAAAACCAGGCCCACCCAAATGACACTGGGGATAAGGACGGAGCCCCTAAAGATGGCAGAGAGTTAGACATCTGACTCTGCTGCAAGGGGCAGAATGCGAGGAAGCACATGTCTGGCTCTGAGGACAGCCTCTCCTGCAGCACGCAGCATTGGGGCCCAGTGTGCCTGAGAGCCCCTCTGCCCGTTTTCTCCTTTCCTCTGAAACCAGGCTGGGCCGGGGGCTGCCCTGACCTTTCTGTTCCTCCCCAGGTGTCTACACTGAAGGGGCAGCTGCAGCAGGAGCTGTGGAGGGGCCCAGCGTGCTTCTCCCCACCCTGCGGCCCTCCAGAGAAGTGAGCCTTCCCCGAGAGCGGCCTGGGCCAGGAGAGGGGCCTCTGCAGCACAACCCACCCAGGGCCTGGGCGAGGGTGGGGTGGGTGGAGGCAGGTGTTCGTGCTGAGGGCAGGGAGCCCATTCTAGGCCACTTGTAGCAGTGGTTTCACCCCAACCCCCTTCTCCGGGGACAGCCACTCTAGATCACTCCATCCTCGGGAGAGCGGCCGAGCCAAAGCCAGGGGTCAGGGAAAGCCCTGGTGTCTGGAGCAGGGGTTCGTAGGGAGGAGGCAGGGTCAGAGCCCCAGGCCCTGACTGGCTTCCCAGGGGTCTCAGCCTTAGTTCAGAGAGTGTCAGGAATTCCTCAGAGAGTGCAGAGTCCTTGTATTTTTGTACCTTTTTATATAATGTTACTATTGAGAACTGTTGTGTTGTTTTGTGACAAGACTCCATTTTCTACGACGGTTTATACAGAAGTGCCCTTTTTCTTTTTGTGTATCAGGGATTGAACCCAGGAGCACTCAATCACTAAGCCACATCCCCAACCTATTTCATTTTTTTTTTAATTTATTTTTTAGTTGTAGTTGGACACAACACCTTTATTTCACTTGTTTATTTTTATGTGGTGCTGAGGATCGAACCCAGGGTCGCACATGCGAGGCGAGCGCTCTATTGCTGAGCCACAGCCCAGCCCCCTATTTCATTTTTATTTTGAGGCAGGGTCTCCCTGAGTTGCTTAGGGCCTCGCTAAATTGCTGAGGCTGGCTTTGAAATGGTGATCCTCCTGCCTCAGCCTCCCCAGCCGCTGGGGTAAAGGGATTTGCCTCCAACCCCAGCTGAGGTACCCCTTTTCAGTACTATCCCTGCGTGCCTCCAGTGCCTGGGGGGAGGGGGGCCTGGGCAGGAGGGATGAAGCCCTCTGGGGAGAGCTGGGAGGCACAGGCCTGTGGGGGTAAGGAATCGAGCAGATGCGGGGACTAACCCAGCCCACTTCACAGATGAGGCTGTGGGGGCTTGGGGCCGGGTCTCTCCAGCCCAACCTCTCTTGTGCCTTTCTCCAGCCCTCCTTGGGACAGGGCCCACTGCTGGACAGTGGCAGGCCTCCTGAGTGGCGTGATGAGCAAGGGCAGACTTGGGAGTGAATGCAGGGTCTCGCCCTGGGGGTGATGCTGGGCAAAGCTCCTTCATGCCTCATCCTCAGTGTGTTCTTGTGTCAGACGAGAGCCCGCTGGAGGGGCCTGGGGGGTGCAGCACTGCTGCTGGGGTGTCTCAAGGACACACTCCCCTCCCCCTCCCCTCATCTTCCAGAGCCCAGTAGCCAGATCCTGCTCTGCCTCTGCCTCAGCGCTGGGCGGCCACTCGGTGCATGTGGGCAGTTTCCCCTGCAGTTTGGGCTAGTGACTGCACCTGGCATACAGGGCTGGCTGCTGGGAGGGCTCAGGAGCAGCCTTGGGGCCGCGGTGGGGGACCCGCCATGCTCACCCACTTATGTCCTCACAATGGCACCGGGCACCCCTGGGTCTCAGGTCTACCTACCTTGACCTGAAGCTGGTGGGCAAGGAGGCAGGGCTGGGCCTGGAAGCAAGGCTACCTGGCACCCAAATGTCCCCTTCTCTCCAGGGGCTAGGAGGCTTCTCTGTGGGGACAGGCGGCGTTGGAGGCACCAGGCTCTCCCCTCTTGCCTGGACTGAAAAAGCGACTCTGGAACTTTTGTAAAAACTTGTTTTTAATTTTGTATAAAACGAAGGTGGTCCACGCCTGGGGGCTGCAGGAAATCCAAGCAGACCGCTGGGCGAGGGGCACAGCCTACCTCTGGGGACTGTCAAGGGGGGACTGTCCTCAGAGGGACTGACAAGGCACATCAGGACCCAGGGCCCACTTAGAGGCCTGGATGCCCCACCCAGGGGGTGGAGGCTGGGCAGCAGGGGCCCCCACTGTGCCCTGGGGGTGGCCACAGGCTGGGGGCAGGGCCTGAGGCAGCACAGCTCAGGATCCCCAGGGCTGCAGTCCACTAACTTGACAGAATAAAAGGGGAGTTGGGACGGGAAGAAAAGCACCAGGTCAGGCAGGGCCCGAGGCTCCAAGAGCTGAGCAGGGTTCAGGGCTCTGGGCACCAGCTCTACCCTAGCAGCCCCCGCAGCTCCTGGCACACGAGGCTGCCACAGACTGGCACAGGCCACTGCTGGCCATCACACCACATTTGGAGAACTTGTCCCGACATAGGTCAGCTGTTGGGGGGACAGGAAGGAAGTGGGTGAGGGTGGGGTGTGTGATGGGAACTGCTGTCCCCCAGGTCTCTTGGGGGTTCTGAGGATGAAGTGGCAGGGAGGGGCGCTCCTGGTGCCCTTCAAGCGAGCCCAGCACGTGGCCTCCTGAATGGACCCACTGGGGCCAGCAGCTGCTGGAAAATGAAGGGGGTGCGGGGAGGGGAGATGGGCTCTTACCTCGGAGGAGCTCCTCATGGGCACACACTGTGCGGACACAGATCTCCTTGTTGACCACGTACACACGGCGGAGGCTGAGGGGACAGGTCGGGAGAGGTGTCAGCCCCACTTTTACCTGTCCCCACTGGGCCCAGGCCCACCCTCAGAGTTGAGCTCCTTTTTAGGATTCATGGTCCCCAAACTCCCACCTTGACTACCCAGAGCCGTTCCCTGCCCCTGCTGCTGCCTCCACCTCCACGTGCCCCCCTCACCGTCCCGGGGTGTGCCCGCCGGTGCCCACCTGTAGAAGCAGACCTCGTTGAGACACTGTTTGCAGGGCTTATGGATGGAGTAGAGGCGGGTGCACGGGTACTGTTCCTCACGGCAGTCTGAGGGACAGACGGGACCACGCTTGAGGCTCAGCTGGAGGGTAGCCCCAACCTTGCCTATCTGACAAGCGCTCTCAAGTCTCAGGTGCCCCACGCCCCCAGGCCCAGCCAGATCCCATGCATGCCCAGTGCTCATGGCTTTGCTGGACCTTCTGGGCTGCTCGATTTCATGTAACATCCACAATAATTTCAGAAGCTCATACTCCAACACAAGTTCAAACACATCTTCATACCCACCCTGTGGCCTCACAAGTCCACACCCACTCAAAAGCAGACACGCAAGTGCTCGAAGGAACCTGCACTCAGCAACTCCAGTGAGGCTACCGAGTCTCATGCCATCTCTCAGGCTCTTGGCTGGACACTGCTCAGCCAGCCTGGGACCTTCCCTGCCTGGCCACAGGCACACCCAGTCCCTCTTCTGGCAGGAAGCCCCCTCCTGCACACCCCCTGCCCCTCCCAATGTCTGAGGAGAGGGCCTCTGGCCAGGCCCATGGCAGGTGGTGGGAGTCTCCCAGAGCTGGGGGTGGGCGCTGGAGATAGACTGGAGTGGGGGGGCTGCCGGCTTGCCCCACCCCCCCACATTAGCACCACAGCCCACAGGGCCCCAAACAGCAGTCCTGCCAGCACCACGGCCAGGGAGGGAGCAGAGCATGCCTCCATTTCTCCAGCTTCTAGAAAGCTCTTACCAAGAGGCCCTGGCTCCGTGGGCTCCGTCTCCACATTTCCAGGTTCTGGTGTAGAAAGAGGCAGGCAGGAATCACCGGGTGGGGTCTATTCAGAGCAGGGGGTCACCTCTCAGCCCCTCAGCCCGGGGCACAGACCTACTCCCAGGGTTGACAGGGAGCTCAAGTGGGAGGAGCTTGTGGCCTACCTGGGGTGGGGGCTGGGATGACCTCCTGTTGGACTTGCTGCTGGGACTGGAACTGCTCCTCAGGGGACCGAGAACTCACCTCTGCATTGGGATGATGAGGGTGTCTGCTTCCCTTCCCTTCCCGGGTCCCCAAGGGCTCCCCCACCCAGCTGCCTGCCCCAGCCCTTTACCTTGGTAATCGTAGTAGTCTGGCTGGTCTGAAAGCGAAAAGGAAGGTGGAATTGGTGCAGGTCAGGCTGATCCCCTGCCCCAGGAGGTTGCCAAGGAGCCACAAGCCAGACCAAAGGATTCTCGTGGTCCTACACCACCGGGCCCCAGCTGAGCCACGCGTATCTGGGGCTTGGTTTTGACATGGCAGGGCTGGGGGACACCTTGGGGAGGCACAGCTCTTACCGATCTGGTCATTGTAGTGGGCGTACTGGACATGGTCCGGAAATGGGGGCAGAGGGTCCAGGTCATATTGGCCCTGAGCCAGCAGGCCTGCTGAGGAAGCACAGCATATGGGTGCCCGCAAAGGACGACATGGGGCCCAGGACATTTCTGGGAAGGCAGATGGAGGTCACAGGGCACTCTTGGACTCAAGGCTTCAAACCCCTTCCTTCCTCTCCTGCACAGGCCCCAGCTCCTTGGTCTTGCATCACCCCCTGACCTCACCCGGCCTCTCCCCTCACTGCCTCCTGTTGCCTCAGGGCCTTTGCCTCCCTCAGGACTCACCTGAACTGTCAGCTCTGCTGAGGGGCACCCCTGGCTCCCCCCGCCCTCCTGCTTATTCCACAACACTGAACACACCCTGGAGTTCATCCCGTCTATGAGGCTACAGCCGGCCTCTCTTCCCTAGCTTATCAGCCTGATAAGGGCAGGGATCTGTCTGCCTAGTCCATCGCTGTGTCCCCGGGGCCTAACCCAGAGCCTGCACATAGTAAGAAATGAACATGTTTATTGAGTGAATGAATGACTGACTGTTAAGACCTCGCAAGGCCTTTGCAGTCCCCATCTAACCAATAGGTCACCGCTATATAGGGCAGAAGGGCCCCCAAATTCATCTAGAACCCAGGTTTCCGGACCCCCTGCCTCTGCATGCCCCACTCCTGTACACTGGCTCCAACAGTGATAAGAAGACAAGCCTGGATCCTGGGGCCTCCAGTGAGCCCATCCTCCAGAACCCTGCCTGCCTGATGCTGTGGAAGGTTGGGGGACAGAATCCTGGCCTCAAGGCATGACAAAGACTCCCTGTGAGCTCCCTTCACAACTCCCACCCCCAGTAAGGGTCACCAGGTTCAAGGTCAACCTGAGAAACTTAGACTCGGTTGTAAAGTAAAAAATAAAAAGGGCTGGGATGTGAGTCAGTGGTAGAGCACCCCGGGTTCAATCCCCAGTGCCAAAACACCAAGATCAACAAGAAACCAACCAACCCCCCACTGCACTCCACTGGGCAGCCACCGCTACTCCAGTGGTCACTCACCAGGCAGGCACAGCAGGAAGAGGTAGGCAGCTCTCATGGCCACGGAGTGGGAGGTTGGGGTGGTTTCAGAGGACAGCTAGGGGGACAGGAGCAGAAAGCTGCACCCAAGCTTGATAACCCAGGGCCACAGAGCCACCTCCGTCCCAGAATTCAGCCTGGAGAAGGCACTTTAACAGAAGCCAGGCACTGGAGGACAGGGCTGGGGTGGGGCTGCTTTGGAGGAGCCTGTGTGGCAGGGCAGGAGGGGCTTCCAACCTGGCTCCAGGGCTGATCCTGACAAATGAACAGACCCCACCTTGCCCTGTGCACTAAAGGGACATTTCTACAGCCGCCCCCCACCCCACACAGCCTTGCTGTTCTCTCCCTGGCTGCACCCCCCCCCCCCGCCCCAGGTCCAGCCCCTCCGTGGGTGCCTGGATCCCAGGCGCGTCCAAGGGGCACCAGCCCTGCAGCCAGCCCCACAGCCCCCACTAAGCATTTTGCCAGGTCTGCCACCTGTTCCCAATTAGCCCCTGGGCCCTGCCTATGCTGCTCAGCAGGAAACCACGTGCATGTGGGCCTGAGGGGCCCCAGAGCAGCCAGGGCTGGGCAGGGCTCCCAGCCCCCAGAACTCTCCTGCCAGGATCCAGGCCCCCCCAGACCTGGCTGTCTTCACCCCAGACTCACGAGACTGAGGTTTATTTGTCTGCAGCAGGAAGCACTTAGGAGGAGCCTGAGGAGGCTCTGTGGGCCCTGGCTTTGTGGCAATAGGGGCGGTGATGTCACCCAGCCCAGGGGTCCTGCATCCCCTGATGTGTATGACAAGTGTGTGATGGGGGGAGGGCGAGAGCATTGGCCCAGGGCTCTCACTGGGTTTGTGCCATTTAGGAACGCCTGGAGTCCAGCCTCCAGTCTTGGTTACAAAGAGGGCTTGGTGGAGCCTCCAGGTCCCCGTCCTGCTCCAGCTCCCCCTGTCCTGCTCCAGCTCAGTGAAGGGTGACCTCAAGACTGTCAGCCTACTGCAGGGAGATCTGTGAAGACAGTCCCAGGCTCCTCCATCCAGCAGGGCCCCCTCCCCGCCCAGCACAGGAAGTTCTTCAGACAGCTAACTGGAAACCCAAACTTAGCTGGATATCCCCCCTCCCCCTGGAAAAGGCAGAGAAGGGGTTAGAAACAGGGTCTCTGGGCCCAATTTCTCCCAAACTGAGGCTTCTCCGACCCCATTCCCATCCCAAGCATTCAATGTGGGGTGGAATGGGGGTCAGAAGCAGGACTCACACATCCCAGTTCTAGAAACCCTTGGCTTCCTCATCGTAGGGGGACCACCATCCCCCACCCATGCTGGCGGCAGCCAGGCCAGGTGGAGCGGTCACCTCTCAGGAGGAGTTCCTGAGTGGGGGCATGAGGAGGCCTCAAGAGGCTGGGGGAGGCCCCTGCATGGAGTCCTTGTCCAGCACGACGAAGGCGCCAGGCCCAGGCTTATCGAGGGCCGGGAGACGGCGGGCTAGGGAAGGGCCGTCGAAGGGGAGTAGCGGAGCCCTCACAGGGGACCACGTCTCCAAGCGTCCGGACCATGGTCTTGGGGACTGGGGGCGCAGAACTGCCCCCACCGGCTGCCGCCGCCTCCCCCTGCCCGCACCGTGCAGGCTGCGGGGACCAGCGGCCCCCGGGCTGGCCGCGGCCCAGGGAGGGCCCTGCCCGCTGCGGAGGCCGGGCCGGGCTGGGGTCCCGCGGAAACCGGACGCCGCCGCACAGCTGGGAACAATCAGCCGCGGCCGCTGTCTCTGCTCTTTGTCTCCGCGGCTCGGTCTCGGCCGCTCCCGCGACCCCCGCCCGCCACGTTCCGCCCTCCCGGGAACGAGACCGGGGGTCCCGACGCCCCCGCTCCGCCTCCCCCGAGCTCGGGCCCCCGGCCCTCCCCAGGTCGCATCCTCACCCTTGGCGACCCCAAACTTTCAGGTGCCCCCGAGACCAGCCCAGGAGGCCTGGGGCTCAGGGTCCTGGGCGGCCGCCCCCCGCTCGCGGCCCGCACCCCGGCCCGCCCGCGCCCGCCGCTGTCCCCGCGCGTCCGCCCGCGCGCGCCTACCTGTCCCGGCCACCGCGCCCGCCGCGCTCCGAGTGCGCCCGCCCGCGCCCCGCGCCCGCCCCGACGGCCGGCGCCCGCCTCCAGCCCCGGAGCCGCTGGGTCCTAACGCGAGCGGTGCCGCCCGCCGCCACGCAGCGCCCTCCGGGCTCCGGCCCCCTTCTCGGGGAGGCCCCGGGGGCGGAGGCGCCCGTCGAGCGGCTCACGTCGGGCCAACGCTGCACGCCGCGCAGAGCGCCTCTGCCCCGTCGTAGCGGCTCCTTGCCGGGCGCTGGGCCTCGCGGGTGTCACCCCATTTCTCGGGAGAAAACCAAGCCTCCGTGAGGAGTGACCGAAGGCCAGGCTGCTGGAGCTCAGCCGGGCTCCCGCTGGCTCCCAGGTCGCCCTCAGGCCTGGCATCCCTCCTGGCTCCCTGCTCCCCAGCGGCGGCCCAGTCTCCCTGGCCGCCTCCTGCGCAGCAGCCCCGTCTCCCCGCCCGGGGCAGGCTCTTGTAAATGGCGTGTCCTCAGCCCTGACCAGGTCCTGGTGTCCCACTGGCTATTGGGCCAGACCCTGGGAATGTCCCCAAAACACTTCAGATCCAACAAACCAACCTCTCCCAGACATGTCCCTGGAAGGCATTCCCAGTCCCTAGTGGGATCCCATCTGTCCTCCCATTAACCAGACTTCTTCCTCTGCCCTCAGCCCGGCTTCCAATCCAGTGCCCAGCCAATTGCCCCTCTTACCTATCCTCGGCAGCCCTGTCCACTGTCCCTCACTGGCACCTCTTGCCTGGATAGCCAATCTCATCTGTGTCTTCCTCCCACCTTGGCTGCGGCCCCCTTGTACTCAGAGCCTTTCTCCAGCTTCCCATGGTACCCAGGATGGAGGCTAAACTCCCCTGTGGCCTCCCAGGACTCTGCCCTTCATTATGGTCTGGCTTTGCCTCCTGTGGCTAGCCCCTCCCGCTCCTGCCCCTGGGCCTTTGCTCAGGCTGTTTGTTCCCCACTGCTTCTCCACCAGGTCCAGCTTCTCCACCAGGTCCAGCCTCTCCCCTCCCCCAGAGGAGCCTCCCCTTTCTCCTCAGGACAGGTTCTCCAACTTCACTGCTGTGCTGCTTACTGATGTCTGGTTGCCCTGTGTCTTGTCCCCTTTCCCATGAGCCCTCCTCATGAAGGCAGAGATGAGCTCTGTCCCTGCTTCAGTCTTTGCTCACCGGGCACAGGGCCAGGCTGGGAGCAGTAGGTCAGTTCCCACTGAAGAGTGAGCCTGTACCCCAGCCTCCCAGGAGAGAGGGCTGGGTAGTGGGGGTGGGGGTCATAGGTCCCCTGCCTCTGGGGCAGTCTTCAGCCCTGCCCTGCCTGTCCAGGAGAGCCTAGGCCTGAGCCTGAGGCAGGGGTGAACGTTGGGGTGTAGGCTGGGAGGCGAGCGGAAACACCCTGATAGGGCCCTGACTGCCCATCTTATCCACTGTGCCCGTGCTCCCTCCTCCTTCCCTCAGTTCCTGTTAGGCAGGGACCCGATATGTCCTGTGCCCCTCTGTTCCCAGTGCTCCTTTGTCAAATGAACAAAGGTGGGCATCTGTACCTGCCCCCACCTGAGGGAGGGCCTTTATCACCAGGACAGAAGAGGTGCCCAGCCCTCCCTGGCTTCCCTTGGCCTTCCCTACCGTCAACCCCAATCCCTCTGAGGTAGGAGAGGGGGAAACCGAGGCCCCCTAGGTTGGGACTGTTTTATTTGTTCCCTGCTTTAGCCTTGGGCCTGGCCCATGCTGCGCAGCTGCTAAGGGAAGGGGAGGAATTTGACCAGGTCTCTCCAAGTCCGCCCACGGCTCCTTAAGCACCATTTTCCAGCTGGGTGCAGTGACGCACACCTGTAATCCCAGCGACTCGAGATGCTGAGGCAGGAGGGTCTCAAGTTCAAAGCCAACTTCAACCACTTAGGCCCTCATCAATTTAGCAAGACCCTCCAAGGGCAGGGGCCTGGCTCAGTGATTAAATACCCCTGGATTCAATGCCTGTTATCAAAAAACAAACAAAGGCTGGGGCTGGAGCTCAGTGGGAGAGCGTTGCTTAGCATGTGTGAGGCACTGGGTTCCATTCTCAGCACCACATATAAATAAACAAAATAAAGGAAAAAATAAACAAATTAAATAAAGGCATTCTGTCCATACACAACTACAAAAAAAAAAACAAAACCTTTCGCCCTGAACTCTGGCCGGCTGGGGACTCAGCTCAGAGTGCGGAAGGCCTGGCATAGGCCTGAGGTCACGTTACCTCTCACACCCGCCCTCCTTCTCCCGAGCTGGACTCAACATCTACTGAGCTCCTACGAGGGCAGGTCTGGGACTGCACCAGGGGTTCCAGCAATGGGCTTGGCAGGGGCCTCTGGAAGGCAGGAAGTGGCCTTCTTTCCTGTTCTCTGCTGCCCAGGAGCCAGGCAGAGCTGCATCTCCAAAGCAGAGGGGCTTGGCCAACGGCCCGCTGGTGGGATGAGGTCGACACACCCACCCTTCGGGGGGCGGGGGGGGGGGGGACAGTGCGTGTTTCTGGCTGGGGGACTGGGCTTGGAGCCTGGTTTTATCTGAGGGAGGGACTGGACCACAGACACCACCGGGGAGGTGGGGGTGGCAGGTGGGGGAGGGGGAGGGATGGCAGCTGCCCTTTCTCCTCTTCCCCCAAAGGGGGACAGGGGAGCCAAGAGCTTGGCTGGAGCCCAGGGCTCTGGCCCCACTCCTGACCTCTAAGCCGCGGTCCCTCATCTGCAAAGTGGGGACACTACCTGCAGTGCAGGATTAGAGGGCAATGTGTGTAAATGCTCAACAGTGTACAAGCCCCGGCTCCACACAGAGGATGACAGGAAGTCCAGCGGACTGTCCAGCATGATCTGGGCACCAGAGGGGCTGTGGGGGTCCTCCTGGGCAGCAGGAAGGTCCACAGTGCTCAAGTAGAGCCAGGCATGGCCGAGCCAGGAAAATATCATGACTTTATTGGCTAAACTGACAGCAGGTCCAGATGGAGTTGGTGGCTGAAGTCTCTACACGGCATGGTCAGAAGTGGGGGACAACAGTCAGCACTTCTGGGGAGGGGCAGGAATGGGGCCAGGCTGTCTCGAACAGGAGTGTGAAAACGGCCAACCTCAGGGCGGTGGGAGGCGATGGCGGTGGCATCTCTAGAGACGGGTCCAGTCAGTGGCTCAGAGGCAGGGAAGTCCAGTGTCCAGTGTCCAGTGTCCAGCGTCCAGCGCGCCCACAGCCTGCACTACCTCACAGCGCCAGCGGCCCGCGGCAGCCAGGGCTGCTCAGCCAGCTCCCGCTCCAGTTGCTTGAAGCGCTTCTTGGAGGCCCGTTTGGGTCGGAGCCGCCGCAGACAGGGTGGGAGGCACTGGTCCAGCACGCTCTGCGGTGGGGGGGGGGGGGCAGGGTGTGAAGGGGCTGCGGGCCGAGCCCCCGATCCTCCCCCGGGCCCAGGGCCACCCACCTCCAGCATGAAGGCCCCCACGAGGTTGAAGGCGACCAGACCCAGCAACAGCAGCTTGAAGCAGGTGTCCTCGATGTTCCTCAGTCCTAGTGGCCCCTGCAGGAGGCCGGGGACCAGGATGAGGCCCACCAGGACAGAGCCCAAGAACGCCAGGGCCACCAGGAAGGGCACTGGGGGTGGGGGAGTCTGTCAGCGAGGGAGCCATGCCCTGGAGCACTCGCACACCCACGCACACCCACACACACCCACGCTCCACTCAGAGGCCCCCCCATCTGCCTTCCCGGCCGGCCCCCCACCCCACCCCGCAGCAGCACCGTTGGTGTAGAGCGGCCGGCGGAAGGGCGCCCCCTTGGACACGGCCGCGGCCAGGATGAGGTACTGGAAGCCGGACAGGGAGAAGACCACGGTGTTCTCATAGTTGGGCAGGTTGTCGGGCGCGGGCAACGTCCTGTTCAGAGGCACGAACCTGGGAGTCGGGGTCCGGGTAAGTGTATAGTGGAGCGGGCAGGGGCCAGATGGGGGAAGCCCCTCTGCCCCCCACTCACCAAGGCTGGGCCACGGCCAGGAAGTAGCCCCCCAGCTGCACACCAGCCACCAGGGCCACCTGCAGCAGCAGGCTGCTCAGCACGGGCACGCTGAGCAGCGCCCCTGGCGGCCGCACCCGGCCCAGCGTCAGCGCCGGCCCCGTGCGGCTCATGAGCACCGCGATGGTGGTGGTGATGACCAGGTCGATGGCCAGGAACTGCACGTCACCCAGGTTGGTGTTGATCTGTGGCAGGTGAGGGAGACAGAGGGGCCACTGAGACCTGGCCGGGCCCAGCCCCAGAGCCGCCCCCAGCGACAGAGTGACAGCAAAGGCACCCTGCCTTCCCACCTGAGGGGCCAGGACTCGGGGAGACACAGCCCCTACTGTAGGATGAGCCCCCAATCCAATGTGGGGAGCACTGTCCGGCCCTCAGTCTGCCTAAACCTGAGGGTGGGGGACCCCCAGCCTGACAGGGGGGCTTGGCTCTGCCTTGTCGCCCCCAGCTGTAAGGTGGATGTGGGGACAGACACAGGTACGAGATCTGCACTGCCCCACACACCCTCACTCCTCGGGGACACGGGACATGCTCAGCACCGGGCGAGTGGCCCCTGCTCAAAAGGGTGTGGCATAGCTGTTATCTGGGGCAGTCCGGACCCCCGCCCCGTCTGCAGGTTATCCCCTGCCTGGGCTCTGCCTCCGTCTCCCCTGCAGACTGGGAGCTCCTAGAATTAAGGGCAAGTTGTTAGCACATGAGGACCTACTGTGCGCCAGGCCCCGTGCCCAGTGCTTCCACCTTGTGTCAGTCCCACTGCCTGATGTGGTGAGAGTGGCAGAGCCGAGGCTCGAGGCCACATAGAATCTGCCGGGCTCCCAGCGGCACCGCTGTGTACCTGCTCTGGACCTGGCGCTGCTGGCGCTCACCGTGTAGAGGATCAGGACCGAGATGAACTGCGTCAGGCTGTACAGGGCCATGTACTTGAAGACGCTGAACGAAGTGTCCAGGGAACAGCGGCCTTCCCTAGGAAGCAGGGGCCGGGCATGAGGGGCCAGGCTGGCTCCAGGGGTGTGCCCCACCCTCGCCACCAGCCCCTTGGCTCACCTGATGACCATGGGCACACACTCGATACTGGCCACACTCGAGGTGAAGGGCGACACTACCGAGGCCTCGGCCTGCGACAGTGAGATGCCCACGTCGGCTGCCTTCAGCGCCCCGCAGTCATTGGCGCCGTCTCCGCACATGCCCACGCAGTACCTGACGGAGAGGGTGCGCAGTGTGGGCACCTCCTTCTCTGCCGAGGACTGAGCGGTGCCATGGTGGCTTCTGACACGACAGACCCAGGAGGGCTGCGGGTGCTTCGAGGGTGGCACTCTCTAGGGCCTGAGGGGTGCGGGGACTGCGGGCCGTGCCCAGCCCGCCCTGGCACTCACTGAAGCCTCTGCAGCTCGCACACCAGCTCCGTCTTCTGCTCGGGGGCCATGCGGGCAAAGACGGTGCCCTGCACCAGGACCTGGGCACAGCGAGGGGCAGGGCTGAGGCAGCCGCCAGCCAGGCAGGGTGGCGAGTGTAGGGGCCGGGGACTCGGGGAAGCCCTACCTTGGGCAGCAGCTCCGGGAAGTGCTTCCTGAGGACGCCAAAGGTGGACCCGCCGAGGGCCAGGTGGCTGCGCCGGGGCTCTGGCTCCACGGTGCAGCTCGTAGCCTGGACAGGATCCTGGGGGTCCAGGGAGCCCAGCTTAGCCCCCCCTGCCCACCCTGGAGAGCTGGGAGCGGGTCAGGGGACGCAGGGCTGGGTCACTGGTGAAGGTGGTGGACTCGGAACCAGGGGCCAGTCTCACCGTAGCCCCGTTCATGGCTGCCGAGGACTCCACGGGCAGGAACTGGAGGGAGGCCGGCTGTCCCCGCTCGGGGTGGGTGGCCTGGATGATGACCAGGTGCTCCTGGGGGCCCACCATGCCACAGCTCCGGGCCACAGTGACTGCCGTCTGCAGGTTGTCCCCTGGCAGGAGCAGGGAAGGTCAAAGTCTAATGCTGTCCAGGGCCATCCTCACCCTGACCCTCACACATCAGCAGGTCAGACGCCTCTGGACCTGCCTCCTCCCCAGTAGAGCTGGGCACTGGGGGGGCCCTGGGGAGACAGGACTGGGCTCGGGTTCCTCAGACACTGGGTGCTTCCTGGCTCGTGGAACAGCGTGCCTGAGTGTGTGTGTGTGTGTGTGTGAGTCTGTATGAGCATGTATGTGTGTGAGTGTATGGTGTGTGTGTGAGTATGTGCGTGTGTGTGTGCGCGTGCGTGGTGACAGTTGGGGTGCCAGGGACATGGCTAATGAGCTGCTGCTGCCGCCGCCTCCCCTGCTCAGACTCTCTTCTGCTCCCCAAGGGCGTCACAGCCTTTGGGGTCACACCATCACGCCCACTTCTCAGAGGCGGAAACTGGGATTCAGAGGTCACTGGGCGAGTGAGTGGCTGGGCTGCAACCCACCCGGACTCCACATCTGGGCTCACAGGAGGTCACTCCACTGAGCCTCGGCTTCCTCATCTGCGAAGTGGGGGTGGCAGTGACATTTGGGCCTGCTACACGGAGAGCCACAGAAGGTTTGAAAATGGCCTGGCCCCCGAAAGATGCCCCAGGAGGGGGCACGGGGCACCTCTTCCCTCTGCCAAGGACTGAGCCGATTCCACCCTCCCAAGCCAAGCCCTGCGGCCACCGGTACCTGTCACCATGACGGTGCGGATCTGCGTCCTCCGCAGAGCCTGGATAACGGGTGTCGTCTGTGGCTTCAGCAGGTTCCTCATGACCAGCAGCCCCAAGAGACTCAACTCCTGCTCCACAGTGTCCCTGGAGGTTGGGAGGACAGGTCAGAGGTTCCTTGGTGGCCCACTCCCCTTTCCCAGGCACCAGGCAGAGGTATCTTCCTTGGCTTGGGCTGCCCACCGCACGGGTCACCTCGTCAGCTGCTGGGCGGCCTCCAGGCGGGGTGCAATGGGCAGTGGCTTGCTGGCCAGGGCCACAACGCGGTAGCCAGCGGCTGTGTAGCTCTGCAGCATCTGGGTGAAGTCAGAGGGCACTGCAGGGAGAGGGGTGTCACTGGGACAGAGCGGGGGACAGGCAGAGGCTGGAAACCCGGCTCACTCTGTGCCAGTGCCCAACCCGTCCCCTTTACCCGTCTCAGGGCTGCAGAGGCCTGCCACTAGCTCTGGGGAGCCTTTGACATAGGCCTCGGGCTGAGTGGCCCCTGGCCAGGCCACCACCACGTCCATGCGCTGCAGAGCAGAGGAGAAGGGGAAGCGGCAGAGGATGCTCACTGGCACCGGAGGCTCCTCCTGCAGGCGGGGGGACAGCTGAGGTCCTGGCTCTGGAGCCCTCCCCAGGCCCCACCACACAGGCACCTCCCCCCAGCTCACCGGTCCCTGCAGCTGGGAATCCCGAGGTGGGGGTCTCATCACTGCCAAGACCTGAGTCCCAAGTGCCGAGTCTGCTGTTGGCCCCTCCTCCAGAACCTGGGAGGCAAGCAGAGAAGGCTGGCATCCAGGGGCCTTGCCCACAGAGCCAGGCAGCAGGGGAGACTCAAGTTAGACTCCTGGAAGACTTCCTTCACAGGAGACAGGATGGTACAGAAGTTAAGAGCCTGGGCTTTGGAGTCAGGTTGACTCAAATTCATGCTCTGGCTTTGTTGCTTCTAAGTCGTCAGGTGACATGGACAAGTTATTCCACATGTCCACTGGCCTGTTCCCTCCCTGTGGGACAGGTTTTAAGCATGTGTAGGAGGGCCAGGGAGGACAACGGGACAAAGGCTGGGCCCCAGGGTCCGCCCGTGGCCACACTCAGTGCCCGCCTGTGGCCACACTACGCACCAGGTCCCGCTGTTACTGCGACGTGGCCGTAACAGGCTGCCCTAGGAGACCCGGAGTGAGCGTGAGGTGGGTCGTCAGGCCCAACTGCCCCAAGGCGTGCCTCCTCACCCAGCCGGTGGACTCCACCATCTTGAGGTCCATGGGGTCACCCACTGGGGTGCCCTGGACTTGGCTGAGGGCGTGGCAGGTGGCCAGTGCTCGGAGCAGGGGCCCCACGGGCAGGCGGCGGGGCTCGGGCACCAGCGGCAGGAAGGCCCGCTCCTTCAGGGGCACCACCCCCATCACGTCCAGGCCGTCTTCGGTGAGGGTGCCTGTCTGCGGGGACAGTGGCGAGTCCTGGGATGAGCTGTGCCCTGCTGGTGGCACCCCACCCCAGCCTGGCAGTGCCATGGGGACCCGGGAGCCAGAGCTGGAGCCAGAGGAGCCCCTCTCGCCATGGTCTCCCGTACGTGGCTCCTGCTGGGCCACCGGACCCCTGCGTTTCCTCCCAGAAGCCGTCCTCCCTGTCTGCAGGTGGGCCTTGCGTTGGGTGCCCGCATGTGGCTCCCCTGCTTCCCCAGCATCTGCTCCCAGGTCCCGGGGGAGCGGCTGGTTCTGGGCAGCACGCCAGTCTGCCCACTGTTGGGTGAATGACTGACCACGGGGTGAGTGCCACCCTCGCCATGCGGGCCCCACCTGCCCAGCCACACACTGCTCCTGCACCACCTGGGGCCTGTGTGAACCTGACCATGCCCCTCGCGTAGCTTTTGGCCCCTGACACCCTTGGGATAATGTCCAGCCTGCGGCTCTGCTGCTCAGGGTGCTGCCCACCTGGTCTCGCCCACTGCTCACCGTGCCCTGCTGCTGGGAGGACCCTTCCTCCACCGCTTTCCCTAGAGCTGTCCCCCGTGCCCCCCATCAGGTGCCCACACGCTCCCTCCCTAAGCCCTCGGAGTGTCCTGCTTTGCTTATTCTGGTGGGGACACACAGGTATCTGTGAGGACGTCTGTGCTGGTCACTGCTGGACCCAGGCACGCAGTAGGTCCTCAATGGATCTTGAACAAGTGAACAGATGACCCTGGGCATTTCATCTACCAGACCGTGAGCGGGCGAGGTGGGAGCATGTCCACCCCAGGGGGACCCGGCATGAGCCAGGCCTTCCCGAGGCTGCTGGGCCCAGGTGAGGAGGCCTGGCAGAAGCTCTGTGGGGCCCGTGGCTGTCCCCATGCCCTCAGCCCCGCCTGCAGCCCACCTTGTCAAAGCACACCAGCCGCAGCTTGCCCCCCAGGTTGATGCGCAGCGGGTGGATGCAGAAGATGCCCTGTGCCCGCAGCCGGCTCTGGGCATAGAGTGTGCACACGGTCATGGCGGCTGGCAGGGCGGGTGGCACCACCACCGTCACCAGGTCCAGGGCTCGGATCACAATCTCACTCACAGGCACCTGCAGGAAGCTCTGTGAGCGCTGAGGGCCGGCGTGGGCAGATTTGGTTGTTGCCGCCGCCCGGCCCAGGGCTTACCCGGTTGCGGTGGAGGACGAAGATGCTGTAGGCGGTGCCGAGCAGAGCTGGGGAGGCGGGGAGGGGGTCAGGTTTTTGGTGCTGGGGATGGAATCAATCCAGGGTGCTCTACCCTAGCCACATCCCCAGCCCTTTAGCCCTTTTTTGTTGGGGAGGTACCAGGGATGGAACTCAGGGGCACACGACCACTGAGCCCCATCCCCGGCCCTATTTTGTGTTTTATTTAGAGACAGGGTCTCACTGAGTTGCTTAGCGCCTCACTAAGTTGATGAGGCTGGCTTTGAACTCATGATCCTCCTGCCTCAGCCTCCCAACTGACTGGATTACAGGCATGCGCCACCGTACTCTGTAGTAAGTGGGACTTGGATCCAGGCTGGGGCCACCAGCAGAGTGGGGTGCAGGGGCACACTCACCCAGGACAGAGAGGGCAGTCACAAACTTCATGCTGTGCTTATAGAACTTGAAGTTGATGGGCCGCGGGTGCAAGATGGAGCTCACCAGGCCCCCTTTAGCCGTGCAGAACCCTGGGGAAGAGGCAGGGAGGCCATGGTTAAGAGAACTGTGGGCTGGGGCAGGTCTCCTGACTCCCCACCCATGTCACCTTGGGGTGCTGAGATGTGATGCTCATGGGCCCAGCCCCGCCTCCCATGGGTTGCTTTTTCATGGTATTTAAGATTGAACCCAGAGACACTCTAACACTGAGCCACATCCCCAGACCGTCATACTTTTTTATTTTAAGACAGGGTCTCACTAAGTTCCCCAGGTTGGCCTTGAACTTGGATCCTCCTGCCCAGCCTTAGAGTCGCTGGGAGGCGGGGAGCACTCTGGACCCTTTCCTGCCCCCTCCAGCACTTATAATCTCCTTGCTGGCTCCTGGGAACACTGCAGCACTTGGTCACAGTCTGGCCCAACTTCTGCTAAGACTCCGAGGACCCAGTGGGGTGGGACTTGCCGGACACAGCGGGGCAGGGGCAGAGCTGGGTGGGGGTGGGGCTCCGGGCCCTGCTCTGCCTGTGTCTTGGTGCTGAGCCGGCCTTCTTCCCCACCTCCCGATACGTACCTGTCCGGGTCACCACCGCCAGGACCTGGGGTCCCACGTAGGCCCGGGCCTGCAAGACGAGGGTCCCACAGAAGAGTGTGTGCCGCCGATGCGCCTCTGGGCAGTAGGGCCTGGGTCCCTCGGGCAGGGCTGTTTTCAGCACTGGCACGCTCTCCCCTGGGATGGACGTCGTGTGAGGCCCAGAGAGGGGCCTTAGGGCCATCCCCTCCTGCCCAAAAACCAGGCACCATGCCCGGGATGGTTCCACCAGCCCTGGGTCTCAGGTAACTGTGACCAGGTGTGAAATCACCGTCCCATTTATAGAGGAGGACGCTGAGGCTGACGGGAAGACGCAGAGCTGCCCGGTCCCACTCTGGGGAGTGCTGGGCAGGGGTGGGGTGCCGAGGGGCGGGCGCGCCTCTCTCCTTCTGTTGGAACTTTTTAAATATTTATTTTTTAGTTGCAGTTGGACACCATACCTTTATTTTATTTGTTTATATGTGGTGCTGAGGGTCGAACCCAGGGCCTGGCGCTTGCTAGGCGAGCGCTCACGGCCGAGCCCCAGCCCCAGCCCCTGCTGGAACTTTCCAATCAGAAAGGTCATTCACACAGGGCCCTGGGAGGCTGCCTGGTACAGCAGCAATCCCTCACGGAACGCCTGTGGGCACCTGCTCTGTGCACATTTCTGGGAGGGACCTGGGGACAACCCAAGCTCTGGCTCTGTCCCCTAAGAGGCAGGTGGATGGGACAGGTGTGGACAGTTGTGAAGGCCAAACGGAGAGCATGACCACATCACACCAATCATCAGCATGACACGCTACTCCAGCCAGGACCACTGCTTAGAAAAAATCACCACACCGAGGTTTTCAGTCAGCTCTATCCAGCGCCACCCAAGATCCTGCGCACTGCGGAGGAAGAGCCCGGGCTCACGGAGAGAAACAACAAGGCCACTCATGGGGACACCATCTCCGCGGCTGCAAACCCATGATCCAACACTCGTCGCCGTGGCCCAGGTGAGCTGGTCAGGATCCGCCCACACTGCGGCCTCCAGGTGGCCGTGGGGGTGTGTGCACGAGTGCCCAGGACGTGTGTCACCCGGGAGCACAGAGCACGGAGCGGGATCTCACTCTACAACCCAAGGAGGTGAGCGCATCCCTGCGTCCAGGTTACGTAAACGCAGAGACAGTTCTGGAAGGACCCCGGAAGCCTTCACTGTGGCCACTCTGGGAAGGGTGTGAACAGGACCCCCACCCTGTCTGTGCGCCATGTCCTCCGAGGTGCCTCGGGGTCCTCAAGCCCTGAATGTGGCCGTTTCTTCACACACACAGGAGAAGAAACAGAAGGTCAAGCCACCAGCTCAGTGGCGAGGGGTCAGCCAGGGCTGAAGCCAGGATTGTTACTCGAAAGAAGAAGGAAAAGCCACTGCAAGCAAACCCTGCGCCACAGGCAGAGGCGGGGACGGGAAGGAGGACGAGGCTGCGGCCAGCGGGGCTCACCTGTCAGGGAGCTCTCGTTGACCACGCACTCGCCGGCGACCAGGGCGGCATCACAGGGCACCAGCCCGCCCTCGGGGGGCAGCACCAGGCAGTCTCCGGGCACCAGCTGGCTGGAGTCCACCCACTCCTCCTCTGCGGGCAGGCAGGGTGAGCGCTCAGCAGGTCTGCTGCCCCGGCCGCCACCAGCCTCCCACCGGGCCCTGGCCCCTTACCTCCTCCAGGCCGACACACGCGCACCCGCACGGACAGCTTGACCATGTCCCTCAGGGTCTGGCTTTGCTGTAGGCATGGGGACAAGAGGAGGTGTGTGGGTGGTGGCCCTGTAGGGACCACCCGCACCCCTGCCTGCCTCACGCCGCTCACCTTCCTGGTCTTATACAGGGACAGGCAGATGGACACGGTGGACACGAGGAAGATGCACAGCGCGTACCAGTAGTAGTGGTCAGCCAGCCACAGCGCGATGCTGAAGGCCTGGAACCCGTAGTAGGGGTTTAGCGCCTGGCGGGAGGCACGGGAGGCAGCGTGAGGGCCTGGGCCAGGGCAGCGGTGCCACAGGACAAAGCCAGGCCTTCCGGAGGCACAGGCGGGCGGGGTGAAGGCTGCAGTTTCTATCAGGGCTGACCGCAGGCCGCCCTCTTTCACGGTGTCTGCCCAAGGGTCAGATGCGTCCAGGTCCCTGACCTCCCTGGTCTCTGAGTAACCCTGGCTACATCCCGTTCCTGCTCTGAGCTTGGGTTCCTCCTGTGAACACAGAGCAGACACAGGAGGGCACCAGGCTCCAGGGGCAGCTGCTCGACCGTGGGGACCTGCCTCCCGTCCTCCCTGCGGGCTGCCTCCCATGGCTGCCCGAAGCCGTGAGAGAACTTCCGAGTCCTTGGCCTGGTTTCCCGCCAGCTGAGCTGACTGGGGCCTAAGGGGACTCGCTACCAGGAAGGGGACAACTGGTCTGGTCTGCCTCTGTCCAGTGGCCCAGCGGAGGCAAGCCCTGGGTCAAGGACACGCAGCAAGTCTGCGCCAGAGCAGGGGCACCGGGCAGCCCTACCTCCTCCACCAGCAGCTGTGGGTAGGACTTGACGGGGATGCTGATCACATTGGGGCCGTACATGGTCTTCCTATAAGAGGAGGCGGCCAGGCTGTCACGAGGGGCGGCGGCTGCAGGACCCTCCCAGGGTCACACAGCTCCCCAAAGAAGGCAGCTGGATGGAAGGTGGGCAAGGTAGGTCCCAGCTCTTGGGCACTGGCCCGGGCAGCACCCACCTCATGGTCTGCTCCTGGGGGCTGAGGCCAGAGCGGGAGCAGTGGATGTCGTCACAGGTGCGGCCACGGTCCAGCAGGCTGGATGGGGGAGAGGACCTTCAGCAGGTGATAGGGCCTGAGCTCTGCATCCCCCCGTCCCCAACAGGCTGGGGACTCGGGACTCCAGGCCCTTGCTGAGCGCCAGGAAGGAGCTCCGTCAGGAACTCTGGGCTCAGCGCACCTCGTTCCTCTGCCATCTCACCAAGGAAGCACAGCGAGAGATGGTGGTGGTGTTAGTGGTGACAGGGCAGCTATGACTCAGTGACGAACATCATCTACGCTGATACCTTGTGCAAGTCACCAAACCCCTGAGCCTCATCTGCAGAACGGGGACAGCGACGGCACCCACCTCACAGGGCCGTGGGCGGGTTACGTGACAGCGTGAACAGAGTGCACTGGAGGGTGCCCGCGCTCCACGCAACACCCACGCCCCAGCCCTGCTCCCGTCCCTGCGGAGTGGCCCACACCTGTCTTCACTTGAGGACCTTCCTGGCTTCCCAAGCACACGTGGCCCAGGTGGCCGAGTGTGGCAGTGAGCTCCCTGGAGCTGCCACAAGCCAAAATGGTCAGGAGCGCCCTGCCTCCTTGGGGACAGCACCCCGAGGTGCGTGCTCTACACTGATCCCAAGAAATCCCCAGAGGTGCCCGAGAGGTCAAGCCCAACAACATCCCCTCCTGGTGCCCCTTCCCCAGTGCCACCAGGATCACCTTCCAGACTGTTCCCTGTCCCGAGCCTCATCTGGGGCTCTGCTCCTGAGACTCAGATTAGGACCTGTGGGCAGGTGGGTCAGAACCCCAAGCAGATGGTGAGCCCAGAGTCCTGGGCAGGCTCACAGCAGGGCAAGCACCCTGGCCAGATGCGGTATGGGGCTTCAGCTACACTACCCCTTCAAAATGACCCCAGGAGGCCAGGGTGACCTCCTCCCAGTTTACAGGCAGAGGCCCCAAGGCCCAGAGCAGCTCAGTAACCTTCCCAAGGTTTCCTGGGTGCCGAGAGGGTGCCTGGACCAGCCAGGCTGCTGCACGCCCCTGGGCCAGCCCTGCTCTGGGGAAGGACATGGGCTGCACTGGCCTGGCTCCTACCTGACTTGGTAGAAGGCTTGCTGGGTCTCCACCCAGACGTAGCGCTGGCCCCGGAACACGTAGTACCGCAGCAACTGCGTCTGGCAGGGGAGAGGCAGGGTAGGAGGGAGCCCTGGTCCCGTGAGGGGCCGTGAGTGGTGGGCGAGGGAGGGAGGGCGGGCAGGGGGACCAGCGTCGCAGGAAGGAGAGGGAGGACAGGAGAGGACACCCACTCCTTTGGGAAGACAGAATAGGGAGGTGCATGGAGAACATGGAGCCCAGCCCTCCCACTGGGCAGATGGTGAAAGTGAGACCCAGAGGCGGACGAGGACTTGCCCAGAACCTAGGGAGTCCACTCACCCCTTCTTGCCGCCTGTGGAGGGGGGCGGTGTCCTTCCACATGCCCTCTGGGGCTGCCCCCACAGCCACCTGGCTCCGGCCATCCTCTGCCTGGGCCTGTGGGGGCAGCTCCAGGCTGGGGAGGAGCTGGGGTTACTCTGCAGCTTGGGGCTGTCCCCAGAGCTCCCCAAACCACAGAGCCAGCGTCCCTTGCTGGGATGGAGGCACCAGAGCCTTCGTGGGAGGGGCAGAGGGAGTGGGGGCTTCTAGAAGGGGCGACGGGGCTGCCTCACCTGCCCTCCCGGATGGCCTCAGTCTGCACCTGGACAGTGAAGAGCTGCCGCGAGCTATCCTGGAACAGAGGCGCGGACTCAGCCCTGGAAGAGGCACCGCCCCGACCCCTCCCCCAGCCAGGTGGCCCCACCTGAGAAGGCAGAAGGGGAGACTGGAGGTGAGCCCAGCCAGCCAGCCCCTCCGCCCAAGGCTCTGGAGGAAGAGCTGCGGTCCAAAGAGGACCACCGGCCTGGTGCCCCACGGAACCCGAGCATCCGGCACCACGGCCTGGCCACTGCCCGCCCCAGCGCCAGCTGCCGGGCACTCACCTCTTTGTCTCTTATTTCGATGACGAGTGTTTCGGCGCGGGCCAGGTTGCAGGGCTGGAAGCGCAGGCGCACCCCCCACAAGGGCTTCCAGCGGAAGAGCAGCAAAGGGATCCCGGCCAGCATCCAGACCACGGCGTGATAGCCGATGACTCTCCATGGACTGCCACAGTAGCCGCTGAGCCTCTGTGGGCAGAGGGTGGCGCTAGACGGAAAAGCCGTGCAGGGTGGGCTGGGCATTGCCGCCCCCTGTCCCCTGCGCCCTGGGCCACGTACCACGGATGAAGCTGAGGAGCTGGGGGGATCTATTGATGTCTCTATCGTCAGGGTCCCATAGCCGGTGGGCATGCTGCCCACGAGGGGGCTGCTGTCTGTAGGCAGAAAGGAGAAGGGTCATTTTGGGGGCTCCTTTTCTGTGCCGTGCTAGAGCCGCACCCCAGCCCCCAGCCCTGCCAGACAAATCCCACAGCCCCACAGCCCAGGTCTTCCCGGGCCTGTTCCCTGCCTGTTCTGCTGGTTCTGTTTTTTGGTACCCGGAATTGAACTCAGGGGTGCTTAGCCACTGAGCCACATCCCCAACCCGTGTTTATATTTTATTTAGAGACAGGGTCTTGCTGAGTTGCTTAGGGTCTTGCCGAGTTGCTGAGGCTGGCTTTGAACTTGGGGTCCTCCTTCCTCAGCCTCCTGAGCTGCTGGGATTATAGGCATGTGCCACTGGGCCCAGCTTCTGTTGTCGTTTTTATTTAGTGTTTGTTTTTTGGTGGTGCTGGGGATTGAACCCAGGGCCCTGTGCATGCGAGGCGAGCACTCTACCCACTGGGCTGTATCCCCAGCTCCTTCAGTTGGTTCCTAACTAGTGTCTTACTTCCTCCTGTGTCGGCCATCTCCAAGGGGTACGACCAGAACAGGAGATGGGCCTCTGAGTGCCCTGAGCCCCATGGCCGGCTGTCAGCCTGTTGGGACCCAGTGTCCCTCTTTCTATCCTCACTTGCCCGACCCCAAAGGTGGGGTCAGGGCCACTTGTCCTCGTCAGTCCTGGTGCCCAGCCCAGGCCTGGAGTGAGCAGACACTGAGGAGTCCGGACTGATTATCGTCTGGCCTGCTGGCTGTCCCTCCAGACGGCCAGCTGAGGCTGCTGCCGGAATTCGTCCTCCCAGGCCTCCCCTGCTGCAGAGCTGGGCTCTCAGAGCAAGAGAGCCGAGGGTCTTGTGGAGCCCCAGGGGCTGGGCCTCTCTGCCCTTGTGCTGGCCAGACACCACCTGGGCTTCTCCGACCTTGAAGGACCTGTGACAACACACGTGGGTGCTGGGCCCCTCCCTAGACCTGCAGAATCAGTTCCTCAGCAGGGGCGGGGCAGCGCTGGGCAGCTGCCCACACTTCACAAGGGCTTCTGGAAAGTTCCTTAAGGGGCTGAGAAGGCCAGGCAGGTGTGGGGCAGACTGGTCTTCTGGGTTCCCCTCAACCTACACTCTCCCAATCTGAGCCCTTCTAAGTTTCTTCCTAACAAGCCAGTGTCCCAAACAGCTGCTGGGGTCCCACCTGCCCAGCCTCAACTGCTGTTTCCCACCCTCGGGCTTCTGCAGCTTCCTGAGCCCAGCAAATTGTCCTAATAGTCGGGCTGAGGGGGGAGCTAGAGGTAGAGCACTCGCCGAGCATGCCCGAGGCCCTTGATCCCTGTCAGCGAGCGCACACGTGTACACACACACACACACACACACACACCCCATGCCTGCCAACATTTCCCAAAGATTCTGGTCCTTTTGGTTAACACAATAACCCTGCTAGGGAACCATGATCATCATTCCCATTTTGTACAAAAGCAGAGGCTCAGAGCGGTTCAGTAACTTGTCACAAGATCACTCAACAAGTACATGGTAGTTCCAGGTCGCAGGCCCAGGCAGGCTGACTCCCAAGCTGGGTTTCTCTGTTTGTTTTTTAATTAAACAAGGGGTTTATTTGTCTGATAGAAAGAGAATCCGGGGTGTGGGTGACAACAGCGCCAGCACCTGGAGGGAACTGGCTCCTTCCTTGTCCTGCTGCTGTCCTCCCTGACCACGGCTACAGCTGCAGACCTGCGCTCACAAGCTGGGGGGGGCATATCTCACCTGGCTCATTGCCAGAAGGGGGTGGCAGAGGAGCAGGTGGGCGAGGGCAGGGGTGGGCCTTCGGGGTCTGGTCCACCCTGAGGTGGCGGCTCACCTCTCCCTGGCGGCTGAGGTTCAGGTCAAAACCGGCACCCTGCTCCTGCTCACCCCCCAGCGTGCCAGACCCCTGAGAAGCTGTGGGTGGAGGCAAGAGGAGATAAAAAGCGCTTCCTTCCTTCAGGACACAACGGCCGAGCGTGCCCACGAGAACTGCTTGAGAGTCCCTCCCAGACTGGTGCTGCGAGACTCGTGCGGCACTGCGGGCCCCTGGGCTCCCCGGGCGGGCACGGGGCATCTCCCCATCAGGCCCTCCCGCCAGCCCTCCTGCAATGAGGGCGGTCACAACCACCGCGTGCTGAGAACAGAAAGGACAGCTGACAGTGTCTGAGCGCTGTGCAGGTGACAGGGGCAGCCCTGAGCCTCTAGGAATCGTCTCATCTCACTCTCCTGGCGAGACCCTGGGGTCGGCTCAGGGTGAGACTTGGCACAAAGGCCACCAGTAAGGGAGCAGCCAGGGGCCAGTGCCCATCCTGGGCTGCGGGCTCACGGGGACACCTTTAGACAACAGGACACAGCCCGAGCCCCCTGCGGCCGCTGTCAACCGATGACTCAGAAACCAAGTGACCAAGGCCCCACCTGTGGCGCCCAGGGCCTCCCAGCGCAGGCTGACTCAGAGCAATGGCAGAGGGCTAGCTCCAGAGAGGCTGGTCTCCAGGGAGCCAGTGCACGCACACTCACACACACAGACACACACACTCACTCTCACACACACACTCAGACACACTCACACACAGACACATACACACACTCTCACACACACACATAGACACACACACTCACTCTCACACACAGACACACACTCACTCACAGAGACACACAGGCACATACACACACTCTCACACACACACTTAGACACACACAATTAGACACACAGACTCACACACACTCTCACTCACAGAGACACACACACTCACACACAGACACACTCACACAGACACACACACTCACTCTCACACACACACTCAGACATACTCACACACAGACACACATACTCTCACACACACATAGACACACTCACACACACAGACACACACTCACACAGAGACACTCACAGACACATACACACACTCTCACACACACACTCACACACACTTAGACACACACATACTTAGACACACACACAATTAGACACACAGACTCACACACACTCTCACAGACACACAGACTCACACACAGACTCACACTCTCTCACACTTAGACACACACTCAAAGACACACATTCACACGCAGCGGGGGCCCGCTGGCCGGGGCAGAGCCTCCTTTCTTCCCCTCCCTCATCTGCAGAAGGGGACAGCTGCGGCCTCCGCTCTCCTCCAGGGCCTGGGGGCGGGCGCCTGGTGGGGGCGGAGGGCATTCAGAACACATGTCTGGCAGTGCCAGGATTGCAGGTCCTTGGCCACCAGAAGGCCACAGCCTTTTTTTGCCTCTTTTGGGACGGTTGGCCCTGGGGTCCCACCTGGGCTTTGCCAAAGCCCTTGATCCCCCTGACACTGGCTCCCGAGCGGCACAGGGTGGGCAGTCTCTTGCCCTCCATGGCTGGGCCTGGGCATCTCTATGGCGTCGGGGAAGGGGCACCTCAGGGTCACCAGGGCACACCGCCCCCGGCTTGTGAAGCGGGAGCTACTTCTGTCCCTGGTTCACAGTCTGGGAGCTGGAGGTGCAGGGCAGAGCCTCACGTCACCACCACGTCTTCGCCATAGACTGTGCTCCTGGGCCAGGTGCGGTGGCCCATGCCCGTAATCCCGGCAACACAGGAGGCTAAGGCAGGAGGACAGCAAAGTTCAAGGTCAGCCTGGGTAATTTAGGCCCAAAAGCAACTTAGTGAGACCCTGTGTCAAAATAAAAAATAGAAAGGGCTGGAGATGTGGCTGAGGGTAAGCGCCACCCCAGAGCCTGAGTCAACGTTTAGTCACGCTCCTGGCTCCACCAGGCAAACTGGCTTTCACAAGCAGGGGCCTGGGTGTCTCTGGCCTTCCGCTGCCCATCTCTAGGGTGGTGGCCCCAAAGACCCTGTGTGCAGCTGGTGCAGAGGAAGCCGGAGCAGCCACCAGCTTTGGAGGTTCTGCAGGCCTGACAGGTGGCGGCTCCCTGCCCAGGGGTGTGGCTTCTCTGGCCCACTTCCCAGACAGATCCTTCCCTTGCCATCATCTAGGCTGAAACCCAGCGCTGTGCCCCTGCCCCAGGCCTGTTCCACAGCTCCTCCCGGTGCCAGAAGCCCTCAAGCCAAGAGCTGCAGCGATCTCGGGCACGGGAAAGAAGCAGGCTGTGCTGGCCTGATTTCATCCTTCACGAGCCCCTGAAGATGGGAAGCCCACACTGCCCACCGCATCCACTGCTGCCAGCCGGGCCCACGGCCTTGCATGGGCTCTCCCAGGTCCTGCTCACGGTGCCCGCTGCGTGCCAAGGTTGGTAAATATTGAGTGAATGAAGAATGCACCCCACAGACATGGTAGAACATGAGGCCACACATGGTGCCAAGAGCCACACCACCCAGCCCTGTGAGGCACACAGGCTCCAACCTCTTCCTAAAGGGCTTTTATGTTCCTTCCCTCTGGGAAGTGCTTCCTTCAGTCTATCACCATCCTCGCCATTTCACTAGGACACTTCCCAGTCAACCTTGGAAGTGGGGGGGAGAGGAGGAAGTCACATCTGTGGAACTCTCTGGAGTCCTGGCAAGGGCCAAGCCCAGGGCACACTGTCCTGCAGGACACCTGTCAAAACACTGGAGTGGGCTGTTCATCTCTATTCACAGCTTGGCAGCTTGGAGGCTCACGGGAGGCATCTGAGCTCTTGCCAGCTCGGGCCAGCCCAGAGCAGGCTCCTGCAGCCTGGGTGGGGTGAGAACTGTCCCAGATGCCTGCTCCTGCTGTCCTGAGCAACCGCCGCCACATCGCGAGGGCTCCTGAGGCTTCTGTGCCCTGGCTCACTTCTTTACACGCTTCAACACGGAGGGACGGGCCAGTACTACCCCCCTTTATAGTTGGGGAAACTGAGGAATGGGGATCCCTGCCCAGGGTCACATAACATGAAAGGGAAAGCTGGGAACGTGGATCTGAAAGAATACACTCCTCTGTGAGTCCATCTTCACAGGGAAAATATAGATCAGAACTTCCTTTAAATGTGGTGGCACGTGCCTGTAATCCCAGCAGCTCAGGGAGCTGAGGAAGGAGGATCCAAGTTCAAAGCCAGCCTCAGCAACTTAGTGAGACCCTGTCTCTAAAGGGCTGGGGGTGTGGCTCAGAATAAAAGAGAATGAGGAGCTGGGGTTGTAGCTCAGTGGTGCAGTGCTTGCCTTACATGTGTGAAGCACTGGGTTTGATCCTCAGCACCATGTAAAAATAAATAAATAAAATAAAGGTATTGTCCATCTACAACTAAAAATACTACAGAGAGAGAGGGGTCTGGGGGAGAGAGAGGGAGAAAAAGAGAAAGAGACCCAAAGGTGTTGATTTGCATGTACAAAGTCATGCAGGTATGAGTGGCCAAGACTGGACATGGTCTGAGCTCACAGGCCTGGGGCAGTGACGCCAGCTGTGTAGAGCAGAAAGGCCAGAGTCAAAACCATCTGGGAACCTCTTGTTTCCTGCGGAAGCCCCCGCTTCCTGCTGATGACCTGGCCACGTCCCAGGGCGACTGCCTCCCACCTCACTGTGGTCCCTGGGGCCTGGAGCCTGGTGACTCTGCATGATATCTGGATCTGGAGTCTGGGGCCATCTTTCCTCTTTCGTCCTTTCCTCTTGCAGTGCTGGGACGGAACCCTGTTCGTGCTAGGCGAGAGCTCCACCACTGAGCAGAACCCCGCCTCTCCTTCCCCTTCCTCAAGTGGATGCACTCGGGCTGGGGGCTGCACAGGAGGTGTGGAGAGGCAGACTGAGAGGGCTGCAGCTGCGGCCCATTTGGGTAGGAGAGCTCTATGGGCCTCATTCCCAGCTGGTGGAACTAGGCTCTGATGCCCGAGATGGGGACCTTGGAGGGTGTGGTCCTCGGGTCTGGTGCTGATATTTGTGCCCTCGACACTTAGCCAGTCACTGAGGAGCCCCGGCTTCCCCAACCCCATTCATTCAGTCCGGGGGACTATCTGCCCAGAGGTCCAGAGGGCCCAGGGTGGTGCACCATTTTCCCCACCTGGACACTGTCACTCAGGCTGGATCCCAGTTGGTGGAAGGGGGTGCCTCCGCGGCCCCTCACGACAGGGCAGCCCCGCCACGGTGTAGGAGGGAGGGAGGGAGCCGGCCGTCGCGGCGCCATCCCAGGCTCTGGCCTCTGGGGCAAGGCCTGGGGACGGGTGTCCTTAAGGAGGAGGGGGCCCAAGATCTCCGCCTCGGGGCCGCTCCCCGAGTCGCAAACCCACGGTGGGGGTGTCGCCTCCGCCGCCCCCGGAGATGCTGCGCGGGGCGAGCCGGGCGCGCGGGGCTGGGCACCCACCTGCGCTCATGTCGGCTCCTCGCGCTCATCGCCGGCGCGGCGTGCGCAAGGCCCCGGCGGGGCGCGGTCCTGGCGGCGCGGGCTGGGCGCGGGCTGGGCGCGGGACGCGGCGGGCACCTGCGTTCGCGGCGGCGGCGCGGCTCGGAGCTGCCGCAGTCTGTGTGCAGCCGCCAAGCCCCGCCCCGGCTGCGGCCCACGTCCGCGCCGCGCCCGGGCTGCCGGGACTTGTAGTCCCAGCCCGCCGCCTGGGGCGCACGCCGGGGTCTCCGGAGAGGGAACAGCCCCGACGCACAGCCCCAGCTGCACGCCGCGGTGGTGACGCACGCTGCGCGCTGGTTCCGGCTGCCTCCATCTCTCCCAGGGTGCACGGCCACTGGCGAGTCACCTAACCCCTCTGGGCCTCAGTCCCTAACCTGTAGGATGACAGTGACGTCAGCCGTGCTTGGGTATTGTGAGGATCAGACAAGAACATGCACTTAAACAATGTGGCACTGCCGGGTAAATGTCAAGGAAGGAAGGAACACACACCTGCGGGACTCCCACAGGCAGATACCACCCGGGAAAATGCCCCCAGGTGCTGGCAGAGGCTGTGAGGATACACCAGCGAGATGGCGGAGGCAGACCCCAGCCTAAGGTCCTGGAGGCGTGACCTGTGGCCACACCTGCGCCGGTGGCAGGCAGGGAGACCTGAAAAGTACTGTAGAGATGTCATGCCTGAACGCAGTATTGAGCACACTGCCCCAGAGTGACAGTATTCCTCGGACTCCAGGGTCAATGGCCTCTGTGCTAGATCCATCCGCCACTTGTCCAATATGAATTTACGGAGTGTCATGCACAGTTTTAGGGGCTGGGAACATCAGGTGAGCCAACAGACACAGCTCTGTCCCTGTGGTGCCTAGTGCGCACTGGGAAGCAGCCCAAGGCAAGCAAAGCCAAACTCCAACAATAACCTATTGTGGAAAGTACTAGAAGGATGCAGAGCTGTGGTTTGAAATGGTGGAGGACAGTCTCCAGAGGGGACAGCAAGGAGTCCTTGGCTGCTCCTGCCATAGCAAGAGCTCCATGAACATTGGGTGTTGGAATACTCACTGGCAGGACTTGAAGGTGGATAGGATGGGATGTGGAGGTGCAGAAATACAGAGTCAAAGATGTGCCCCTGGTGAGGTAGCACATGTTGTAATCCCAGCAACTCAGGAGGCTGAGGCAGGAGACCGGCAAGTTGGAGGCCAGCCTAGGCAACACAGGGAAGCCCTAAGCAACTTAATGAGACCCTGTCTCAAAATAAATAAAAAAGGGGCCTGGAGATGTGACTCGGTGGTTATGTATTCCTGGATTCGATGCCCTGTACCAAAACAAGACAAAATTTACCCCGAAGTTTTGGCCTGAGCAGCTGGGGACAGTAGAGTCATTTTCTGAGCTGGAGCAGGCTGCTGGTGGAGCCGGTTGGAGGGGCCATTTCTGTTGACCCCTTGGGGCATGGTGCTGTCTTCTCTAAACCAGAACATAAACTGTTTTCACCAGCATGTGACATTTCCAGTGGGGACAGGGTGCTTAACCACTCAGGGTCCCTGAGGCCTCCTGCATCAGGCACCTTAACCAGGAACTCAGACCTCCAGGGCAGCAGGAGGGCTGGGGTTGGAAATGGCTAGCTTGGGGTGGCCTTGCCCAGAGGCAGTGTGGCACAGTGGCAAGGGGCTGGGCCCAGGCATCAGAAAGACCTGGGTGCATTGGTTGCTTTCTCAAAAAAGTCACTTTCCCTGTCTGAGCCTCCCCCGCTGTGAGATGGAAGCCGCTGAGGGCATGAAATGAGATGTCCGGTGCTCAGAGCGCAGTGCTTTCTCTCCGTGCTGGAGATGGGTTTGAAGCTTCACAGAAGCAGGGGGCATGGGCGTGGGGCACTGCAAGGTCGCTCCCCACATTCTCTCTGCTGTAGACACTGCTTGACATTCAAGAAGCTCCATCCCGAGCCATCTGGGAAGGAGCCACACCTGCAGCTGGGTCCCTCTCCTGGACGGGGCAGGAGGCCAGGGAAGTTCCCTTCCAACCACAGAGGATGTGGGAGGTCCTGCCATCTGCCGGGGTTACCTTAGGGGAAGTGGCTCTTGCTGTGTGGTCGTCCAGGCGGTCTGTGGGCCCGGCTCTCCTCCCAGATAACCATAGCTGAAATTTCCAGTCACATGTGGGCCAGGACTGACCGACATCGTCCTTCCTGACTGCTGTCCCCTTGGGGGCCTGAGCCGAGCCCTCACAGGCCACTCGCTCCAAAATGCAAAAGGCTGAGAAACCACTAACGTGGGTCAGTTCATTCCAGTGCGTGTGTCACTTCTTGATTTCTCCAGTTTCACTAGATTTTTGCAACCAAAGGGGATTTTCTCAGCTGGTGACAAACCTGGCACTAAGATTACGGCTGTTTAATGCACAGCAAAGGGCAGTTGCAGCTGTATTTTTTTTTTTTTTTTTGGTGACAGGGGTTGAACCCAGAAGCACTTTACTATTGAGCTACATCCCCTGCCCTCTTTTTAACTTTTGAGTCAGAGTCTTGCTAAGTTGCCGAGGTTCCCCTTCAATTGCCAGCTTGCGACTTGAGATCCTCATACTTGGACCTTAGCAGTCTCTGGGACTACAGGTAGCGCGTGCCACTGCACCCAGCAGCCATGTGTCTCGTAGTCATCCGAGGGCAAGGAACGGAAGGACCTGAAGAGCATCTGAGTGATGGGAGGTCTCTGCTGCATTGAGCAGAAACGGAGGAGACAGGGGCCTTGTGCAGAAAATCCATCTTCTGACCTGGCTGGTCTTGTTGGAAATTTACCAAACTCAGTCCCAGAGGGCGCCTGGAATCCAATCGCAGTGGCTCAGGAGGCTGAGGCAGGAGGATCACATATTCAAAGCCAGCCTCAGTAATTTAGTGAGACCCTAAGCAGCTCAGCGAGACCCTGTCTCTAAAATATAGAAAGGGCTGGGGATGTGCCTCAGTGGTTAAGTGCCCCTGGGTTTAATCCTCAATCCAAAAAAAAAAAAAAAGTCTTGTGGCTGTTAAAATCCAACAGTTGCCTCTAATCTGATGAAAGATTAAATAAGCAATAAATTAAAGTATCCATTGATAACATTCCAGTTTAGCTCAAATTCAAATGGAGTGAGAGGGACCTGTGGGGCCGACATGACCTTGGATGAGGCTCATCTATCCCAAGCCACAGCCAGTTAGCTCAGCATAGCTAGGGTCTTGCCTGCCTTTAAGGCACTCAGGAGAAAACTCCATCTTTCCCTACAAATCTAGAGGTTAGGAGCAGAGTCAAATTATCCAGGAACCCAAGGAATGTGACCTGCCTGGGCTGACGGAAATCCTTGAGGTCTGCACTGGGGGATCAGGGGCATGGCTGGTGGGTTTGTCCTGGTGACCTTACAAGGGCTTGCTGTAGGGCTGCCTGAGAGGTTTTGTCCTCTCGCTGGAGTGTTAAGTTGGAACACCTGCTTGTGTTCTGTGTGGTCTTACTGAGTGTCAAGAATTCTGAGACCCTGCAGTGGAGGGTCTGTAAAGACCCAGGTCTCTGATTTTTTTTTTTTTTTTTCTCTTGTGGAGCTGGGAATGGACCCCAGGGCCTTGTGCTTGCTAAGCGTGGGCTC
Source organism: Callospermophilus lateralis (assembly GCF_048772815.1). Taxonomy (NCBI): domain Eukaryota; kingdom Metazoa; phylum Chordata; class Mammalia; order Rodentia; family Sciuridae; genus Callospermophilus; species Callospermophilus lateralis. The sequence continues at coordinate 132,752,266 of NC_135311.1, read as the reverse complement.
CACCCCTGAGCCACACCCCCAGTCCTATTTAAATTTCAATGCTCAGGGGCTGGGGATGTGGCTCAAGCGGTAGCGGGCTTGCCTGGCATGTGTGCTGCCCGGGTTCGATCCTCAGCACCACATACAAAACAAAGATGTTGTGTCCACCAATAACTAAAAAATAAATATTAAAATTCTCTCTCTCTCTCTCCCCCTCTCTCACTCTCTCTTTAAAAAAAAAAAAATTTCAATGCTCCTTTCTAATTTACGACCTTGGCTTCTAGTTGGCAGGAATCCTTTGTGTCTTTACCCCTAGACCTTACCTTCTTCAATGCCTGCAGCTAGTGCTCTTAAAGCCAGAAATGCTTTCAGATTCATTCTCCATGAGTCAGACATTTTCTAAGTCACTGGGCTCAGGCTCATGACGTTTCTGGCATGACCTGGGCTTCCTGCTACAGCTTAAAAAGTAAAATTTATTTTGTGTGTTGGGGATCAAACCCAGGGGTGTTTTGTTTTACCACTGAGCCACATTCCCAGCCCTTTTTAATTTTTATTTTAATTTTTAATTCCCTTTTTCTTTTTATTAGTTCTAATCAGTTATACATGACAGTGGGAAGCTCTTTGACTCATTGAACACAAATGGAGCAGAATTTTTCCCTTCTCTGGTTGTACATGAAGTAGTGCAACACCATTGGTGCCATCCATGTACCTAGGGTAAGGTCCATCTCATTCCCCCATCTTTTTTACCCCTGTGCCCTTCCCTCCCTTCAATTTTTATTTTGATAGATCCTTGCTAAGTTACTGAAGCTGCCCTGGAACTTGTGATCCTCCTGCCTCATCCCGCTGTAAGCCTTGAGTTATTTGGAAAAGGGAAAGTAGGAACGATCCGAATATCCATTAGTAAGTGTCAAAGTCTTTTCTTTTCTTGGGGCACTGAGTAGGAATAGTTGATGGTCAGGCAAGGAACGAAATGGGCCTCAACTTTTTTTTTTTTTTTTTTTTTCAAATCACTCTATGGGGTTTACCTGGAGAAACATTCTAGCCAACTTTGTCCTGGAGCAGTGGGAAAACCGAAGTGGGGGTAGATCTATAGAAATTAAGGTAAAATTCAAACCCAAGGGCTTAAAGGTCAATTGCAGGGTCAGGGACCCGGCCAATAGCCTTAACACTTTTCTAATACCTGTTTTGCATGGATTTTGGTCAGTACCCCCACCTGGAAGATAAATGATTAGCCCAGTGTCCCTAGGTTAGTACATTTAGGTGGGAAACTTATCAGTTCCTCCCTTGCTTTGAGGGAATTGGATCTCCTCTTCTACACTGAAAAAAAAAAAAAAAAAAAAGACCTAATAAATTTGTTCACTCTTGCCTTCTGTTATTGTTCATGCATTAAAAAAATTTTCAGTTTTTTTTTTAGTTGGGCACAATATCTGTTTTATTTATTTTTTTATGTGGTGATGAGGATTGAACTCAGGGCCTCACATGTGCTAGGCAAGTGCTCTACAGCTGAGCCCCAACCCCAGCCCTTTTATTTTTCAAATTTGCTAGACAAGAACCCAGGAAGAAATTGGTGAAGCAGAAAACCAAGTTCACTTCAAGCCCTGTTTTTAGTCCTGGGGATGGAACCCACGGCCTCCATGTATGCTAGGCAAGCGCTCTACCACTGACCCACCCCCAGCCCTGGTTCAGGGATCTTAATTGGCTTTTCTGGTCCTGGAATCAGCAACACTTCATTCTATAAAATAAAGTGTTCTAAGAGCTCAGCAGATGTTAGTTTTGTAGACAGAAATGGGCTTAAGAAATTGGAAACAAACCAAAAAACCAAATAGGTGGGGCGAGGGGCACTGAGTTGTCAGGGCCTTGCTAAATTACTGAGGCTGGCCTTGAACCCGGGATCCTCCCGCCTCACTGGGATCACAAGTGTGCACACTATGCCTGGCAAGACATGTCAGTTTTAGAGAAGCAAGGGCTATATTCAAGCATAAAAGTGGACCAGTGTTAGATTTTTTTTAATTTTTGAGGTGGCTGGGGATGAAACCCAGGGTTTTAACATGCTAGGCAGGAACCCTACCACCAAGCTACACCTGCAGATCTTTAAAAAATAACTTTGGTCCTGGGGATTGAATTTTGGGGTGCTCTACCACTGAACTACATCCCCAGTCCTTTTGAGACAGGGTCTCACTAAGTTGCTGAGGCTGGCTTTGAGCTTGCCATCCTCCTGCCTCAGCCTCCTGAGTTGCTGGATGACAGGTGTGTGCCACCATGCCTGGCCCCCACATTCTACCTTTGAAGGGAGAGTGTTATGTCTGCCACAAATTTGTAACAACACAAAACCTGGAAGGACATATCAACTGTCAAAGGGGACATAGGACTCAGGAGTCTGGAAGGGCTTCTTTTCCCTTCTCTTTGCAGTGTTTCCCGTGCCCACTCTGACTGGTGTCTAAGTGCAGGGCCTTGGCAGCGGTGTGGGGAACTGATGTTTGCAGTGGGCATTTCCTTGAGGTCATCTGTGGCACTAACCGCGTCACAGCTCGGGTGGCCACTGCTCTGCTCTGGAGGAATCTCAAACCTCCCTTCCAACGCCAGAGGCTGACCAGGATTTGGTTTTCAACACTCTTCATACTGAACGCTGCAGGCGGGGGCTGCTGTGCTCCGCCACCTCACTGTGCCTCCTGATAGGCATCGGGCACTCGCACGAGTGCCAGGCCTCTCATGCCAGAAGGGCAGGCAGGCCACTCGACTCCCTTTCACTCTCGTAGCGGGGAGACAGAGGGGCAAGGTGCAGAGCTGGACCTGTCTCCCTTCAGCTGCGGATGCGGCATCCACTGCTCCATGGGTCCCTCGGGCTCAGTTCTGGAGCGGGAAGCAGGCCAAGGCCCCTAAATGGAGTAGGATCTTCATTAATGAAGTAGACCAGGACTGATTTCTTATAACTTTTATTATACATGCCATATTCATGGAAAATCAAGACCTTCAAAGGAAATCAAGTTAGATATGAGCCATGTTCAGCTCTGAGCTGGTCAGAAGCTGCGCTCAGCAGGGATACGGCTAAACCGCAGCTTTCTTCTCTTTGTAGGTCGCCATCATCTTCTTGATTTCAGCAATAGCCTTCCCTGGATTCAGACCCTTAAAAAGGAGGAAAAAAAGGAAAATCAGTAACAAAGTCAGTGAGGGGGATGGGAGGACCCTGGAGACCCTGGTGGCGCCTCCCTGGTGGGCCCAGAGTCAGGGAAGGCCAGTGCCTAATTCCCAACAGCCCAGTTCTGGGCTAAGCTCCTCTGTGTCCTCCCAGGAGGCCCCTCTAGCGGGCCAACAGGGCACAGTCATGCTCACTGAGAGCCCAAAGACACCAGGGCAGTGTCCCTTCTCAGACCACAGGCCAGTGTCAATATTAGCCAGACAACTTTTCAGGTCCTTTCCATTGTTAGCGAACCAGCAGCAGCAGCAGCAGGCGCGAGCACATGACAGCCCAGGAGGCGCCATTAACCCTCACACACCTCCTGAGTCACACACCTCCAACACCACAGTCCTGCCTCAAGTGCAGCCATGACCTCTGTTCTGCAGGAGGCACCCCCCCACCAAGGCCAGCTTCGCAGACGTTGGAAGGACACAGCAAGAGTGTGGAAAACTAGACAAGGGCCTGCCAGGGTAGAGAGGGCCTCCTCATTTTTATTTTGTTGGCATTGGGGCCTGAACCCAGGGGCACATCACTGTTGAAATTGGCTCCCGCCTTTTTAACTTTTTGAGACAGGACCTTACTAAATTGCTGAGGCTGGTCTCAAACTTGTGAGCCTCCCGAGTTGCTAGGACGCAGGCTGACCTCCGTGCCCGGTGAGCCCTCTCATTTAGGTTAACTCTGACCCTGAAATTAAAGTGTTTCGAGAAGAAAAAAAAAACAAAAAACAAAAACAAAAAAAAAGTGTTGCGAGAAGAAAGGAAGGTGGGCGGGTAGGGGGAGATTTTAAGAGAAAAAGAAGAAAGACACTTCGTACACGCAGAGGGAATAATCCCCAACGCCTCAGGTGAGTGTGACGAGAAAGGAAGCGAAGGACACACCTGTACTACGCTGGCCGCAGCACTCATGGCTGGGGCAGAGCCTGGGCGACATGGCAATGGCCGCAGCCCTACAGCTGTCCTGATGTTTGCTTAGAGAGGCCCGAGGCCCGGGTGGGGCTGCTGGGAACACAGTGGTTTCCAGGCAAGAAACAAGGAAATTGCCCAACTGGACGTGTGTTTGGGGCGGGCAGGCTGCAATCTTTTAACAGCTCCCTGGCTGCCCGGGACTGTCCCCGTGGCTGTCTCCGGGCTCACTGTGACTGTGAGGGAAACTGCTCTTCCCTTGGGCTTGGCTCTAGGCAGCTGTGTTTGGAACCACAGGACCAGCGCTGGCAGCTGATCCCAGGGCAGCCCATCACAGCTGGCGCCCTGTCTGATGTGGGCTGCATGAAGCCAAGCTGGGCCACGCGAAGCCCTTTCAGAAACTCTGAGAGGACAGGCAGTGGTTGAGGCCAAGCGCGTGGTGAGGTGGAGTCCAGGCTGGGGAGAGCCGAAGGCAGCAGGAAGAAGAGGGGGCGAGGCACAGAGAACTGCAGCTCTGAGCCAGAGAGCTCTGCGGGGTAGAGGGGAACGGGCTGGAGCCGGAGGGGAGGTGGGGAGGGACTGATGCCCATAGCTGCCTGTTCTGATGGCTTCCACTTCTGGGTCCTTGAAGTCAGCTGACTGTAGGTGCCTGCCTGTGGACTCCTACAGCACTTGACTCCCCCAAGGTCTTTATCCTCTATAAGTAAAGCCTATTCCTGGAAGTGCCCGAGGGACTCTCTGGCTGAGGCCACAGACACTCTGGAGCCTCTCCATCTCCACTGACCAGGTCTGCTCTCTGCCCATGGCCTGCGCATGCGCACAGCTACTCCTGAGGGGGGCTGAGAGGCACCGGCCGCATACCTTGGGACAGGTCCTTGTGCAGTTCATGATGGTGTGGCAGCGGTACAGGGAGAAGGGGTCTTGCAGCTTGGCCAGGCGCTCCTCTGTGAAGTCATCTCTGGAGTCAATCATCCAGCGATAGGCCTGGGAAGCCAGGGGAAGATCAGCGGAGTTGTCACCTTAGCAGCCAGAGCAGCGCTCTGGTGGCCCCAAGGGGCTCCTCTGGGCCCAGATGCTCTGACCCTGCACTCTTTAATTCCTGCCATCTTTCAAGAAAGGCTCCCAAGTTCTTCCCACCCTGCGGGGTGATCCCCAGGAGCCTTTCATCCCTGGTAATTATATGCTATTGGGCGTCAGCTCTCCTCGTTATTTTTCATGCTGCTCAACAGTGTCCCACCCAGATCGTAATTAGTGAGGGTGGGGACTGTGGCACATGCTTTTAATCTGTCTTCACAGCACCCAGCTGTGCCAGACTCTGTCACTGAGTAAACCCATGACTTAACAGACCTGTCTAGAGACAATATTTGTCCCATTTGTTGATTCTCTCAATTCCTATATCCACCCCAGCAGCCAGAGATCAGAAAAGTAAAAGTGGATCAGCCACATGGTCCTGGGCTGCTCCAGTGGCACCACCGAGAGCTCTGGGGTTCCCGGCAGCTCAGGTGCTCTGGTGGGAGCAGCCCACGCCAGCTTCCCAGGCCCCGCGGCAATGCTGCTCTTGCAGTCACACAGCCAGGCACAGCTCTTTATGCAGGAAAATAAAAAATGTGAACTTGTCTTTTTTCCCCCTTCAGTTACTTGGGATTGAACCCAGGGGTGGCCCACCACTGAGCTGCGTCCCCAGCCCCATTCACCCACTAAGCTAACCTAACCTCACCTACCTTATTTGATCTAGGAATGATACTGGGGATTTGACCCAGGGGTGCTTTACCATTGAACTACATCCCCAGCCCTTTTCTATTTTGAGACAGGGCTCATTAAGTTGCTTAGGGGCCTGCTAATTTGCTTAGGCTGCCCTCAAACTTGTGATCTTTTGCCTTAGCCTCTGGAGTTGCTGGGATCACAGGTATGTGCCACCACTCTGGGCAAATGAAATTATCTTTTGAGTTAAGAGTCTGTGGGCTGGGCACAGTGGTGCCCACTTGTAATCCCAGTGACTCAGGAGGCTGAGGCAGGAGGATTGCAAATTCAAGGCCAGACTGGGCAATTTAGGGAGATCCTGTCTCAAAACTTTTATAAAACAGATGATGAGTGTGGCTCAGTGTAAAGGCGTGTCAACGTGAGGCCCAGAGTCACTGAAAGCCAGTGACCCACGAAGTCAATCACCCTGTGTGCCGACTGTCCACGGACACCATCCTACCCCTCAGAACGGTGGCCTCGCAACAATCTCCTGTCCTCTTCCGTTTCCAGAAGTCCGACTTTCGCTCGCTCCTGCGGCAGGGGAGGGGTACTCACCTGCATAAGAACTGCGGGCCCCAAGTACTTGTCTCCATTCCACCAGTAGCTGGGGCAGCTGGTGCTGCAGCAGGCACAGAGGATGCACTCATACAGCCCGTCCTGTGAGGAGAGAAAGGGCAGTCAGGGCCTGGTGGCAGAAGACACTGTGTCATTAGTGATGAAGTGTGATGTTGGGGTCAGGGCATGAACAAAGGGGTGTGAATATTCTTGGCAAAACCTAAGGAGTGTGTGTAGAGATTTGTCAGGTTAAAATAAAAAGGCCTTGTAATTAGATACAAACATCCACCTGATTAGAGCCCAGGGATCTCAAGTATGAGCACACTGAGCCTTTAATAAACGAGAATCCTTCACTGATATAAAAAAATCAACAAAGACCTGAATAAACTTACTACCTAGCATCAAGTTGAGAGTGCAGAAGTTAAAAACAGTGCCGCGCTTCTGCCCTTGGCCTGGCAGAGACCACGGGCATCCCAACCTCGTCCTCAGTTCCAGCCAACCCTGACCGGGCTCCATGCTTTACCTGGGGCCCAGCTGAGGAGCACAGCGCCTGTGAGGCGGGGACAGCGGACTGCCACTCACAGGTAAGAACCAGGCTAGGCGAGGCAGCCGGGGCCTGCTGCGGCCAGGCACACACAGCAGAGCCAGGAGCAATCCAGAGCTCTGTCCCTGGCATCCCTGCTCTCTTGTGGCATCAGCTGCCACACAGGCTCAAGCTGCCCAAGAAATCCTAAAAGGCCACTTTCTGATTTTAGAAACAAAATAGATTAAAAGCAGCAAAACAAAAGGGACACACTGACACTGAGGTGAGAGCGGACAGGAGGGGAGACAGCGGCGGTCATGTCTGACTCAGGAGGGTGCAGGGGTGCAGGCTGGCCCCTGGGCTCCAGAAAGCTAAGGTCAGAGAGGCTAAGCTCAGGTGGGGTCAGACTCTTAAACCCACCCAAGCAAAACTCTGTAAAAAGAATTAACTGAAAATTTTGGGCAGACTTTGAAGGATAAAGATATTAATCGAGCCTTATTTCTAATAAAAGTTTAGAAGCAATCTCACCATTCAACAGAGGTGGACGGCTGAAGAGCACAAGGTATCTACTCCTAGAGTAGCACAAACTGTCGGATTAACGCCGACAAGAATTTAAAAAAAAAATCTTTTTTTTTGTTTTAGTTGTTGATGGACTATCTATCTATCTATTTATATGTGGTGCTGATGATCGAACCCAGTGCCTTACACATTATAGGCAAGCGCTCTACCACTGAGTCACAACCTCAGTCCCTGACAAGGATTTTTTTAAAAATGTTTTTTATAGTAGATGGACATATACCTTTATTTTATTTTTTATGTGGTGCTAAGGATCAAACCCAGTGTCTCATGCGTGCTAGGTGAGCGCTCCACCAACTGAGCTACAACCCCAGTCCACAATAAGGAATTTTTTAAGAACACAGGTGAGTCTGGCACGATAGTATGAACCTGAAATTCTATGTAATCTAGAGGCTGAGGCAGGAGGATAAAAAGTTCAAGGTCAGCCTGGGTAACTTAGCAAGACTCAAATGAAATTAAGAAATTAAGAAAGGACTCGGGATGTAGCTTAGTGGTAGAGCACTTGCCTAGTATGTGTCAGGCTCTGTAATTCTAATGACTTGGGAGGCTGAGACAGGAGGACTGCAAATTTGAGGCCAGCCTCAATAATTTGGTGAAACCCTCAGCACAGCTGATGTAACTGGGAACATGAAATGACAAGTTGGGAGAGAGGGGCTGGGGGAAGTGCAAGGCTCTTTGGCAGTTAGAAGTGGCAGTGGACAGAGCTGCGCCCCAGTAACAAGGCACTCTCAGGAGTGGACATGAAAGGTGAAAATCATTTATTCATTCCTAGAACAATTTTTTACTTCGCTGTGGTCCTGGGGATGGAACTGAGGACCTTGTGCTTGCTGGACAAGTACTCTGCGACTGCGTCACAATCCCAGCCCTCTTTTGTTTTGAGACAAGGTCTCCCTAGTTGCCCAGGTTTGGACTTCTGATCCTTCGCCTCAGCTTCCAGAGTGGCTGGTATTACAGGTGTGTGTCCCTCCACCCAGCTTTTTGCTTTTTTTTTGGTGGTACTAAGGATTGAACCCAGGAGTGCTCTGCCACTAAGCTACAACACCAGCCCCTTTTTATTTTAGTTTATTTTTTTGTGGTGCTGGGGATTAAACCCAGGGCCTTGTGCATGCAAGGCAAGCACTCTACTGTGTCCCCAAGCCCTAGCCTTTTTTATTTTGAAACAGCTTTGCTAAGTTGCTGAGGCTGGCTGGCCTTGAACTTGTGATCCTCCTGCCTCAGTCCCCTGAGTATCTGGGCTTACAGGTTGTGCTACCACCATGCCCGGCTTATACAACTAATACTCATTAATAAAACACTGTGCACCACGGTCTAGAGACCCAGAAAGGAATAAGGCCCTGTTCTTGAGATTGTTCAGAGCAGCGACTGTGAGGCAGTCTGTGGCCTCGGTCTCCCGCAGCTAGGGCTGTTTCTATCTGTCCCCTTCCCACCCCACCTCTCCACCAAAATGCAGGCAGTGAATGGTGCAAATCAGAATTCTGACAGGGGCAAAAGCACAGAAGAAGAGACTGAAAGCTTCTCCTGTTTAAAATTTTTAGAGGCGGTCTGCAGGAACAGTAGCCAGAGCCCACGGCCCACCACCCGAGTCGGGGTTAGGAAAGAACCGAGGGCGCTAATTCCACTTCTGCCCTTAACGTTTAGCTGCACCTTTAAGTTGGTGGTGACAGTAGGACTGCAACCAGGCATATGGGATATATTTCCTCACAGTGAGACCTCATCCCTGCTTCAGCTATTAACTTATAAACACCAGGCACTTTTTTTTGGGGGGGGGGGTGGGGGGTACGAGGGAATGAACCCAGGGGCACTCTACCACTGAGACACATCGCTATTCCTTTTTATTTTTTGTTTTGAGATAGAGTCTTGCCAAGTTGCTTCCGACCTTACTACGTTGGTGAGCCTGGCCTTGAACTTGTGATCCTTCTGTCTCAGCTTCCAAGTCACTGAGATTTCAGAGGTGTGTCACCATGTCTGGCTCAAGCCACTTAACATATTGGTTTCTTCTGAAAAAAGATAAATGTCTGGCCACCTACCCTAGGGGCAGGGCATGGGCCTAACAGCTCTTCAATTCACTCTGGGCCTTCACAGGCTCACATGGGCCCTTAGAGAAGGACTTTAAACACTTGGGCCAGATGCCCTTAAATTTTTTTTCCACAATGCGCTAAATGGTTTGCATCGTCCCCTGTTACTCCCCCAAGTCACACAAACAACTCTGCAATGAACCCCCTGAATCAAGACAATTAGTAGGAACCAATGACCAGTTTCTCACGATCTTCCATGGACTGCAGGTACTGCTGCTTGCCTTCCTGGGACTCATCCTTCTTCTTCAAGTAGGGCTCGATGGACTTGTACTGTGCATAGAAGTTGCTCAAATCCTGAGGTTAAGGGGGAGGAAGAAGAAAAGGATCAGATGACACCATCACTTCTCAGTTTCCCCCTCGCCTTGCTTCTTGGACACCACTTATTTTTCTGTAATAGACAGCAGAAGTCAGGCTCTTCCTGGACACCAACGTATACAAAGGTCACAAAAGGAGAAATGGTCACTGTTACGGTCTGGCTATGAAGTGTCCCTCAAAGAGTCATGTTGAAAGCTTGGTCCCCAGCACAGCAATGTTGAGAGGTGGAGTTTTAGGAAGTGACTGGATCATAAGAGCTCTGCTCTACCAAGTTATTTTGGCGGTGGGGGGTGGGGGTGGGGGTGTAACCAGGGATTGTACTCAAGGCATTTGACCACTGAGCCCCTTCCCCAGCCTATTCTGTATTTTATTTAGAGACAGGGTTCCACTGAGTTGCTTAGTGCCTCACTTTTGCTGATCCTCCTGCCTCGGCCTCGAGAGCCACTGGATGACAGGTGTGCATCACCACGCCCGGCGTTACCATGGGCTTCTGCTATGATGTTCTGCCTCACATCAGGCCAGCCGCAGAGTGACTGAGTGAGCAAGATAGACCTTTCTTCCTTTAAATTGTTTTTTTCAGGTACTTGGTTCACAGTGACAAAAAGCAAACTAACAGTGTCACAGTGTAAGCACAGTTAGAAAATCTGTCCCTTGCCTTTCTGAGAATTTGCCAAGGTCCTTTCCTTCCCTGTCTGCCCTTGCAAACAGCCAGCAAAGGCCCAAAGGCCAAATAGAGGGGAGGGGGGAGAGCAGGAGTAAAATTCAAACAACTGTTGCTTTCCCAGCTGGCATTTTCCACCCAAATTCTTTGTAGTTATGGCCAAATTCTGCATTTCTGGGACCTATGCCCTATTATTCCCAAACAATCCTTACCAAATGAGCTGCTAGAGGATTTTCTAGGTATTTATCTTTTGCCATTAAAATTCATTAATTAAACTTGAACAGGCCACACTGTGTCAGACCTGGGAGGTTTCCCAATGCTTTTGGGGACATGGTGATCTTCCTGCCATAACAGGAATACAGTCCCACCCAGCTCTACCTGGACTGATTGGAAAGTAGCTATAAAAACTGAAAAACAGCTGCTTTGAACACTTGATCGCACCACTCACATCAACACGCCCCCTGCAAACCCAGGAAGGAGCTGCGGCCACTCACGGGAACGAGGTCCTTGATCACGTACATGTGCGGGAGGGGGTAGATTTTTGAGACCTTGTTGAGGTCGGTGTCGATCCTGCGGGTGCAGGCGAGCGTGTTGCCTCCGTTGATGTTCATGGCACAGGAGCCACAGATACCTGAGGGGAAGACCCAGACTCAGGCCGGCGCCAGCTCCTTTCTCCTGGGCCGTCACTGCTCTACCACGGGGAGCAGCACCGACTTGGGACATCTCTTGCCTTTCCTCTTTCCTCCTCCTTCCTGTCTAGAAGGTGGATTTCATGGCTGAAGCTCCAAAAACCATTTTGTGGCAACCTCGAGGTTAGAAGCCACACAGTGAGGACGGCTCTGCAAAGGGTCAGTGGGGCCCGGGGTGCTCCTGGCCCCGTGCAGTTCCCATATCAACCTCAGCTCCATGCTAGTCGTGCCCCCTTTACTGAGCCCCGGGGCTCTGTGCCAGGCAAATGCTCTATCACTGAGCGACAATCCAGCCCAAGAGTCATGTATCTTCAGAGAAAAACTGGCCGCCTTCTTTTCTTTTTTTTTTTTTTAAGGCACAAACTTAAATTCTAACAGATGCAGTGCCCAAAGCTCATCGACACGGTCTTGGTCATCTCAAAGCTGACGCCTCGCCACAGATCACCGAGAGAGCGCGCCCACTCTCTGTGCCACAACAGGTAGCGCAGTGGTGGCTCTGAGCTCTACCCCGCGTACTGACTGAACACTCACTTTTCAAGGAGAAGCAGAACGAGCTGAAGCAAAGCAAAGCAAAGCAAAGCAAGATAAGATGCCGAGCCAGGCCCGGAGGTGCATGCCCACAATCCCAGCTACTCAGGAGGCTGAGGCAGGAGACAAGTTCGAGGCCAGCCTGGGCAACTTAGCGAGACCCTGTCTCAAAATAAAAATAAAAAGGTCTGGGGATGTGGCTCAGTGATGGAGGGCCCCTGGGTTCAACCCCCCATCCCACCACACACAAAATCTCATGCCAACCAAGGACCTTGACAAGTGAGGTCTCTTAGCCTGGTCTTATTTCCTGTGACACTGATACTGGCTTTTTCTCTTGGGAAGGTCGTATTAGGAAGAAAGCTAGCTCAGGCCCTTAAGTCCATGAAGCTAATCAACACTGTCTTGGTTATCTCAAGGTGAAGGCTCACCCTCATGGCCACACGACAAGCAGCACAAGTGCTGGGAACCAGCTGCCTCCTGCTTTCCAAGCCCGGGATTGGGATCTGGAACGCACCCCCAAGGCCCACGTGTTGGAGGTCTGGTCTCCAGGGAAGAAGTGTTCAGAGGTGGGGTTCCGGGGGACTGACTGAGGCACAAGGGCTCTAGCCGCTGTCTCTCACTTCCCACCGCCACGAGGTGGGTGATTTCCTCTGCCACTACCTTTCACTGTGATGTCAGCCTCGCCACAGGCTCAGAAACAGTGGAGCGAGATGACACGGACTGAAAACGTAAGCCAACAAGGATTTCACCCTTTTTCTTTTAAGCTGATTTTCTCAAATACTTCATTACAGCAACAAAAACTGACTAATGTACCCAGTGAATACCCGAGTGCAGCCTGGGGTCTGATGGCCTTGGCTGACTCCTGTGTATCCTCAGAGAAGTCCCTACACCTCATCTGTCTGTCAGGGTAAATAGCAACACTATCTCTTTGTGTCACCTAAAGTGCACAGACCAGCTGGCCCACAGCCTGGCCCGTGTTCACCAGGGCCAGTCTTCACAGCACCGTGTGTAATTCTGGTCACATCTGAGAACCCTTTTAGTTCTCTTTGAGTCATTTCAAGTTCTACTTTAAAAAAATCCACATTTGTATGCCTATTATACTATCACTAGTAATTATATTTTTGTAATATATAAAATAAACATATAGCCATTTTAAAGTAGGAAATGCTGGTGTTCCCACTGTCTCAACAGCTCCCATGGCACCAGCAGTACAAGTCACCAGACCAAGGGAGACGCTGCCCCAACAATCTAGAGCATGCCTGCCGGGCTTCTATTCTTGCGAATAAAATGCTCAGGGGTCACTCCAGTCAAACTGGGCCAACTGGGCTGCACGAAATAACCACCAAGAGACACAGATACCTTTTTCTTTGGGGTCGCTGTGATGGCTCCTCTGACCTTAAGGGTCCACAGAAAGAGAGAGCGAGAGCACGCGCTGACCCCTTTTATCAAGGAGAAGCTATTCAAATGAGGCAAGGGGTCAGGTTTCAGGGGGCTGAGTATCTTCATGATGTCCACTGTCAGCAGGTTGACTGACACCTGGGTAGGCCACACCCAAGGACACAGTAAGAGAAGGGGACACACACACAAGGCACTTCCATGGAAGATTCTATCCTAAACAGGGCAAGGGGTTATATTACAAAGGAACAGGTGAGCGTAGCTTCACCCATGGGGCTGTAGCAAGACACCGACCCTCGCACCCAAGAGAGCCACAGCACCCAGCCGGGGAGTGTAAGGGAGTGTAACTCAGTCACGTGTAAGGTTGGCCTCCCACATATGCCTACTGTGCACACACAATGATGGCAGCCAAGAGGACGTGCATCACCCTGGGAGACAAGCGCAGGTGTGCACAGGTGTCAGCAGGAAGCCCGCCACCACTCCCTAAGCAGTGAGCTCGGCAGTGCGCGTGGCCAGTAGCACATGCCCCCTCATCCCTGAGGTGTGTGCAGCTAACAGAGACCAAGCGAAAGAAAGTTCCTGAGGGAAAGCAAACTCAGGAACTGGAACCTGCCCCAGGGTCTAAATTTCAATTCAGTTACATGAGAAAAGGAAAGGTGACATGCAGCAAGGTCATACGGCAGAGCAGCAACTGCTTCCGGGATGGCTCCCTATTGCTTCATGTCGGCCCAAACCTCTCGGGAGAGCCAGAACATAAATGTCGGGGCCTAAAGGGAATTAAATGCTTACCTTCTCTGCATGACCTTCGGAAGGTCAAGGTAGAATCCATTTCATTCTTAATCTTGATTAAAGCATCCAATACCATGGGACCACATCTGACAATAGAAAAACCTCAGTTGTACTTATGAAAGTTCAAAACTCCCTACCTGGTCATAACATGATCTGAGATACTTGGATATATTTATCATTCATTTGACTTTCTCAGATCAGACAAAAATATTTTCATAATTTTATCTTTCAATTTTTTTTTTTTTTGGATCAAACCCAGAGGTGCTGTACCCAAGCTATATCCCAGCCCCCTTTTGTTTTTTACTTTGAGACAGGATGCCCAGGTTGGCCTTGAACTTGTGATGCTCCGGCCTCAGCCTTCCAAGTACCTGGGATAATAGGGGTGCGCCACTGCACCTAGCCTTCTGCTTTCTTCTTCTCTTTTTCTTATTTATTTATTTATGGTTGTAGATGGACACGATACCTATTTTTACTATTTATTTATTTTTATGTGGTGCTGAGGATCAAACCCAATGCCTCACACATGGGAGGTATCACTGAGCTACAATCCCAGCACCCCTTCTGCCTTCTTTTAAGGAAATATTTTTAGATTAAATATTTTTAGAAATGAACTTTAATTTCCTCACTTTTCAGTGTATTTATAATACTCTACCACTCTATATAATGTTAAGAACTCTTCTACTTTTTAGGCCCAATTTACTTCCTGTTTCCAGCCCTTAAACTATGTCATATGCATTATATCTGTTATATAATGTTATAATTTTATTTTTAGTCACCATCAATTTTAATAAAATTCAATGTGTTCATCTATATATTTATTACATTTGGTGTTCTTCATACTTGAATTTCTACCTGTATTATTTTTCTTCAGTTTGAATAAATCTCCTCCTATGGTTTTTTTAAATATATATTTTTAGTTGTAGATGGACAAAATACCTTTATTTTATTTATTTTTACGAGGTGCTGAGGATAGATCCCAGGGTCTCACACATGCTAGGTGAGTGCCCTACCACTGAGCCACAACCCTAGCCCTCCTCCTATGTTTTATGGAGGGTAGGTCTTCTGGTTCTGAAATCTTTCACTTTTTGTTTATTTGAAACTGTCTTCATTTTTTCATCTTGAAGGATCTTTTTTTTTTTCCGGCGGACACAACATCTTTATTTATACGTGGTGGCTGAGGATCGAACCCAGGGCCACACGCATGCCAGGCAAGCTTGCTACCGCTTGAGCCACATCCCCAGCCCCTTGAAGGATCTTTTTTAAAAAATTTATTCTAATTAGTTATACATGACAGTAGAAAGAATTTTAACACATCATACATAAGTGGAGTACAGTTACTCATTCTTTTGATGGCACATGATGTAGGGTTACACAGGTCATGTAATTATATACGCACATAGGGTAATAATGTCTGATTCATTCTACTATCATTCTTACTCCCATTGAAGACAAATTTCTGGCTATTTCTCTTTTAGCACTTGGGAGATGCCACGTCACTGTCTTTTGGCTTCTAGAGAATCTGATAAGAAGTCAGCAATTGTTAATCTTATTTCCCTGAATGCAATGTGATATTTTTCTCTCGTTCTTTCAACATTTTCTCTTAAGTTTTGATCTTCAGCAATTTGGATATCATGGATCTGGGTGCAGTTTTCTATTTACCCTATTTGGGATTAACTAAGCTTCTTAATATATAAATTGTGTCTTTTGTAAGCTTGGGAAGTTCTAGCTATCAATTGCCCATTCTTCTCTGTTATTTCTGGAACTCCAGTTACATGTATGTGACTTTTTAACACTGTTCTATAGACCGCTGAGGTGCTTTTCTTTTTTAAGTCTTTCTTCCTCTTAGGATTGGATAATTTCTTTTTATTTATTTGCAAGTTCAGTAAATCTCCCTACTGAGAATTACAATCTGCTACTAATGCCAACCAGAGAATTTTCTACTTCAGGTACTGTATTGTTTTAGTTCTGGATTTTCTATTTGGCCTTTTCAATAGTTCCATTTCTCTGCTGAGATTTCCTATCTCATTACGAGCTTTTTTTTTTTTTTTTTAGCCTAATTATACAATTCTTGTCTGCTAAGTTCAACAACTGGGTTGCTTCCTGGCTGGTCTCCACCTATCATAACCAAGTCCCTAGACTGGGTGGCTGAAGCAACAAAAACTTCTTTTTTTGTAGTTTTTGGGGCTGAAGTCTGAGATCAGGGTATGCCACAGTCAGCTTCTCATAAGGACATCTTCCTGGCTTGCAGATGGCCTTTCCTCAGTGTGTGCTTGGAGAGATAAGAAATCTCTCTCTTATATCTCTTCTTACAAGGGCGCCAATCTTAAGGGCTCCATCTTTACAGCCTCATCAAGCCCTAGTCACCTCTCAAATGGTTCATCTCCAATCACCATCACATTGGGGTGCAGGGCTTTAGTATGCAATTTTTTTTTTCTTTTTTTGGTGCTGGGGATAAACCTAGGGCCTTGTGCATGAGAGGCAAGCACTCTACCAACTGAGCTATGTCCCCAGCCCCAGTATGTGATTTTGGGAGACAAACATTCAGTCCCCAAGTCACCACCCATTATCTTTTTCTTAAATATGAGTCATGTTTCACTGTTTCTTTGTACAGTTAGCAATTCTGAATTATGTGCTATTTTGTCTTGTGAAAAATAGCTATAAGAGATATGTATTGTTTTCCTGATACGCGCATACACACACACACATACATATATTTTATTGTTTTAACAGATAATTAATATGACTGAACTCAAGATCTGGGCAGAGTTCATGAACAAAATTTGGGGTTCCTTCTCCATGGTTTTCCTCTTTTTAGGATTTCTCCATTCTCCAGTTGTGATGAAAAATCCTCTGGTTGTCAAGTTATTGAATTTGTTTTCCATTCTAGTTTTAGTTCTCACACTCCCCATGCCAGCTGGGCCTACTCTTGGGCAAAAAGCATGTAACTCTCCTAATGCCACTGCATTCTTCCAATGGTCAGCTCCCTACCTTTGAGTGCCCACTGCTGGTCACTTTCCAGTGCTCCTGGTAGTTGTTTCTGCTATTTTGTGCAGTACATAGTTGTTATTTGGAGTTAGTGTGATGAGAGCTACTATACTATAATTGGAAGTGAACCCAATCATTTAATTTTTTTTTCTAGTTGTAGCCACATACTATAAGATTTGATTTGCAATGTTTTTATTTTCTAAGTACTTGGAAAAATTTTAAACTTTTTTTCCTTAATCAAATAGTTACTTGAAAGAATATGTTATAAATTCTAGGCAGTTAGGATTTTGTTTTTAAATATGAATTCTTAATTTTATTGTATTATGGTCAGAAAATGTGGCTTGCACAATTTCCATTTCTTTGAATTTTGCTAAGGATTTTTAGTTGTTACATATTTGACAATTTTTGTCTATTTAAGAAGAGTGCTACCAATTCTACTTCTTAATGAATTTATGCATTGACAGTCAAAAATATACTTTGGCAAGGCATGGTTGTGTACACCTGTAATCCTAGCAACTTGGGAGCCTGAGGCAGGAGGATCACAAGTTTGACTCAACATAAAAAATAAAAAGGGCCGGGATGTGGCTCAGTGGTAAATCTTTTGCTACACTGAAGACAAATATACAGTTTTTCACTAGTATGGCTTCTCTGATGGGTAAGAAAGTCAGAGTTTTGTTAGAAGCTTCTTTCCACACTTGTTGGGGTTTCTCTCCAGGTGGGTTTTCCGGTGTCCAATGAGATGAACAAACAGTCTGAAGCTCTGATGACATTGAAGGTATTTAAAAAGTTGTCCTCTGGTGTCAATTCTCTTGCAATGAGGACTGAACAGTGCTAGAAAGTTCTCCCATACTCAATGCATGTGCAAGGTTTCCTACTTATCTCTCTCCTGTGGGTGATGAAGTTTGAGCTCAGATTAAGGGTTTTCCAAACTTCAGGGCATCCGTGGTTTTTCCTTGGAGTGGCTGTTAGGGCAGCTTTCTGGGTAAAGCATTCTAATGCTTCCTATAACTACAGGCTCTCTGTTCCCCTCTGAAGTCTGAGCTCTCATCAAAGTCTGAGATTTATCTAGGCTTCTTCATCTTAATGAAGTCTCTGATGTGTAAATATTCTTCTTTGGGTAGGGGCAGGTTACTGGGGACTGAATCCAGCTGTACTTTACCACTGAGTCACATTCCCAAGTCTTTTTAATTTTTTGTTTTGAGACAGGGTCTCACCAAGTTGCTAAGGCCAGCCTTGAACTTGTGATCCTCCTGCCTTAGCATCCCAAGTTGCTGGGATTACAGGTGTGCACCACCATGCCCAGCTATAAATATATTTTTTAGAATTAACTTGTCTGGTCAAGACACCTGTGAGGCTTCTGATGCAGGGAAGGGCTGAACTCAAGGGCTTTCTCACCCACATTACAGCCACACGTTTTTTCACCAGTGGCTGAGCTGTGGTGAACCTTTTATCACATACGCTGTACTTACAAGTGGCTCCAGAGTTCTCATTTTCTGTCCGGCAACAAAGTTCACAACTAGGAAGCCACTTTCACATGAGCCACTGAAGTGGTTTCTCTGCCATGTGAATTTTCTGATGTACAGTAAGATCTCAGCTACAGCTAAACTTCTCATACTGAAATACTTAGAAGCATGAGTGTGGGCTGCCTGGTTCCTAATGAGGCTGGCACTCCTCATGCACTCCAAGCATCTACAGGGCTTCTCATCTGTGTGGACCCTGGTGCACAGTAAGGTCTGATTTCTGGCCAAAGCCTTTCTCATAGGCACCACACACATAGGGCTTCTCCTAGTACAAATTCTTTTATGTAATGATGAAGGCTTAACAATGTTGGGAACTTTCCTCACTCTTATTACACTTTCAGGGCCTTTCAGCAGGATGAGTTCTCTAGTGGTTAAGAAGATCTGATTTCCCACTAAAAGCCTGTCACAATCCAGACACTTAAGTGGTTTCTCATGATGTGAGAGCGTCAGTGCCTTAGGAAGTGAGTATCTGAACTAAAGCATTTATAACACTCGCTATGCAGATATAGGTTCTCCCTGTGTGACTTCACTAGTGGACAAACAGAGCTCTGACCAAAATTCCAGCCATAAATGCCATATGTACAGAGCTCTTCTCACATCTGCTGCATTTATAAGGTTTCTCATGCTGTGGATCCTCTGGTGGGAAACAAGTGCTGAGCTCTGGAGGAAGGTTCCTTCCCAGTGTAGGTATCTTACACGCAGGAGCTCCGTTTCACACACGTTTCATGATCCAGGCACTGGCACACCTGCTATTTATTCGAGTAGTCTGATGCACATGAATAAAGTCCTTCCACTCTGAGGGCATCCTTGGACACACTTTCCTTCCAACTCTCTTCTGAAGTGTACCTTTTCTATGGCCACTGCCTATGGAGACTTCCACTGGTCTTCTTGTCACATCGTTGCCTTTGAAGCCACCTTCTTGATGAGAACTAGGAAAGCAGACCTGTTCCGTGCCTTTCAGTCTCAAGCAGTTCACCTTTGCGAATTTCCAGCGTCCTGTACATGGATTCCTTACTTGGTATTTTCAAGCCACAAGAAGCCTCAAGTCTGGCTTCCTTTCGGCTCCAAAAGGTCTCCAGGCCAGGTCCACTCCTCACACTCAGCTCTCCCTGTCCTGCCTGGTGCTGTCCCTGGGCCTTGGAGGGCACTTCCAGGGGCCCACTGGTTCACTGCGGCCCCAGGCTCCATGGTGGGACCCCCACATCCAGAAGGAAGGAGAAGAGCCTGGGAGGCTGCGCAGAGCCGGGGCCACTCCGGCTGCACTGTCCATGAGGGCCACACCTTCACTTCATATTTCATTTTTAGAAATGAAAACTTAATTTTACTTTAGACAATATTTTTAAATTGGTACAATTAGCATGCAAAGTGTTTCTATTCAAATAAGTAAAAGAAAAAATTAAAAATCTCCCAAATAGTAAGTACAACAAGATAAATGGAGAATATTAAACATAAAAAGAATACCAGCCGGGTGTTAGGGCCTTACCTGCAATCCCAGCAACTCAGGAGGCTGAGGCTGGAGAATAGCTATTTCTAAGCCAAAGTGCCAAAAACCAAACCAAACCAACCAAACAAAAAACCCAAAGGTAAACCCAGCTTCTACTAGTACTCAATGACATGTTATTACATCATATATTTTTTAAATTTGTTTTTATCTATATTATTTTTATTCTTTGTAGGATTCCTAGTTACCTTTTAAAAAAATTGGTGTTATAATTATACACAATAGTGGGATTTGCTGGTTACATTTTTTAATCGTCTTTTTTAAAATTTGTTCTTTTTAGTTATACACGACACTAGAACACACACACACACACATACACACACACATATATATATATATTTTTATATATATATATATTTTTATATATATATGTATATATATATTTTTTTTTTAACTAGGGATTGAACTCAGAGGCACTCGACCACTGAGCACATCCCAAGCCCTATTTTGCTGAGGCTGGCTTTGAACTCTCTATCCTCCTGCCTCAGCCTCCTGAGCCTCTGAGATTACAGGCATGTGCCACCATGCCTGGCAGTAGAATGTATTTTGACATATCAGACACACATGGAGTCTAACTTCCCATTCTTGTGGTTGTAATGATGGAGTACACTGGTCGTGTATTCACATATGAACACAGGAAAGTCGTGTCCGGTTCACTGTACTGTCTTGGTTACATACTCATAACAGACACAATAGAACAATGTAATTTGGTCAGTTTTGTTCTAGGATGTTTTCTTTCCCTCCTTCCTCCTCCTGGTCCCCTCCTCTAGTCTACTGGTCTCCTTTTTTCCTGTAGCTTCCACATGAGAGAAAACACATAACCCTGAACTTTTCTGAGTTTGGCTTATTTTGTTTAACATAACGCTTTTAAGTTCCATCCATTTTCCTGCAAATGACATAATTCCATTCTTCTTTATGGCTGAATAAAACTCCATTATGTACATATACCACATTTTCTTAATCTGTTCATCCACTATGAACGCCTGGGCTGGTTCCACAATATGGCTCCTATAAATTGTGACACTTTGGTTTTAGTCTGATGAGACCCATACCTGTCTTTTGACCTATAAAACTGTAAGATAACATACTTATGTTGTTTAAAGCCACTGAGTTTGGTGGTGTTGTCTCCAAAAGCCACAGAAAACCACACAGGTCCAGATTTTTTTTTTTGGTATCAGGGGGTTGAACCCACGGGCATTCAACCACTGAACCACATCCCAAGCCCTTTTATTTTAAGACAGAGTGTTGCTGGGGCCGGGGTTGTGGCTCAGTGGCGGAGCGCTTGCCTAGCATGTGTGAAGCACTGGGTTTGATCCTCATCATCATATAAAAATAAACAAATAAAATAAAATAAAGGTATTGTGTCCATCTACAACTTAAAAATAATTATTAAAAAAGAGCGTTGCTAAGTACTGAAGCTAGCTTTGAACCTGTAGTCCCCTCTTGCCTTAGCCCCCTGAGCTGTTGGGATTATAGGCATGCACCACTGTGCCTAGACCATATCATTGTTAATATTCTAACCACACCTACTACAATTCCAGCTGGACTTATATTACCAATTTCTCAAGTTTATCATTACTATAGACTACACAAGCCCAGAAAGATGAATTATAACCAGCACATTTAATATTTTAAAATTGGTAATATGCTAATTCAATCACTATGCAAAAAGTCAATTGTACCAGTATTTCTAGAAAGTTGTTAACATTTTAATTTGGGGGAAAAAAAGTTTTTGCAAAGGTTAGGTTTCTTGCTAGTTATCTTTTTGAATCAAGTACTTACCTCATTCTTGGTTTTTACTGTTTTGTTGTTGTTGTGCTAGAACTCAAATCTAGGGTCTCATGCACGCGGGCAAGTGCTCTACCACTGCGCCATAACATGCTGCCTCCTCAATTCTTGTTTTAAAAATAGATAATAGATTTTGGAAATGTCTGATATCAAAATTTTAAGTCCTCAAGGTGTGAAAAACATGTTCCTGAACCAAATCAAGAGCTCTCTTTTGGGCTGATGGTACAGATCAGAAGTGTGTACTTAGCACATATGAGGCCCTGGGTTTAGTATCCAGCCCTACTAAAAACAAAACCAAAACCAATCCCTTTCCTCCATCAAATACCTAGCAAGCATAGAGATACTCACTTGTTCAGATCAATTTCATAAGTCTGCATATGAGGTTTATCTCCAGTCTTATCAGGGTCCCATCGATAGATGGCAAATTTCTTAATTCGAGGAACTGCGGCTGCAGCTGTCTGGGCCCCTCGGCAGGCCTCAAATTTAAAATGTTCACAGGAAGCAGGAAACAAAAAGCAAGATAATTCAATTTAGCTGTCACAATAAACTACAGCACTGAATCTAAATCCACATATCACTCATACACAGCCTTCTTGAGAAAGGCACAGTTATCCAACATCCCAAGCACCTGTGATATACCAGGCATGGTACTGGGGGCTGGGGACAGAGCACTTATTAAAAAAGAGAAAGCTACTGGGCATAGTGATGCACACCTGCGATCCCATCTACTTGGGAGACAGAGGCAGGAGCAACTTGAGAGTGAGACCCTGTCTTAAAATAAAATTTTTAACAAAAGGGCTGAGGACATCACTCTGAGGAAGAATGCTCCTGGGTTCAACCACTAGTACTTCCAAAAAACCCCCTAAACAAACAAAACCCAAACACCTTTATCTTCATTGAACTTTGGCTTTGTAGTGAACAAGTGTGAAATGAAATATTCACAGGAAAGTGTTAAGTGTGATCCTACAGGGAGCCCTGGGGATACAGGAGGGACTTAAACCAGTGTAACAGATCAGAAAAGCCTCATCAAATGATGTTTAAGCACAGATGGGATTAGGAGAAAGGGGTGCTCTGGCTGAGGGAATGGCACACCTGAAGGCCTGCAGTGGGCAGTATGGTGCAGTATGAGGAGCAGAAGGCCGGTGGCCTGGGGAAGGACGGGGAGTGGCAGATTTGAGGAAGTAAAATTTTTTCTTGTAAATACCAGAGACTGAATCCAATGGCACTAAATCACTGAGCCACATCTCCAGCCCTTTTTGAGACAGAGTCTTGCAAAATTGCTGAGGTTGGCCTTGAATTTATAATCCTCCTGCCTCAGCCTCCCCAGCTGCGGGGATTACAGGCATGCGCCACTATGCCCAGCCTTAAGCTGAATTTTCATTTTATCCTAAGGGCAATGAGAAGCCAGAACTTTGATTAAAAAGGCAGTGACATAATCAACTTTTTTTTTTTTTAAAGGTATCACAAAATTTTGAAAGTAGAATTTGTCAGGTTAGACCTGGAGAAGCTAGTGAGAAAGCTACTGCAGTTATCAAGACAAAATGCTGGAGTTTTAAAACTCAGTAGCTAAGCTGTCCCCAATCTGCAGTGCTTGAAACTCTCCCATTTAAGCAGAGGCCACATTAAGTTTTGCTGAGTTTATGCTACAGGGATAGGGAGGAGAGGGGAGGATCTTGTCAGTCCCACTATCAATTATAAATTAAATCCTCAATTTTTTTTTTTAAAAAATGCAGATTATACTTCAGGCCAGCTAATCCTTTCATAATTCTTTCATAAACTGTCAAAAAAAGTAGAAATTCCAAAGGTTAACTTATTACAAAAAATAAAAAGATATTTGCTATTTGCTGATAAAGCCTCCAATTAACTAAAGTTAATTTGAAAACATGAATTTCAGCTTTCAGTATGAAAGAAGAAAAAGTGAAAATGAAAGCTAGGTTTTACCTTATCACAAAACTGGTTAATGTACTAACACAAGGAAAGTTGTGTCTAGAAAAGTACATTTTTCATTAGGAATCCCATTTAATAAGACATGAATATTTGACTGATGCCACCTTGTGGTACTTAACAGAAAGTAAAAAGAGGAAAGAACGGAAAATAATAGCTCCAGCCAACCTTATTTTCTTTCCTTGTGGTAAGGGGGATTGAACCAGGGCCTTACATATGCTAGGCAAGGTGCTTCCACTGGGCTGTATCCCAGCCCCCCAAGCCAACTCTGCTTGCTTAATTGCCCTTAGCCTTTTGCTTTGGTTAGATTTACTAAGGCATAATTCATTCTTATAAAATTCACCAATTTTGAGTGTACAATTTGATGGGTTTTGACAAAGTAATAAAACTACCAAATTGTAGAGCACAGTGGTGCACACCTGTAAACCCAGTGACGCAGGAGGCTGAGGCAGGAGGACTGCATGTTCAAAGCTTCAGCAACTTAGTGAGGCCCTAGGTAAC
Organism: Callospermophilus lateralis; assembly: GCF_048772815.1. Classification (NCBI taxonomy): domain Eukaryota; kingdom Metazoa; phylum Chordata; class Mammalia; order Rodentia; family Sciuridae; genus Callospermophilus; species Callospermophilus lateralis. The sequence continues at coordinate 132,728,125 of NC_135311.1, read as the reverse complement.
TTAGGGAGACCCTGTCTCAAAATAAAAAATAAAAAGGGCTGGGAATGTGGCTCAGTGGTTAAGCATCCCTGGATTCAATCCCTGATACCAATAAACAATATATATATATATATTTTAAAGCACTGGGATGTGGCTCAGAAGAGCACTTGCCTAGCATGTGGGAGGTCCTGAGTTGATCCTCAGTACCATGAAACCCCCATAGAGATTAAACCCAGGGCCTTTCACGTGCTGCCATCACCCAGTCAGTAAGATGCTAAGCAGTACCTGGCTCAGGCACTTTCCTTCTTTTTTTTGATACCAGGGATTGAACTCAGGGACGCTTGACCACTGAGGCACATCCCCAGCCCTGTTTTGTATTTATTAAGAGACAGGGTCTCACTGAGTTGCTTGGTGCCTTGCTTTTGCTGAGGCTTGCTTTGAACTCCCGATCCTCCTGCCTCAGTCTTCCAAGCTGCTGGAATTACAGATGTGTGTCACCGCGCCCAGCCGTTTTTTAAAAAAATATACTTTTTACTTGTAGATGGACACAATACCTTTATTTTATTTGTTTGTCTATTTATTTATTTATTCATTCATATGTGGTGTGAGGATCAAACCCAGTGCCTCACACATCTAGGCAAGTGCTCTACCACTGTAGTGACAGCCCCAGCCCCAGCCCCAAACTTTTATTCATTTATTTGTTCATGATGTAATTATTAAGTATCTACTATGTTCCAGGGACTATTCTGGTTGTTGGGAATGAAGTTAAAAACAGACACACATTCCAACTTCACAGGTTTACACAGTGACTAGGGGAGGGATCCACAAAATCTACAGTATATCAGGCAGCGACAAGAGCAGAGAGGGGGAAAACAGGAAGGGGTACGGGGTCCTGGCTGTGAGGCTACAATTCTAAATAAGGTGGCCAGGAAAGACTTCACCCAAAAGATGTATCTTAAAAGGTGGCAGTTAAAAAAAAAAAAAAAAAAAAAAAAGGGCTGGGCGCGCTCGCCTGGCATGCGTGCGGCCTGGGTTCGATCCTCAGCACCACATACAAAACAAGGATGTTGTATCCGCCGAGAACTAAAAAATAAATATCAAAAAATTATCTCTCTCTCTCTCCCCTAACCCCCTCTCACTCTCTCTTAAAAAAAAAAAAAAAAAAAAAAAGGTAACAATTTAAACCTGAAGGTGAAGAGGCTAATCAAAGACACATCTAGGGGATGAGCAAATCAGGCACAGGGGACATTGAGTACAAAGTCCAAGGTGGGAACAGGTTGGAGGAGCAACAGGCTAGTGTAGGGTGTGGGAGGCCGCCATGTCATGTAACCAGTGTTTTTCCTTTCCTGATTGGTTGAGGTGCTGTCGGTCATCCCCCCCCCCTGCACCCCATGATCTGGCTACTCTTAAGTAGCCGAAGACGGTAGCCCCGATCTTGAGGGTAGAAATAATGCCTTCCTGCAGCCCCATGGGTTGAGCTATGCTCGCCTGTTCCTTTGTGATATTAACTCCTTGCCCTGTTTGGGATAGAATGTTCCATGGAAACGCCCTTTGTGTGTCCCCTTCTAATACTCTGCCCTTGGGTGTGGCCTTCCTAGATGTCAGTCAACCTGCTGACAGAAGACGTCATGAGACTAGACTCAGCCCCTTGAAAACTGACCTCTGGCTTCATTTGAATGGCTTCTCCTTAATAAAAGGGGTCAGCGCGCGCGCGTTGTTATTTAGCGCAGCCCAGTTCCCCTGAAGCGACCCCTGAGCGTTTTAGTCGTGTGCAACACGGAAGGTAGCGTCCCTAAGTGGGCAGGTTTGAGTGTTTAAGTCGCTGGGAACTCGACAGTAAGGCAAACGGGGTGAGTGACAGGGACAAATACAGACAAGATCAGGCAGTTAATGGGGGGCCTGTAGGGATGCTGGCTTCTATCATGAGTAAGATAAGAAGCTATTGAAAGTTCTGAGCAGAGAGATGACACTATCAGACCTAAATTTTGGAAAGATCATTTTGGCTACTATTTTGAAAATTAACCATAGAGCAGCAAAGATGGAAGTAAGATAGGGAGAAGATGTAAAATTCAGCCAAGAGACCATGGTGGCAAAGACCAGGCCAGCAGCTGTAGGGTGTTGAGAAGTGATCAGTTTAGGACGGAGCTGACTGAATTTGTTCACAGACTGGGGGTGAGGAATAGTTATGGGTTTAAGCAGAAGAACTGAGCTGCATACCAGCTGAGATTCGAGGAGCAGGCAGATGTGTGTGGTAGGAAGGGAGCAAGACTGGGAGAGGAAGTTCCAGATGTACTATTAGATGTACATGTGGAGGTTTGAGAACATAACCCAGTGGCCACCTGCAACTGGAGACCTGGGCCCAGGTCAGGGCTGGAGACATAAATTTGGGAGTTATCGCCAAATATAGGAAGGTCGTATCTATAAAGCCCAAGAAAGGATCTATAGAGAAGAGGCCTAAAGGCTGAGCTCTATGGTCAGAGGTTGGGTGATGATGGGAAATCAGCAAAAGGAGACAGAAAGACAGCCAAACTGGGCGAGGTGGTGCAACCTGTAATCCCAGCTACTTAGTAGGCGAAGAAAGGAGGATCACAAACTTGAGGCCAGCCTCAGCAATTTAGTGAGACTCAGTATCAAAAAAAAAAAAAAAAAATTTAAATAAATAAATAAAATAAAGGGGGGGTAGGGGAGGGTTTTCTCAGTGGTCCTGAGTTCCATCCCCAATACCACAAGAAGAAGAAAGATTGCAAACACACAACAAACAAAACCCAGAGACTGGGAGCCAGGTTGTCAAAGGACCTTTACTTGTTTATTTATTTATTTATATGTGGTGTTGAGAATCGAACCCAGGGCCTCACACACTCTAGGCAAGCGCTCTACCACTCAGTCACAACCCCAGTCTGCAAAAGTGTTTTGAGGAGGTGGGAACGACAGTGACAAATGCTTTAGATAAAATATGAGAACTAAGATCTAATGACAGGATTTAACATGGGGAGGTCATGTGAACTAAATGCAAGTAATTTCAGTGAAGTCATGACTACTATTGGTTTGAGAAAAAAATGGGAGGAGGTGAATCTTGGACATTTAAACATCTCTTTTGAGAAATTCTCTGCAGAGCTCTCTTTTTCACAGAGGTTACAGTTTGGTTGCAGAAAAAGGGCTTAGGGGCTGGGCTTGTGGCTCAGTGGCAGAGCACTCATTTAGCATGTGCGGGGACCTGGGTTCCATCCTCAGGATCACATTAAAAATAAACAAATAAAATAAAGTTGTAGTTGTGTCACAACTAAAAAAATATTAAAAAAAAAAAAAAAGCTTGGAATCCAAAAATATTTGAATTTGAATTTGAATTCTGGTTCCAACAGTTACTCCAGGCTGGCAGCTAGAGACAGACAGACACACACACACACACACACACACACACACACACACACACGAGAAATCGCAGCATGCCCCTGGGCTGAGGCTAATGTTCTGACAGAGGACAAACTGATCATGCAGGAAAGGGGAGAATTACTAGAGAGGCACCTCTTAATAAATGAGAAAGGACAGGGTCTGGGAAGGTGTGAGGGGCTGGCCAGAGGAGTGCTGCTAGTTCTGCCATGGCGACAGGAGGAAAGGGCATGTGTGGGCAGAGGCAGAGAAGTGGGCCAGAGTGTGAGGTTACCTTCCCAGCAATTTCTACTATAAACCCACAATGGGAGAAGACTGAAACCATTTCTACCTTCATTTGAAAGACCAGTGACTATTTAAGGCAGAGAGTACATTTCTAGAGAATCTTGGGTGAGATTAACTTCTTAGTTTACAATTTAAGCAAGGTAATCAACAACTGGACTGAAACGAACTGTGGAGGAGGATGAATTCTGGATCACACTGAAAGCTAGTTGCTATTCCTCTAGGAAGCTTCCTCAGGGAACAGGCCTGGAGAGGTGGGCAGAACAGATAATGATGTGGAAGCAGAAGAAGGCGGCTGGGAAATGGAGAGGAGGAAGGCAAGGAGGTCTGAATGTAGATAAGCCTGCGTAAAACACAAGGTGCAGGCTTATTTTTGAAAGGTGAGTGGGACTGGATCAAATCCAAGCTTTACCATCTGCTAGCTTTGTGTTTTCCAGCAAATTAACTTCTCTGATTCTAGCTCCTCCTCTATAAAGAGGAGAGTAGTATTAATATCCACATAAAATAAGTGTGTGTGGTGGGTCAAGCTCCTAGCACAGCCTAGAAAATAATTTCTGCTATTCAATATTGACAACATTTTCAGACTTTGCATTATTCTGACTGGCAGATAAGTATCCTAAGCCCTGCCAGTTCTAGGAACAATGAGATGCACAGGTGGTTCCTGCCCTACAGGAGTTCATAGTCTAGATGAAGAAATAAGGCAACATTAACAACAGTTAATATATTACAGTTCAACACAGGCAGAGTTGTGGTTCAGTGGTACATACTACACAAAAATGAGATTCAGACCTAAACCTGTGACCCACAGAAACATAGCAAACTCATTACTGGATTCTTCTGAGGTGGCTTTTGTAAGTATAAATGTGCACTTCTATAAGGGGAGAGACCTATTGTATTTCTGTTGAGGGGGCAGTGCAAAGGTGTCACCTGAATCACAACACTGACCTATGAAACCAGCCTTTTCTACAGTCCCTGGGCGGAAGAAGAGCCTGAGCTTTTGAACTCACTCTCATTGGCAGGGCTCTCAAAACTTAATTGCTTCCTCAGCAACTATAAAAGGAACATAGTAAACAAGATCATTCTGAATCATCAATTAAAGGCTCAGAAGACATAGGCCCGAGGCTCTGGTAGGCATCCTTTTTCCCTAACCCTCCTTTTCAGAAAGAAGATGTGAAGAGTGAATGACTTGCCCAAGTTCACATAGAGCACACGCAACATGTACTACCTACGCAGCCACCGCAGGCACTTGAGATTGTCACACAAATGCAAGAGGGGGAAAAAAACTATCATTTCTTGTACACTATGAGCCATGATCTATGCTAAGGAGTTTTTCAGGTATTATGTTAACCAACTGGCCTGGATTTACAAGTTCTTGGCAGTCATATTTTTGGCAAATAAAACTGGAGCCTCAGGCTGGGGATATAGCTCAGTTGGTAGAGTGCTTGCTTGCCTTGCATGTACAAGGTCCTGGGTTCAATCCTCAACACCACCCAAAACAAAACACACAAACAAACTGGGTTCTCAAATATTTTTTCATTATTTATTTTTTAGTTTTGGGTGGACACAATATCTTTATTTTACTTTTATGTCACGTTGAGGATCGAACCCAGTGCTTCATGCATGTTAGGCAAACACTCTACAACTGAATCACAGCCTCAGACCACTGAGCCACAGCCTCAGCCCTCAAATCTTTAAAAAGTTTTCTAATCTTTAAAAAGGAGTTAATAGATCTTGTTGCATAACTTTTTTTTTGTCGTGGTTGTTGTACTAGGGATTGAACCCAGGGGTGCTTAACCACTGAGCCACATTCCCCGTCCTTTTTATTTTTACTTTGAGACAGGGTCTCACTAAGCTGCCCAGGCTGGCCTGGAAACTTCGATCGTCTAGCCTCAGCCTCCTGAGTTGCTAGGAGTACAGATGTGCCACCACACCTGCAGTACTGAGGTGTTGAGGAGCCCAGAAGAGGATGCAGACTTGTGATCTGTAAATCCTTCGCTCCTTATGTAATACCTAGGGGCGATTTCCCTTCCCCTTCTGCCATTCGGAATGCAGATCAGAAGTGTGCAGTTCCATGACGATACAGGGGTGTGGGAAAACCTATCGCTGCACACATTAAGGAGAACACCATTAAGCTCTTCACCACCGTTATCTCATGCCAGCCCTGCGGGGCAGGTACTGTTATGCACCCTTTGCAGGCAAATAAACACCTGGGTGCCACTGGTGTAAGGAACTCCCGACCTCTCCCCACAATCCCAGTCTGGTCTCTCTTTACACGTCGTCAAGCACCTTGTACCCTGAGCGGCTTCCCAGTTCCCGCCCCCGACTCTCCGCAGGTCGCTCTTCCCCACGGAGGCTGTAGTTTGGTAGCAGAAAAAGGGTCTGGAGTCCAAATATTTGAATTAAATTCTGGTTCCAAAGGTTGCTCGCCTGCCATGTGACCTTGAGCAATTCAAGTCCCTTCTTTGAACTTTTTTCCTTCCACAGCTCTAAAAAGTCGACTCCGCCTTGACACCAGCTGTCGGGAGGCGCAGCGTAGCGGAGAGCGACGCGCCCAGCCGAAATCAAGACCCGCGCAGGTGGGCGGAGGTCCTGCCCTGGCCGCCTCCATCTCCCCGCGGCCCCCTCAACTCCGGGCAGCCTCGGCAACTCTCCCGCCTCTCCACTCCCGCGGGACCCAGGCTCACCTGCAGGCACGCTCCACCGAGCGCGGTGGCCGGGAACCGGCGCCTCAAGGAGACCGCGACCACCGCCGCCATCTTGGCTCCTGACGTCAGCCCCACCCCTTAACCCCGAGGTCGCTCTCTGCCGACGTCCCGTCGAACACCGCGGCGCTGAGCCGGCGTCCCCCGTGGACCCGCTAGCCGCGCGGGAGCCACCGAGTCGGAGGCGGTTTCGGATCCCGGCCGGAGGAGGGAAGGCGGAGCAAGGCAAAGCGAGCGTGCGCAGTAGCAGCCAGCAAGACGCATGCTCATTTGGCCTCCGGCTCCTAAGGTGACCTTCCCGGAGGGAGGGGGAGGAGTCAGAGGGAGGGCGGCACAAAGGGGGTGGGGCTTAGGCCCAGAAGGGGCGGAGCCATCCAATTTGAATTCTGGCCTTGATTAAACTCCTTTCTTCCTGAGAATTTGTTAAAATTGCCACTCCTCTCTGACTGTTCAGATTTTAGCACTGAGACTAGAGAACCCCTCGGTGCCGGGGAAATTGGGACTGTTAATGAATGATTACAAAGACGGCTGGCAAAGGTGTCGTTCGTCCATTCATAAGTATGCATGAAGCCCCTGCCATGTGGCCTGCGCCAGGCGCTCAGGGATGCTACAGCGAGTGAGCAAGCCACTTACTAAATTCCCGCTCCACTGGCGGAGATGGACAAGTGACGGGACAGTTAGAGTACACTGCGCTCTGCTCCTAAAGTAGGGGTGCGCTCAGGGCAGGCACCCTGTCCTTGGAGCGCCAGAATGATTTCAATCATGCGGCAAACATGATCCATTGGGGCTGGGATGGTGGCTCAGCGTAGAGCGCCCGCCTAGCAGGGCGGGACCGGGTTCCATCCTCAGCACCACACACAAATAAAGGCATTGCGTTGTGTCCATCTACACCTAAAAAATAAATATTAAAAAAAAAAAAAAAACATGATCCACCCTCCCAATCCCACAACAATCCTATGTTTTGTTTTTTAAGTTGCCATTTAGTCAAGAGAGCTGCTTCTTCCAGCGCCCTTCCTGCGTCTTCTCAGAGTCTGATTTACTTTGGGGACTTGATAGCTGGAGTGGGCGTCACTTGGTGCGGTCCCAAGCATCTGTGTGGGTTGATGCCTTTCTAGGTCCTGGTGTTTCCCAGGGGTGGTGTCTTTCCTCTTTATCCACTTTATTGGCTAAAGACAAGGCACCATCTTATAGTCTTTGGCTTCCATGCTCACAGCTCATTTCTCCACTGGAGAAATTAAGATGGCCAGAAGAATTGTTGGCATGGGGTTAAATTTTTGGAGTCCGGACTGGAACCAGGCTATTCTGCCCATGTGACTTTATTAAGGGGGGTGTGCAGTGAGACATGGACCCCCAGCTCACCCTGAGTCTTCCCCTCAAGGCTTTGTGACCTTGGACAAGTCCCTCCTCGTCTTTCCTTACCTGAATCATTAGGGTTGTTGGCCAAGTGATTTAAGATTCTGTGATGAATGGCTGCTTTGGGGGAACTGGTGATGAGGTAGAGGTCATCCTGACCTTTCTGAAGGACGGGTCCCCTGCACTGGAACAGGCTTCTCCAGTTTGCTCCATGGGTTGAAATGGGCGCCCAGATTGGCTGAAATCCTGGAAGACTGTCACCTCCCTCTGCTCCTGGCGGGGTGAAGGAAGAATGTGCATCGTGGGGTATATTTCTAGAGAGTTCTTCCTCGAGGCAGGATCAGGGCTTTTTCATCTGAAGGCAGAGGCCACCCCTAGATAAACTACCCTTTTGCTTTGTGCAGGTCACCTTGGCAAAACATTCTGGGCCAGCAGAAGTGAGACCTTGATTTATGAGGGGCACTTCGTGCCAATGGGCCCGAGCACCCTGCGGTCACATCATTCCTGAGCTTCATGGGGATTTGGGGAGCTTAAAGTTAGATAATAAATTCCTGGGCGGCTGCACCTCCGCCTGAACTTTGGGATTCCATAAAGGTCCAGCTGCTGGAGGACTTAGAGGTTTTCATGGTCTGCCCCTGACTATCTTCCCAAGGTGTCCTTGGGATGTGACCCCAGATTTTTTTTGTTTCCATTCATCCTGAGAGTGACTTACTGCGTTTCACTAGACACCATGCCAGATGCTTTATGTTATACTGAACCTCATTTCTTACAAATATGTTGACGTGGGCTGTCTCATCTGGTCCCCACAGCAACTATCGGGTTGGAATAAGTGTCTTCATTTTACACTTTTTTATTTTGGGCACTGGGGGTTGAACCCAGGGGTTCTTAACCACGGGGCCACATCCCTGGCCCTTTTTTATATTTTATCTAGAAATGGGGTCTTACTGAGTTGCTTTGGGCCTTGCCAGTTGCTGAGGCTGGCTTTGAACTTCTGAACCTCCTGTCTCAGCCTCCCTAGCTGCTGGGATTACAGGCGTTCACCATGGCGCCCAGGCTTATAGACTCTCTTATAGGAGGAAAGCTGAGCAAAAAATTTGGGTGAGAATTATGCTTTAGGACTTCTTTCTTCCCTCAGGGCTGGGAATCAAGTTCAGAATTAAAAATTAAACCGAAAAGTATGATGTTGTATCAATTGTCTTTTGTATCATCAACCTATTCTAGTTTCTTGTAATTTAGGGCAACCTAAAGGATTTTCCTCCAGCTGGAGGGCTAAGGAGGGTTAGATTTAGGGGAAATATCAGATGACTTTATTATCTGGAAGATTTATTTGCCTCCGAGACAAACTGCTTCCCTCTAAATCCATACTTACTCCCTGTGGTGGACGGTGGAGCCTTCTCATCCATAATGTAGGAAGTCATTTGCCTTGCGTACCCCAGCCACTGCCCTCTTCCGTCTCTCGGGCTGATCCTCTCCTTTGACTCGGCTGTCCCCGGGGCATCTCTATCTGGGTGTCCCATGGCCCTTCTCACTCAGCCTGTCCCCAGTGTACGTACCACCTGCAGGGTTCACACTTCTGCTCTTCTCAGTACTGTCACCCGCCCTCTCTCCAAGCTAGAAGCCCAGCGTCATCTGGATTCCTATCTCTCTCCACATCCACCCACCACCAACTGCCACTGTGTGCTCCAAGGCCTCCAGGCACCCCTCCTCGTTCCTCACCTCTGTGCCCTTGTATACCCCAGTGCTGGCGTCAGGAGTGTCCTGTCCCCTTCACATGGTGGATGTCATCTTTGAAGATTCAGCTCCAATTTTGTCCTCCCTTAGAAGATCACTCCTGGACCAGCCCTAATAAAACAGCTCTGCAGCAGCCATCAGCATAGCTCGTACTGTTGAACAACTCCCCTTCCCATGGGTCTTTCTCCCCTCTGGGGGCAGTTTGAGGGCTTGGCCCATCCCCACTACTTTCTTTTTTTTTTTTTTTTTTTTTTTTTAAAGAGAGAGTGGGGGAGAGAGAGAGAATTTTTTAATATTTATTTTTTAGTTCTCGGCGGACACAACATCTTTGTCTGGTATGTGGTGCTGAGGATCGAACCCGGGCCGCACTCATGCCAGGCGAGCGCGCTACCGTTTGAGCCACATCCCCAGCCCCCCCCACTACTTTCTTTTCTTTGAATTTTATGGCTATCTGTAAGTCTGTTTGAATTTTTTTTTTTTTTTTTGGTAGAGGGGAATTGAACTTGTGTGTGTGTGTGTGTGTGTGTGTGTGTGTGTGTATATATATATATATTTATTTATATATATATATATATATATATATATATATATATATTTAGTTGTAGTTGGATACAAGACCTTTATTTTATTTATTTACTTTTACATGGTGCTGAGGATTGAACCCAGTGCCTTGCACATGCTAGGCCAGCACTCCACTGTGGAGCCACAACCCCAGTCCCCCTGTTTTATTTTTATTCAGACAGGGTCTCACTAAGTTGCTTAGTGCCTGGAAGTTGCTGAGGCTGGCTTTGAACTCTGGATTCTCCTGCCTCAGTCTCCTGAGTAGCTGGGATTACAGGCGTGCGTCACTGTGCCAGGCCCTTTCTTAGCCTTTTTGTAACCTATGAATACATAACTGTATAAAGTGCGATGTGTGACTTCAGTATTATAGGTATTAGTAGTTAAGATTGGAGTAAAAGAGCCTGTGATTGTCCAGCTTGTGACTTTATTAGGTGACCCACAAGTATTTGGTGAATTGTAACCACTGAATGTCTGTGATTTTATTGTTATTTAATGAATTCTGACACTGTGGAAAGACACAAATGTGTTTGGTCTATATTAATGGCAATGGCTCATTCATGACAGATGCTCTACCACATGGCAGGCCTTTTGATTTTTTATTTTTTAAATTTAATATTTATTTTTTAGTTGTAGTTGGACACTATACTTTTAATTTGTTAATGTGGTGCTAAGGATTGAACCCAGGGCCTCGCATGTGCTAGGCAAGGGCTCTATCACTAAGCCACAACCTAGGCCCCTTATTTTTCATTTTGAGAAAACTTTCATTTCAAGTTTATTTTATGCATTTATTTATATGTGGTGCTGAGAATCAAGCCTGACTGGAGTGTTCTGGACCCTGACTCAGTGATTGGCACACAGTAGGTGGCCAATAAATACTTAATACATGAACAATTCATTTTTGTTTCTTAAATGTCTGACTTGGGACTTGGCATAGGGTAGGTATGCACTCGATATTGGTTGGTTGAATGAAGCAGTAACACAGAGGATGAGCCGACCCCGTTTCTTGTAGGAGGTGAAAGGAGAGACTGGGGACATCTTAGCAGAGAAGTGATGACTCAGGCAGCTCCCATTCTCAGGGCCAGAACTTGGGTGAGTCGAGGGAGGTATTCACCAGGGGCATCAAATTTAAGAGGCCCCAAAACTTGGCAATCCAGACAGATAATATTTTACTACAATATTTATTTATTTATTTATTTATTTATTTATTTATGATGCTGGGGTTTGAACCCAGGGCCTGGGGTTATGGCTGACTGGTAGCATGTGTGAGGCACTGGGTTTGCTTCTCAGCATCACATATAAAAATAAATAAAATAAAGGTCCATTGACAACTAAACAAACAAACAAACAAATAAATAAATAAAGGTCAAAGGGGCTGGGGCTGTAGCTCAGTGGCAAAGTGCCCGTGGGTCCAATCTCCAGTACTGCAAAGAACAACCAGTATTCTCCAAGCAAAGCAAGAGGACTTAGCCAGTACAGAGACTGGGAGTTCTTTTCACTTGGTGCCGACCACAGACGACTCTTACTTTGACTGTTTTTTGAACCGCTTCCCTTATCCTTAGTCTTACGAACCCCTGTTTGTTTTCTCGAAGGTATCAGTACTAAAGTGCTTTCTGGGTACCTCAAGGGGGTTGGGTGCATTTTCAGGGACCAGAGAAGAAGGGAGGAGGGAGCCTGGTGGGCGGGGATGGAGGAGAAAGCCGGGGATGGGTGGATAGATCGACTCTCCCCCCAGCCCAGGCCTCCACCAGGCCTAGTCCTCTGACCTGGCGGCAGGGCAAGCTGGAGACCCCACGGAGGATGGGCAGCAGAGCTTCCTTCTCCTTCCTCAGCTGCAGAGTGAGTCCCTTCCGTGGGTCATTGCAGGCAGGACTGGCACTACAGCGAGATTTGCAAACATCTAGGCTCTTCCAAGTCTATCCCAGCTCTCTGGGATATTTTTTTTTCTAGTGTGGTTAGACACTGTGGGGGCTCTAGAGAGGAGGTGGGGTTATGGCTGAGTGGTAGAGCACTTGCCTAGCACATGTGAGGCCCTGGGATTGATTCTCAGCAGGAAAGAAAGAAAGAAAGGAAGGAAAGAAAGGTATTATGTCCATCTACAACTAAAACATATTAAAAAAACAAACAAACAACAATCCCGTCTCCCAGAATTGGAATAGACTGAGTTGGCAAATCTAATGTCAACTGGCCACCTGGTTCAGATCTCTTCTCTCCCCACCCCGACCCTGCCTGGCCTCGTTCTCAGAGAAGTCCCCTTCTGCTAGGTCTTGGGGTGATTTCCTCAGTGCTGTTCATGATGCTGGCATTGGAGACAATGGGGCTGCAGCTGCAGCTACTGATGGCAGCCAAATTTGGAGGGCTTACTGTGTATCTTTGCGTATCTTTGGTGTCTCTAATCGTTACAACAACCCAGGAGGTAGGGATTAGGGCCCTTCATTTATAATAGGGGCAACTGAGCCTCTGAGAGTTGACAACTCACCCCAGGTCACACAGCCAGTAGGTCAGCATCTTCTCTGGGTCGAGGGTTGGGCAGTGGGCATGCACCGGGTGGAGGGATCGCAGTGTTGCGGCCACTCTGGTTCACCTGCAGGGGGTGCCCCTGCCCCACAGCACTGCCCAGGGCTCCCTAGCGACCCTTGCCAACCTGCTCTCAGGAAGGGCTTATATCCAAACCCTCTTTCTTCATCCCATGCAAACCTCACCATATAATTAGAGTTCTCAAAATATTCTCTTTGAGTGGGATAGAGGCAATCATATGCTACATCTTCTCGGATTTCATGAGCAGTCTCTATGGAACTCCCGGAGGGAAAAGTCACCAGCCACCCCCACTCCAGCTGAGTCTGCATTTCACACAGCTGAAGTCATCTCAGCTGCTGGGACTTAGCAAGTGGCCCAGAGTCTTCTGGGGACCTTCTGCCGCTGAGCCCTGAAGCACTGCTCATACACACACACACACACACACACACACACACACACACACGCGCGCATTCAGAGGTCACTGCCTGCCAACCTCTGCCTCATACCCACCTGCTGCAGCACACAGCACCGCATACTCTCAAATTAGCAGTTAATTTTGGTTCTGTGGGCTCGTGTGGTATGCAGATTGCAGACACAGTGTATCACGCACAATGAAACTCCCTTTCCAACTGAATCTGTAGTTTGACCATCCTTTAAAAAAAAAAAAAATTAGAGACAGAACCATACAAGAAGGAACTGAGGTGAGGAATATTCATTTGTAGTGGCCAGATGTCAGCTGACTGAGAAAAACAGAGATGCAGAATATTAAAGGCGACTCTACCTTTTAGGGAGACAGAGAGGTAGAATGGTTAAGTGTGCAGGTCTTTGGGGTTCAAACTCTGTTAAATCCGCCAGTTACTCCGTGACCTTGTGTAAGTTACTTAACCTCTCTCTGCATTAGTTTCCTATTGGAGACTATATGGGGTGGGGGAGTCAGTTACCTCGTGGGGAGGAGGATTAAATGAGTGAGTAGCTGTCAGGGGCTATCAATCTGAAACTGGTGATGGGAAACCCAGTGGGTGGGAAGGAAGGAGGTCAAAGAGAACGGTGCATCGTGCATCTTTGGGGGAACAGATTACACTAATCAGGGTGGAAAGACTCCAGCCTATATAAGATGTCAAGGATTTCAGGCAGCTTAAAATTTGTTTAAAAATACATATGTAATTAAATTCTCACTATGTAAAACACTCAAGCAATATAAAGTGTAAGTCCCCTCTGTCAGCCTTCCTTCCCGGAGGTGACTGCTAGTGTCAGTTTTGTGGCCCTCCTTCCAGATCTTTCTGTTGCAGGTCCGTGCGTTTCTGCAGGAATCCGTGGCTTTGAGTGCTGCTCTTCCTCCCCACTACACGAGGCAACCTGCCACCTTTCTGTCCAGTGCTATGTCATGGAGGTCTTCTGATGTCAGTGCCCACGGACCTATTTCATTTTTTGTGCGTAAAATAGTTAGTGTTTTTTTTTTTTTTTTTTTTTTTTAAGAGAGAGAGAGATAATTTTTTAATATTTATTTTTCAGTTTTCGGCGGACACAATATCTTTGTTTGTATGTGGTGCTGAGGATCGAACCCGGGTCACACGCATGCCAGGCGAGCACGCTACCGCTTGAGCCACATCCCCAGCCCTGATGTAAAATATTTAAATGTAAGGAGGAGCTGTGGTTTGATCAGTTTAATTGTGATAGAGAAACCTAGGTCACTCAGGCTGGGGATATAGCTCAGTTGGTAGAGTGCTTGCCTCAAAAGCACAAGGCCTGGGGTTCAATCCCCAGCACCACCAAAAGGGGTGGGGGGAAAGAAAGACACATAGGTCACTTCTTGCTTTCTAAAATGCAGCATGGATCATGGGACTGCAGCTACCCCAACCTCCAGGGGACTCCCAGGGCTCAAGCCTGGTGCTCCCAGCATGAGTTCCCCGTTGTCCTCTGAAATACACTGACAAGACAGACTGGAGAAAAGGCACACATTTATTATGTGCAAAGAGGCAATCACCCGGTGTCTCACCTGGTGTCATTACCCATCAGCTCAACAGGATTTGGAAGTTCATATACCCCTTTTCCATAGGGGAAGCGGGGAATAGGGAGTGCAGGTAACTTTTAGGGAGATTCAATGGGTTTGAAGAACACTCAAAAATGACTTGGGACAAAGTCCATTGGGCCCCCAGGATACAGTGGTTTGTAAAGATTCTCTATGAAATAGAGGATGGTGGTGTGAACCAAAAGTCTGTCCAGTGTGTTTGCAGACTTCAGTCTTCCCACAAAGCCCAGGGAGGGGGCCGGAAGTCACTGCTTCTTCTTTGGTGGGTGGGACTTTAGGCAGACAGAGGACTTGGCAGAAATCCTCCCATGCAGGTGGAGCGGGAAGCAAGGCAGGCTTAGGGGACCTGGATTCTGAGCCTGTTCTGAAAGCCCTTAGTTCCTTCTGATCACACTGCTCAGCATGCCAAGGGCTGCCTTGTTTGGGGATATTGTTCTCTGAGCCCCGACAAGATCTTAGCCACTCTGTGTGGTCACCATTTCCCGTTGTGTCACAAGCTCACAGTCCTTTCTTTGCAACGGAGGGGGGCGGGCAGTCCCTCCCTCTGCCCAACCATTCATTCTCCCATTGATTCAACTGACTCTGATCCTAGTTGGAAGGAACACCCTTGGTCACTCTCCCAGCAGGAAGAAATTGTGTGTGTGTGTGTGTGTGTGTGTGTGTGTACCCTCGTGCATGTGTGATTCCACAGCTTTCTGTGCCACACTCATTTTTCCATTCAGCGAAAGTGCATCGGGGCCCCTCCTCCGTCAGCCTGTCTGCTGTCCTGTCTGTCTAGCTGACCAGGCCATCAGCTCCTTGAGGGTGAGACGTCACCCTCTCTGTGGGGTTTCCCATCCTGTGTGCCCAGCACAGTTCCGATTTCAACTGTTGTCCTGGTGGAATTATTTTGGGGGGGCCCCTTTTGCTCTCAGAAATGTCCTGGTTTAGGTGAAAAATTAGAGGATTGCTCTAGTTTTACACCTAACAGCTGTTTAGCAGATGTTAAAAGAAATGGTTGGGTGGGTGGATATGGGTCGTCTGCTTTTCATGACCCAGAGGTGCCATTTTTTTGGGGGGTACTAGGGATTGAACTCAGGGGCGCTCAGCCACGGAGCCCCATCCCCAGCCCTATTCTGTATGTTATTTAGAGACAGGGTCTCACTGAGTTGCTGGGTGCCTGCTCTTGCTGAGGCTGGCTTTGAACTCTCGATCCTCCTGCCTCAGCCTCCTGAGCCACTGGGATGACAGGTGTGTGCCACCATGCTCAGCAGAGAGGACATCTTGCTCTGCGTGGAAGGCCAGAGACAGCACTGCGGGGCCAGGTAGAGGCTTTTTGTTCGGGGCTCTCTGAGGGCTGTAGGAATCCTACAATCTCCGACATTTTGCTCACAGGTAACGGGGTTTTCTTGTTGGTGAGATTCCAACGGGACACCCAGCATACTAAGAAAGGCCTGGTGTGGGGGCCACCTTTGTGAATGGAACAAAGCCCACTTGTTAGACATGGGCAGGGCTCAGGTGGTGGGCTCTGGGCCCAGACCCTAAGCGTGAATCCTGCTTCCATTACTTTGGGCTGTTCGACCCCCTTCCCTGAGTCCCATTGTCCTGTCTATAAAGTTGGTCAATAACTTCACAGCTTTGTCTCGCAAATTAGGAGAGATAATGAATGTCAAATATTAGGTGGAACCACATGAAATCTTCTCGGTTGGACTATTTTGACCTCTACAGTGGCGCTCCATGTGGTCCAACCTGGCAGGTGTGTACTCAGTGATTAGGATGGTGGGGGCTGGGGTGGAGCTCAGTGGTAGAGCACTTGCCCAGCATGCACAAGGCCTTGGGTCTGATCCCCGAAAGTAAGAAAAATTAAAAATAATTAAAAAAAATAATAAAAAAAGAAAGAAATGGCTGAACTGTTTTTTCTGCATCCGTCACCTGGCTGAACAGATATTTCATTCTGTCACTCAACAGATTTGCTGAGCACTGCCCAGGTGCCAGAAATCGCCAGCAGGAGGGAAAGCAAACATCCTTGGAAAGGTGGACGAGTCTCTTTAACACGTGGGTCGCAGGGGAGCCCCAGGGGGCATGCTGGCTGAGGCTGCTGCAGAGCCATCTTGGGGTGTGACCAGGACTGTGAAGTGGGGTGGGCCTGAGTTTATGGAGGGCGAGAACTGAGGCAGGAGCCAGCGTGATCTGCTCTCGGCAGACCCTCGTTTCCCAAACGTCGGGCTGAGCTGGGTATGGTGGTGTGTACCCATAATCCCAGCTAAGAGGAGGCTGAGGCAGGAGCGTCTCTTGAGCTGAGGAGTTCGAGGCCAGCCTGGGCCACACAGCGAGGACTCCTCTCACAAAGGCAACCAGCGGGCTGATAGGAGCCCCGCTGGCTGCAGTGGAAGGATCCGGGGTGAAGCCCAGGTGAGAAAGCAGATTTCTCACATCAGCCAGGCCTGAGACAAGACACGAGAGGAGCTTTCTGCCCGGCACGGCCTTCTCCTGGTCTCCCAGCCGGAGGAGAAGTGCCTCTGCCTGGTGTTTCTCTGTATTTAGTCACCAGTGACAAGGGTTGATATCTATTGTACCTTTTTCTTTTAAGTATTATAATAAAATCATATTAATCCTTGCAGTCAGAGTAGCTGGGGATTGAAGGAAGGTGCCTGTTTCCCTCGTTGGGGTTCAGTCCGGCAGAGAAGTTTCTAGAACTATGCCTCCCAACAGTAGCTACTTGTGTAGTGTGTGGTCATGGAGCACTTAAATGTGGCTAGTCCAAAGAGAGATTGATGTAAGTATAGTAGGCACATCAGTTTTCAAGGATTTATCACAGAAAAAAAAAAAAAAAGAGAGAATATGAAATTCTCATTAAAAATTTAAAATTTTCATTATATGTCAAAACAATAATAATTTGGGTATACTAGGTTAAAGAAAATATATTAATAACATTAATCTTATCTGATTTTAACTTTTAAAAAAATTTTTTTTAGACGTAGATGGACCTTTATTTTATTTATTTATTTATGTGTGGTGCTGAGAATTGAACCCAGTGCCTCACACGTGCTAGGCAAGCACTCTGCCTCTGAGCCACCTCCCCATCCCCTGATTTTAACCTTTTTAACGTGGCTATTAGGGAACTTAAAGTCATGTGGGTGGCCTGCGTTATATTTTATTGGAAAGTGCTAGTTTTTTTTTTTTTTTTTTTTTTTTTTTTGTCCCAGCCTAATCTCAGCAATGCTGAGGTAAGGGATGGCCACGATGTGAAAATAGGACCTGGATAAACTTGTTGAACACACCAACACCTTTTGGGGAGTTCCAGGAATGGGAGGATCAGGGAACTATTTCAGATCAGCCTTGCTGTGACTTGGACCACGTTGATCGGATATGAAAAGGCAGGGCTGGGTGGAGGGATAAAAAGAATTGGAAAATGAAAACCAGACTACGATGTGATAAGGGGAATAAATGCTAGTGTTCTGAAGCCCAGTGGAATGGCTGTAGTTTGTAAAAATTAACCCCAGGGGCACTTTACCACCAAGATATATCTCCAGCCCTTTTTTATTTTTTTATTTGAGACAGGGTCATGCTAAGTTGCTGAGGCTCTCCTCAAACTTGTGATCCTCCTGCCTCAGTCTCTGGAGCGGCTGGGATTACAGGTGTGTAGCACCATGTCGGGCCCCCCCCTTTTTTTTTTTATAAAAAACTGGCTCAGTGGCAGAGCACTTGCCTAGCATGTGTGAGGCACTGGGTTCGATTCTCAGCACCCCATGTAAATAAATGAACAAAATAAAGGCCCATCAATGTCTAGAAAAATTTAAAAGAAAATAAAGCTGAAACACAGAAGTTTGAAGACTTCCAGTACAAAGAAATGATTGATGTTTCAGGAGACAGGAGATGGATATTTCCTTGATTTGATCATTATCCATTGTATACATGTATCACTCTGCACTGTAAGTAGGCACCATTATTCTGTGTTAATTTCAATAAAGGGAGGAGAGAAGAGTGATCTCACAGGGCTGGACCATGGCTTAAGCCTGGAAGTTAAAGAACCAGTGATTTTTTTTTTTTTTTTTTTGCATTGGCCCCTGAAGACAGGTGCACCAACACCTCAGTCCGGAAACCCAAGAAGGGCCTGAGGAGTGGGGGGCCTAGGTGTGTCCCAAGGAGCTTAGGAGGTCCAGAAGCCAACCAGAGGCTCCACGTCAGGGTCTTGGGGGTTTGCTCACGCAGACCCTGTTAGACTGTGGCTCTGCTGCATGGGTCATTATACTCATTATACGACGGGTCAAATCGCCAATCCTGTGTGTGATGACTCCCCATTGTGAGAACATGGAGCTACCCAGAGCAGCGGGCACGGTTTGTGTCCTGTCCACCACACCTTTTTTTTTTTTTTGCATCTGTGAGTCCGTTTCCAGCTCCTGCGACCTTGACCTTGTTCCTAACTGCAGACACCATCTGCAGTAGGTGGCTCCCTGTGGGCTATGGCGGCCCGCCCATTCAGAGAACCAGAGGCCCCAGAGCCCGTGACCGACTGGTGTAGATGTGGGGAGACTCGGCCTCCAGGTGGAACATCTCTCAGGTGCCCTTCAGGGCTGGGGCCCGTGGCAGCACCGGAAGTCACACCTTGTTCGGCTTCTCCTTCCCTGTCCCAGTCTCCCGATTCCCTTACTGGCTTCCCCTGGGGACACTCTTAAATAAACCACGGGTTCCCAAATGCTGTCTCAGGGTCTGCATCCCTGACTTTACTAGGGATATTGATCTTGACCCTGGGAGGTGGCCCTGTCACATGCAAACACAGTATAGGTGTGATTCCAGACACTTGAGACACCTTGCCGAAAGCCTGGAGCTGGTGTGCGGACTAGCAGGGGCTTCAGGGCCAGACGGGGCCCCATGTGGTCTGTGTCCCCCAGGGCCACATCTAGGAAGCCGCAAAGAACCTCACGCCCACAGCCACGTGATTTCCCCTCGCACTGTTTATTTATTGCTCTTTAGTCAGGCTCTTCGGCAAACACCTTTCCATCTCTACCACGACCTCTCTTCCAGAAAGTCGGACTTGTGCCCAGCTCCGGCCATCTTCGCGACACCCCCTGCCATCTCACACTGAATATTTCAAAATCAAGATCAAAACAGGAACTTGGCTGGGTTTGGCAACACAGAAGTTCTAGGTTGACATTTATAGAAAGTGGGGGCGGGGAAGAGCGCCGAGTCCACGGGGTACATCCTCACCGAGGGGAGGCACACCGGGTGGGCAAGTGAGGTGGCCAGGACAGTGTCTGAGCCCTGGGGCTTCCAGAAACTTCAGAGATCACAGACTTAGGATGGGGAGACCTTTAGGAAAAGCTACAAGACACACCGTCTGCACGTGGGAGCGCTCACTTCCCCTTAATGTAGACTAGATAAAAATAAAAGAAAGCCCACAAACCCACAAGAACCAAACGCACACACAGGACAGAGAAGATCCAGCAGGAGCCACTGTCCCCAGAGGGGGGACAACCGTTTCTGAGTCTCTGATCTGGATGGGAAAGGGGCTTGCTTAAAGAAGACCCCCCCATCCCAATTTCATGGGGTCAAGTGACTTTTGGGAAGATTTGTGCCCTGAGTATTTCCTGAATAAAGAGGCATTTCCTTTGTTTAGTGGTGGTGCTGGGGATTGAACCCAAGGGCCTTACATGCGAAGCAAACACTCTACCAACTGAGCTATATCCCCAGCCGCAATAAAGTGGCATTTCTAGAAAGTACAACATCGAAGGGTAAAGGCTGGCTGTTTATTACTTTATAAATTTATTTTTGATTTTTTTTAGGTACCGGGGATTGAACTCAGAGGCACTCGACCACTGAGCCACATCTCAGCCCTATTTTGTATTTTATTTAGAGACAGGGTCTCACTGAGTTGCTTAGCGCCTCGCCATTGCCGAAGCTGGCTTTGAACTTGCGCTTCTCCTGTCTCAGTCTCCTCAGCCGCTGGTGTACAGGTGTGCACCACCACGCCTGGCTTATTTTTAATTTTTTAAATTTTTACTTTTTTGCAGTGCTGGGGATGGAACCCACAGTCTTGCACATGCTAGGCAAATGCTTTACCGCTGAGCTATATCCCCAGCTCAAGGCTGAGCATTGAAAGGTAGTTTCTTAGCCTTGGGGACTGACTGGTTCCGTGCCCGGTTTGCTATTCTCAGAGGCTGGCACGGTGCCCGAGCTCAGCAGCCATGCAACAAGTGCTTACTGAGTGGCCGAATGAAATGATCCAAAGTGAAAATCCTGTTCCCCCAAGAACACAGATTTATAACATCTTCATTGGTTATAAAATAGTTCTTCTTTTTTTTTTTAACCTTCAAAGTGAAATTATAATTTACTTATGCTCCTGGTCCTAAAGGAATTTATTTATTTTTTTTTAAGCCGAAGTTAACTGTTTTCATTGGACTCAGGGAATTTATCTGGATGTGTCCAAATGAGAGAACCTTTGGTAAACACACTGGCGAACTTCAACAGGAGGATGGGTCCACCTCGAAGGCCAGCAGCTGTTTGGGCTGGAGGTGAGGCCAGGGTCCTTCCATGTTGGGTCTGAGGTCTAGGCCGAGGGGGTGGGTTGTTTCCCGTGCCCTGGGGAAGGTCTGAACGTGGCTGGAGGCAAAAAAGCTGGCATTTAGCTGCCAGTAGTAGGAAGGATGGGACCTGAGGTGGTGGCAGGAGAGGGGTCAGAGCCTGGCCACAGACTCGGGGACCAGGCAAGAGAAGGTGGCTGGGGTTGACGGGGCATCTTTACATGCTGAACTCAGGCTCAGGGGGTGCTGGTCTGGGGGAGAGAGCCTCAAGCCCCTGGGGAGAAGCACATGGAGAAACCGCTCTGATGCATCTGTTTCCAGGGAAAGTTCTGAGCTAAATTCCTGGGCCCTCGGGGAGCAGGAGGGCTGGGTGTCTGCATTGCAGAGAGAAAGCTAAGGGGGGCTGAGAGGCAGTAAGGAATGGATTGGAGGTGGCACCTGGAGACCCCAGGAAGGCGAATTTGAAATAACAGTGCAGTTCAAGGTGCGTCAGGGCCCAGGGTGCATTTCCATGTGTTCCACCTTGAACTTCAGGGCATGGCTGCTGGAAGACTCTGTGATCCCAGAATCCCCTTCCCTTTCCCCTCATTCCAATTGCAAATAGAGAACTCTTGGGCCTGGTCTGGGGATGTGATTTTTTTTGTTGTTGGTTTGCTTTGTTTCCCGTGCCAGGGCTCTACAGAGAGTGGCCAAATGCCCGGCTAGTTTCAGGAGGGTCAGTGGTGAGCTCACTGGGGTGGCTTCAGTGGACACGGAGGCCCTTCCCAGGAAGGACAAGGCACAGTTCCCCAAATCCCACCCTGCTCCCCGTAGGTCTCCCAGCGGGGCCACCCCGTCAGGTCAGGCAGGGGAGGGCCCCTGGGGTGCGAGAGGCCTGGAGGACTCAGGGAAGCAGGGATGCTCCGGGGCTCCCTCAGGTCAGGGCACCATGTGCCACCACTTGAAGGCGAAGGGCTTCCTGTGGACGTTGGTGCCACAGTGGACCTCCCCCAGGAACTTGTGGTAGGCGGAAATGTCGTCGATGAAGGTGCAGGTGACCCCCAGGGGCTCCAGCAGGGCGCGCACGTGTGTCTCCAGACAGCACTCCTCCTCCACCTGGGGCCCGAACGGCTTGGGGATGCCCAGGTCCTTGTCCAGCACGATCATGTTCACCTACCACAGGGTCAGTCGTTTAGTGGCTCTGGCTACAGATCTGCCCTGACCCAAGCTCCGAGGACCCTTCCTTAACCCTATGAAGAAGGTACTAGAACAATCCCCTCTTTATCGATGGGGAAACTGAGGCCCAGAGGAGGCTAAGCAACTCATGAATGGCGAGGCTGAGGTGGAGAACCAGGCCACCCCTGCTTTGTGTGTACGTGTGTGCAAAGGTGTGCACACGTGTAAGTTCACGTGTGTTCACGTGGGCGAATGTGCACACATCCGAACACATACATCTTATACGTGTGTGTGGATATGCACACACGTGGGTTTATAGTGCATTCGTGTGCACTTGAGCTCACGTGTGTGTGTGTGTTGATCTAATTGCTTTCTGCCTCATGGAGTCTCCCCTCTATGATAACAAGGATCCCTTCTGTACACAGAGGCCTTTGTACTTGATGCAAAGCGCTTCCTCTCCCTTGAGGTATAGGACTCTCATTATCCTGGCGAGGAAGCTAGGACAAGCCTATCCCTGCTAGGAGGGAATGGAGGACCTCAGAGAGGGTGAGTGCCCGGGGTGAGGTCACACAGCAGCTCACCCGGGACCAGGACGTGGGCCTCCTGATTGGATACCTTCAGTCGGGGTTCCTCCTGGATCTGGCTACCTCCTACGTGGCGTGGGGTGAGGGTCAGGTTCTGGGGGGTCTCACCATATTTGGGAAGAATGCTCTGGCCTGGCGGTCCTCATCCATCTTGAACAGAGCGGGCAGGTCGATGATGTCCTGCTCCGTCAGCCCCAGCTCCCTCTTGAGGATGTCACGGTTCCAGTCCAGGCAGCGCTGGGTGGGGACAGCAGGAGAACACGCAGGTAAGGGACCCACACCTGTCACCTTCTCTGCAGCAGAAGGCCAGGGCCCTAGCACCCCAGAGAGACGTCCTGTGCTTAGCCGGCACCACATCTCCCAGGGCCCCTCCACAGGGCTCAGGGACAGTAGCCACTCCGAGGAAGGTCCCAGAAATAATCCCAGCAACTGTCACTTATGAGCATCTACCAGGAGCCAGACCCCGTCTAGGTGCTCCTCATACAGTGTCTCCGTGGCCCCTCACGCCACCCCAGGAGGTGAGAGTGACACTCAGGAAGATTCCGCTGCGAGTGGACACTGACGGGTACAAGTACTGGCCCTGCCCCAAGCACTTCCCACAGATCAGCTCTTTCAGCTCCGACCCAGGAGGCAGGCGCCACCATCGTCCCTTTTGCAGCCACAAGGGAACCAAAGGCAGAGTCTCCTTCGCGAGCTGCCCGGGATCCTACTGCTACAAGCGGCGGACAACTTTCCCACGGCCGGTGAGGCCGTCTGTAGGTTTTACCGGGTGCTACATGGCTTCCCCGGGGTCCTCTCCACCCCTCTCCCCTGCTGCTGGGTGGATCGGCCCCACTCTGGTCTTCAGGGGAACTCTAACTAGTTCTTGCCTCTGCCCCTTTGCCCCTGTGACGGGGTCAGGAATGGGCATTGATCCAGGATGGAGCAAAACGGTACACAGAATCCCCACCTCCCCTGGCCAGGGTAACTGGTTCAGGCTGGCCCACACCAGAGTGAGAAAAGCAAACTCTTGTTCAGTTGTCGGTGGGCATGGAAGAGCTCTTTCTCTGTAGATGGCGTGCTGGGTGGCCTGGGGCCTTCAACTATTGCAGCCCCGTTCCTACCACGAGGACATCTGAGAGAACAAGAAATGCAGAGACGTGGAGCTGGAGCCCTGATCAACTTGTGCCTGAAATCCATGCTACTTTCTGCTTTACTTTCCACTGAAACGAGCCACTTGCCTTTTTTTTTTTTTTTTTCCTGGTACCAGGGACAAAATCCAGGGTGTTCATCCAGGGCTACATTCATAGCCCCCTTTTTTTTATTTTTTAAATTTTGAGACAGGGTCTCACCCAGTTGCTTAGGGCCTTTTTAAGTTGCTGCGGCTGGCCTTGAACTTGCAATCCTCCTGCCTCAGATTCCCAAGCTGCTGAGCTTACAGGTGGGCACACGACAATGCCTGGCTGCTGCTTTTTAATTCTTAAAAATGTGGTTCTTTTAAATTGCCCAATAAATACCCAATTCAAATAAATATGACTAATTTGTATTTCTCGATGCAACTTGAGACTTAGGAATTCAGAAGCGGGGTCCACGCAGAGTCTGAGGACCTCAGGGACCTTTGAGCTAAAACTCAGAGGTTGGCATGTGCTCCTAAAAGCTCTTTTTTTTTTTTTTTCCTGGAGAGCAAGTTTTTGGTTTTGTGTTCTCGTCTAGCTGAGACCTCGGCTCTTTGGCTCTACTGGCCTCCTTCCTTCCCTGGTCCCCTGTTTGCTTCCAGTCTCTGCTAGAAGGGACTTGGTGGCCCCTTACCCTCCATCTTCAGCTCAGTGCCTGCTGAGCCTCCTGGTGCTGACGCGCTCTGGGTCCGAGCCCTGGGCCCCGCGCATTCTCTGCGGAAGCCCCCGAGGTGCGCGGATGGGAGCCTGGAAGCTCCCTGGGCCCTGCCCGTCCTCACCTGGAAGTACAGGTTCTCCTGCACCAGATTCTCGTTGGACAGGATCTTGTTGATGGTGATCCGCTTGCTGCTCATGCCGCCCAAGCCTGTGGGCCAGGGAGGGCAGATGGTCAGGCCTCAGATACGGGGCGGGAGGGGGCTCTGTCCGAGTCAACTGCTGGACAGGAATGGAGGACAGGGCCAGGGCCGGGCTGGGGGTCGGAGCGGCCAGGACAGGGGAAATCTGGGCCCTCTGCCTGGGGACAGCAGGACACACTCCTTTCTCTTGGGTCCCTCTTGTCACCTGAGGCAGGAGAGAAGCGGCAGCCCTGCTCTCTGTCTGGCCAGAGGGGTGGGTGGCACAAGTAGACCTGCTCCTAGGGACCAGCAGCACCAGGCTGAGAGTGGCAGAAGCAGCGTCACCCTCCCCCTTGTCCAGCCCCGCCTCCTGCTGGGCGCCCGCCCTGGAGAGGCCGGCCTCTGCCTCCCCTCTACAGGAGGGTCCTGTGGCTCCAGCCGGCCGACGGCTCTGCCTAACGCTCACTGAGCGCCGTGGCTTGGCAGGCGTCTTCCAAGTGCTCTGCGAGGAACAGCTCGCTCGTAGCTGCTCCCACTGAGGGAGGGGAAACTGAGGCACAGAGAGGCCACGTGACTTATCCACGGTCTCGCGTGCAGCAGGTGGCTGGGCTGGGAGGCACCTGGGCAGTCTGATCCAGGGCCTCTGCCCTTCGCCTATTTTAGGTTAGTTTCTCCTGATCTCGGCAGAGCTGGCTGAGCCATTGCCCCTCCCAGGCTTGTGGCTTGACGGTGGCAAAGAGATGGGGCTGGCTGGGGTGCAGCTCAGTGGCAGGGGCTTGCCTAGCGAGTGTGGGGCCCCAGGTTCCATCCCCAGCACGGAGGGGGAGAGAGAGAGAGAGAGAGAGAGAGAGAGAGAGAGAGAGAGAGAGAGAGAGAGAGATAGTAGACAGATATGGGGCTATAGGACCCTGTACCTGAGCTGTTCCCACCCACTGCTCACCCTTATTGGCACAAAGACAGTAATGGTTTCTACCCTATGGGTAGCTTTGGGGTGTGATTATAGAGAACAGAAGTCTCCAGAAAGCCGAGACTCACACGTGCCAATCCAAGAACAAACTTCCCATTGGCAGGAATCACAAAAGGAAAGAGTCTGTCCTCGAAGGCCGGACAGGACCACTGTCTTTGGATGTCGGCAAGCTCTTGGGGACAGGCTCTTGGGTGTGAGAGATATTGGGGACCCCTCCCTCAAAGGGGCAAAAAGTAACTAAGAAACAATGGATGGAGGTGAAGGTGATGGTCATCCCACATTGTCATCATTGTCATTATTACCATTTTTGTGGTGCCGGGGTTGAACTCAGGGTTGCTCTACCAGTGAGCTACATCCCCAGCCCTTTTTCAGTTTTTATTTTAATTTCCTTTTTTTTTTTTTTATTTGCAGTACTGGGGGTCGAACCCCAGGCCTTGCGCATGGTGGGCAAGTGCTCTGCCACTGAGCCGCACTCCAGCCCTTATTCTTTAATTTGAGACAGGGTCTCACTAAATTGTGGAGGCTGGCCTTGAATTTGCCATCCTCTTGCCTCAGCCTCCCAAGAAGTTGGGGTTACAGGTGTGCTTTACTGTGCCCAGCTCTAAATGTATTAACGTCTCTGAGTTGTGTACTTAGAAATGGCTAAAATGATAAATAGGTTATGTGCATTTTGCCACAATTAAAAAAAAAATAAAGAAATAGACATTGCCCTGTCCTCTCTACCCTGGCTGGTTGTCTCTACCAGATCAGCTTTCTGTTTTTTCTATGATTAACTTAAGTGCAAACCTTTCCCTGTCTACAGCTGTCCCGGTTCGCTGGGTGTCTGAATTCCGCAGGTCACTCTCACTCTGGGGCCCAGGGTGATGACGCCTGGCCGTGCACCCTGGCTGCCCAAGCTCACGTCTCTTCCTGGGCCTGAACGCAGTAGGTGTTTTCCTCTGCCTCTCTGAGTGTGTGAGGCGTGTGGTTGTGAGAGTCAACCCCTGGACTCTCCTCCGGCCTCGGGTCATTGAAAGCACACACTGGCTGCCGAAGAGGCACTCTGTGCTGCTGAGGACAGTGAGAGGCAGTGGACAGCTCAGCGTCCACCTGGTCACAGCAAGGGAGACGAGAGGCCGGTGCTGTTCCCACCACGGTGCCTCCTACACCCAGGGTGGGCCAGATGCCCAGGGACACGGGGCTGGGCACAAGGGACAGGTGTCTATGTGTCCAGCCCCCCGAGGGTCTCTCTGGGGCGCCGGTTTCCTAGTGTTTGCCCAGGCCCGTGGACACTCACCTTTGAACATGATGGCCTCCCCGTGGCCCTCCTTCTGCTTCTCCCGGAAGAGCTTGTAGCAGGCTGAGGTGCTGGCCATGAGCAGCCGGAACTCCTGCGAGACATTCCGGTGGCTTAGTGTCAGCAGGAGAAGGTGGCCGAGGAGCAAGAGGGGCCCCTGGCCTGAGGACCCAGAGCCCCATCTGCACCTCAGCTCTCACCCCGCCGTACTGGGCTGCAGGGTCCGCCCTGTGGGCTCTGTCTGTCTTAGAGGACGATTTTTCACCCACCGTCCACTTTGACAATATCACCGGGTCAAAGCTCAGTGTCAAAGATGGCCTTGGGGGGCTGGGGCTGGGGCTCAGGGGCAGAGCGCTTGCCTAGCATGTGTGAGGCACTGGGTTCGAGCCTTGGCACCACATAAAAAATAAAATAAAGTTACACATATATTAAAAAAAAGATGGCCTTGGACAGAGTGGAGGAACCTCTCCAAGCTGCCACGAGGCCAGATCATTAGCACAGAAGTCCAGGGCAGGAAGTGGCAGCCATTCCTTTCACGTCATAAGATAGAAGAACCTTTCCCCAGACCCGAGGCCCACCCTGCATCACCCTCTAGAGTGCTGTGGCCAGTTCAGTAGCCACTAGTGTCTTGGGAATACTGAACACTGGAGCTGTGGCTGATCTTGACTAGAGAGGTGCTATGTGAAGAAAATACCAGATCGTGAAGATTTAGCATGAACAGAGAATGAAAAATGGCTGACAAATAATTCTTATATTAATTACATATTGAAATGCCAATATTTTGGGTTTCCTGGGTTAAAAATTTACCTGCCACAGCCACAACCGACAAACCAGCTTCAGCCTACTTCCCTCTTCCTCCGTGCTGTTTCCCTCAGACCCTGCCCTTGGCTGGCAAGGGCCAGGAGTACTTGGGTCCTCTACTATCCTTTTCTGTCCAGTCTTGGGGACTGGCTCACCTTGGTGCCTGGGACGGGGATGAAGGTCATGAACTCGTCCACGTGGCCCACGGTCAGCCAGTCCGAGTAGAGCTCCACGGGCGCCTGCACCTGCTGGGCCTGCAGGAAGTCGCGCACCACCTTGGTCATCCGCCGCCCGCCGGACCTGGGGTGGGAGTGCAGAGGGGGCACCCCTCAGAAGGCTGCCCGCCTCGCCTGCTGCCCCAGAGGGCCTGCCCCTGGTGTTCGGCCTCTGGGACCCGGCTGGAGCCAGGGTGGTGTCCGGGACGACGCGGGAGCCTGAGCCACAGGGTGAGACCCTGGTGCAGGCGGAGCCCAGGGAGAAAGGGGAGCGTCAGCCACAGCCGCCACCTGGGTGAGGGCGGAACTGGACCCTCAGCCCCCGAGGTGCTGGTGAGAATGGGGAGGCCAGCCTCTGTGCTCAGGAGTCCTGCCTGGGGTGCCCGGGGGGCCGTGAAGTGGTGCGGCTTCGAATCTGCCCTCGCCCACTGCTCCAGTGGGACACTAACTTCCGCTCACTTTATCTTTAATTGCTTCAAAAGACACCTCCTCCGGGAAGCCCTTCCTGACTTCCTGACTCCCCGAGGTCTTCGGTCTCCCCACACCCTTAGACTATGACCCATGGTCCTTAGGGGGGGTCTGGTCTGGCTCCTGCCTGGCCTGCTAGACCAGCCTCCTCCTGCCCTCCTGGGTCTGTGGCTCCGGCCCTCTGCTCTCCCCACCCCGGGTCTTCCAGCGCCTCCTCCTCAGCTCCGCAGCTCCCCTTGCTCCACAGAGCTGGCGCACCTGGGCCGGGAACCCTTCGCCATGCCACCCGCGTCCATCTTCTAAGAGCCCAGAGGAGTGACTGGCCCACAGCTGGGCCTACGTGTCTCTAAGAAGCCCTCTCCACACCCCCAGAGGCTTAGGGATCCCTCCTTGGGCCCCCTCTCCCTCCTCCTCCTCCTCCTCTCGCTGTTCGCCTTCTCTTTCCTCAGGGCCTATTTGGACGTCTGTGACCTTGTCTGTCTCCTTGAAGGCAGGGACAGGGTCACTTGGACCAGGACACTTGGCTGATGCCGAAACAGCTGCATTCTGAGTGGATGAGTGACCACCGAGTGGAGGGGAAAGAAGAGGAGGGTGGGCCAATGGTCACTGCCTGTCCCACGGAGCCAGAGCATCCCATGGAGCTCAGAGGGACTCAATGTCCAGACCTTGGCTGGTCTCGCACATGCAGGTTCCTGGCAGCCCTTTTGCGAAGTGAGAACCCAAGTTCTCTCTGCCTAGCCACTGCCCTGATGGAGAAAGAGCTTGCCTTTCCTGTGCTGGTGGGTTAGCAGGGCAGGAGGGGGGCAGTGTGGACAGGCCAAGGAGCCAGTGACTCATGCTTCTGGGGACAGGGCTGTCTTCTCATGTCTCCTTCATGTATGGTCAGCCCTGAGGGTTCACCGACGTGTTTCCGTTCACTCTCTGTCTGTGTCTCTCCACTGGAACCCCCATTCCTTCCCCTCCTGGTTTATAACCTCATCTTACACCCTCACCTTTGGGGAAGAGGATGATTATATCAGGTGCTAATTTATGCTGAGACGTGAAGGCTCCCTTGTTTTCTTTCCAGGGATGTCTGCCTATTGACAGGGTCATGGCCGGGGACTCTCCAGGCACCGACACCATGCAGGGGCCACCCAGGCCACCCAAGTAGATCAGTGGCCCTCCTGCTCCCGCCCCCCGCTGCCCTCCGTGTCTCTTACAGAGGAAAACTGCTGCCGATGAGGATGCGCCCAAGGGGGTAGGCCTTGCCGTTCACAGTCACCGGGGGGCTGACCTCCAGGTTCCCAAAGGAATCCAGGCTGGTGACAGACTCAAAGAGGGGCTCCCGGGTCACGTAGCCGAAATCTGGGCCCTGGGTAGAGGCAACACCTGTCGTAAGTCTCCTGCCGCCAGGCCTCAGCCCCACGGCTACCTCTGCTGCCGGCACTTCTCCACGCGAGGTCTGGCCTGTGGCCTCTAGCGCCAGGGCCTCCCGGGGCATCTTGTTTCCACAAAGAGCAGGGGGTGCCGAGTGCGTGAGCGTGCCCACATGCGTGCGTGGGAGTGAGGGTGCGCTGCTTCCCAAGCAGACCACAGTGGGGATCCCAGGATCCGTCCTTGGGGGCTGTTAGGTTCCTGCGCATCCCTCAATTTCCTGGGCCCTCAGTTTCCCCCTCTCTAGAAGAGGTATCCAGTAGGCGGCCTGAGGCAGGGGCCAGATTGGTTCATTGTTCCCAGGGATTCTCTATCCCCTTCCCAGAAAGAGAATTTTGCATCCTGGCTAGTGTCCGGGTCACATGACTTGCTTTAGCCAATGAAATATAAGCAGAAGGGACACATGCCAGCTGTGAGCAGAAGCCACAGGAGTCACTGTGTGTGTCTGTCCTCCTTCTTCTTCATGGGCCTGCAGAATGGCATTTCCCAGACCAAAGCTGTGGCTCTAGATCCTAGAATGAAATACACTGAGGCTCTAGAATGAGGTGGGCCAAGCTCCAGAATGCTATAGAACCAGGGTGGCTGGGGCTCTAGAATGGAGTGGGCAGAGACTCTAGGATGCTCTAGAATGAAATCTTTGAATGCTCTAGAACACTCCAGGAAAATGTACCAGGCGCAAGACTCTAGAATGAGGTGGGCTGAGGTTCTAGGATGAGGCAGGCATGAAGAAGCAGAGCCACAGATGACCAACTAGTTATCAATATGGAGCATGAGCAAGAAGCAAACCTCTGTTGTCAGCTACTGAGAATTGGGGGTTGCTTGTTACTGCGCCTTAGCTAGTAAGAGCTGACTAATACACGCAGAATTGGCAGAAATGTAACATCCACACCTTCCCAACCCATCCCCAACAATCACGCTTGGCCACTAGGCCCTGAGTAGCCTCAGAATGCTTCCTAGCACCAAGCGCCAATCAAAATATAATCCCATTGATCTCTTGAATTTTAAGTTTCCTTTTGTGATTTTTTTTGGTAACAATGTAGGGATCTTGGTGGGGAACTGGCAGTGGGACTCTAGCTTGCCTTGACAAAAATCCCTTTAAAAAATTGGAGTGGGAGGCTGTGGCTTGTCTTGGCTGCGCTGAGGGGCTCAAGGGACAGCCTGCGGCAGAGGTGGATGGCAGCAGGGTAGTGCTTTCTTGCCTGGGCCCCAGCTGGCAACGTGGTGATGGCCAGAGGTGGCTGGAGGCCGCAGGTGAGCTTCCAGCATCTGCAGGGCCTAGCAGGCAGCAGAGCCAGGCCTGGGCTAGCCTTGGGACACTGGAGGCAGGTGGAGGCCAGGGGAGAGCCCGGGCAGGTCAAACCTCGACCTGTGGCCACCCTGCTGCTGGCCACCTGACTTCACACCCTGCAGGGTTGGGGGTCTGTGGGCAGCATCCAGGGCTGAAAATCGCCGAAATGGCGAGGACAGTACTGATGCCCCACACATTTCTCTCCCCACTTCACAGAGGAGTAACTGGGACCCGTGGAGGTCAGCGGCTTGCTCAAGGTCCCATTTTTGGTAAGGGACCGCTGCGCACGGCCAGGTTCCTCTGGAATTTGGCAGCTGGGCCCACACCCTTGGCCCTCTCCTCTCCCAGGGGGAGGGGGCTCCACGAGTAGGCATTCTCGGGGCGGGTGGGAGCCTGGCACGGAGCCACCTCTGAGCAGGGACTGATTTCAGTTCTGCCTTCCACCGTGGTGTGGCTGGGGGCAGGAAAGGGGTGTGAAGATGGTCTCCAAGGAGTCCGGCTGCGTTAATAAAACCTGCCTCTGCCAAAAACCACAGCTCGAGCCCTGCCGAGCTCTGAGGCCAGAGCCAGGCTTTTTGACAGTCACGTGACTGTGTTTTTCTTCTGTGGAACTCACTGTGCTCTAAGTTGCCGGGGGACAGCAGCAGGGGCTACTCCCGCTGGCCTGTCTCCCACAGTTCCAGTGGCCACTACCCCGGCTGACCCACGTTGCAGATGAGAAAACAGGTCCTGGACAGTGGACCAGTGAGTCGGGGTGCCCGGGCCCTCCTGACCGCTCTGTCCTGTGAGGGTCCCTAGTGGCAACCCGCAGGGGGCCGTGGATCTCACCAGGAGCTGCTTCACGGGGAAGTCCTTGAGGTTCCCATCGCGGGGGGAGTCCAGCACCACGGGGAAGCCTTTGTGGGGGGCCTCGATGTAGCCAAACTCAATTTCGTCCTGTGGACACAGAGGAGAGCAGTCAGTGGCACCCTGGGGAGGCCCATGTTCATCAGTCGGCCAGGGAGTGGGGAGGCTCTGGGAACAGAGGGGGTTTGCACACAGAGGGGCACAGAGCAAACAGGGTGACTGCCTCGTACCCGCCTCCTGGTCCCCAGGGGGGCTGATCCACTGGGCCACATCCCCAGCCCTTTTTATGTTTTACTTTGAGAAAGGGTCTTACTAAGTTCCTCAGGGCCTCGCTAATTTTTTGCTGAGGCTGGTTTTGAACTTGGGATCCTCCTGCCCCAGCCTCCCAAGTCACTGGTATTACAGGTGTGCACCCCTGCACCCAGCTTCCACCCTATTTTTTTAAAAAAAGGCAACATCCTGAAATATTTTCCTTCAGGTTAGGCTGAAGAGTGTCCTGTATCCACAGTTACCGATCGGCCTCATTCTTTTTAGTATCACTTAGACTTCACTGCATGTTGTCACCCAGGCCCCATGGAGGGACATCTAGGTTGTGACACAGCCCTTTGCTACACAAGAAGCCACACTGTAGCAAACTGACTCATCCATGCATGTCTGTGCCCGCGCGAGCTGACCAGGTCCCCACACACAGCGGGACACTCAGCCAGCTCCTCCTGCCTGACCTGAGGCCACGTCCCTCCCAGCCCCGGCCTGGGCTCCACACCTGGATCCAGCGGTCGCCGCGGTTCATGTACTGGAAGCAGACCTTCAGTTCGCAGTTGGTTTTCTCCACCAGGTTCTTCACCTCCTTCAGGAACAGGTAGTTGTCCTTCATGCTGAGAAGGTGGGGAGGAGGGGGCCAGGAGGAAGGGTGAGCGGGGCCAAGGGCCACCCTCTGTGGTGACGTTAGACCTGGCACCTGTGGTCTGAGCTGGGCAGATGAGACCACATCTGTGTTCACGGTCACCTTTGTGAAGGCCACTGGGGTCAAGGGTCATGCAAACCCACCTGCTTTATGCAGTTTTCGTCAAGGTCATGGACAAATAGAATGAGGAAGGGAACTCTCCCTCTCCTGCCCCCAAGTCCTACATCTCGGATCCCCAGATTGAAGACGAGAGCGACGCCCGGCCTGGTGCTGGGGCTGGCTCTAGGTTACACGGCTGGGAAGTGACGGAGCCAGGACCCGAACTCAGGTCTGCCTGACCCTGAAGCCAGCCTTGGTCCCTCTGCCCTGCCGCCTCTCGGGGCCGCGGCTGCCCCTTACCAGCAAACAAACACCGACACGGGAGGCAGGATGTTGGGGGTCATGATCCACGGTGCAATCCGGAATGTCACGGTGTCCGTGAAGATGGGGGTCAGGGGGATCCCCTGGGTGGGGAGAGAAGTCTCATTAGGAGTCCGGGAAGTAGCTCAGTGGGAGAGCGCTTGCTGGCATGGCTGAGGCCCTGGGCTGTGTCTCCAACACGGCAAAAGAAAGCAGCATGTAACCGGGTGCTTCCCACCCTGCCTTCCAAACTGATGGCAATAGTACTTTATTGAGCACTTACTGTATGCCAGGCTCTGGGCCCATTAACCAATTTATTTCTGCTTTACAAGAGCTACAGGGGGTCAATGCTACTAAAATTCTCACTTTTCAGACGGGGACACTGAGGAACAGGGGGTTAGTTCATCTGCCCAGTGTCTCAGGGTGGCTGAGCCAGGACTGAGACCTGGGTAGTCAGATTCCGGGGTCTGTTCTCAGACATCCCAGCTAGGACCAGCCTCCACTGTCTGCAGATCCCATTTATTCTGCCCCCAAAGGACGCAGGGGTAAAAATGGGGACGGGCTCCTGTGCCTGCCAGGGCAGCCAGTCCCTGCCCTTTCCTGAGTGAGATGGGGTGGGACTGAGGGCCGGAGTCTGGGGACGCAAGGTCCTTGTGCTGAGACACTCTCAGGTCCTCCAGCGAGGGGCTTCTCTAGGGGACAGAAGCACACCTCTTCTTCCAACCTCTGCAAGCCAAAGCAAATATCTGAGATGCTGACCACAGGACAGGGCCCCACGGAGGCTGGGACTTGAGGTTCAGCCTATGGTCAGAGTTGGTGTGACCCACCGCTGGGGTGAGGGGTGTGACTGGGGCACAACAGGGCTCACAGTCGGAGGTTGGCAGAGCTCACAGGTGTGGCCTGGTCAGGCCTTGGCTGACCACTGGGACTGTGCCTCAGGACCAGGCCACACTACTGTAGGGAGGAGGGTGGCCAGGGCACAGGCTGGGGAGGGTCAGGAACATCACCTTTGGGGACTCCTGGGATTGCACCAAGGAAGAGAGCCCCAGAGCATGCAGAGGACGCTGCAGACGTGTGGCCGTGGGGGCCTGGGTCAGCCCGGGTGCCATGAGGGCAGAGAAACGTGGCTGGGCGCTGGGGGTGGCCTTCTGGCCCCCAGGGCAGCCCCTCGTGGGGGGCCTGGGCCCTCACCTCAGCCATGTACTCCAGCAGGCTGACATGGATGGAGACCAGGCCCGAGAAGCTCTCGTCGGGGAAGCGGAGGCCTTCCACGAAGAACAGCAGCTCCGCGGAGCCGCCCGTGTACTTGACCACGTGGTAGAGCTTCTGCCGGCCCAGGATGTGGATGTAGCGCTGGCCGAAGAACGGATCTGGAGGGGGAAGGAGCGGCATCAGGCCCCGGCTCATCAGCAGGAGGTAGGTGAGATCACTGGTGGGGACAAGTGGCTTGTCCTCAAGACACAGAGGAAAGCACAGCAGCAAATGCCACCAGCTGACTACGCGGTGTCCGTCATTATCTCCGCACTGTGTGTCCCAGCTCGTCTGTGAAAGAAGTGGCTCCCTCCTGAATTGTGCGTTTGCAGCCACAGCCCCAGTCCTTGGGAATTGCATTACTACTCTGTGACTGGCGTGGACAAGGACCTCTGGGGAGACGGACTGTCACCACGCAGCATCTGTGCTTAGGAGCAGTGCTCAGCTGGTGCTCAGATAGAGCGCACAAGGGATGCGAGGGACGCGGCAGCTACGTGGTGAGAGGTCTTGTCTGGTTACTTGCGCTGAGGTGGGTGGGAGGGAGGGGGCCGGGTGGGAGGCATCTGAACGGAGGAAGGCAGCGTTGGGGACATCCTTGCAGGCGGCAGGGTTGGCTGCGGGTTGGGTCGGGGAGATACTTGCTGGGTAAAGCCAAGGAGAGGGGACCCTATGCAGTCCCAGAAGGAGGCTCTGTAGCCCCGCAGGCTGCAAGGGCGGATCAGGCTCCGCTCAGCAGTGATGATGCTTAATGACCCGTCGCCAGGGGTTAGGACCCAGGGGTTAGAACGGTAGCCAAAACACTCCTGCTACAAAATTGTCAGGATCAACACCTGTGAGACGTGGGGATCGACTGCAAAGCCCAGGCTTGGATGACTCCTCTGTGGGACAGAGTGTCCAACCAGACCTGGATCAAAGGTCACTAAGGGGGGCTACCTCAGTGGTTACGACTTTCCAAGACAGAAAGGCCCTGGTTTGGATGCACTCTGGCTTTATAGGTTGGGAAACCTCTGGGAATTCTCTTGACCCCTCCGAGCCGCATCTGTTAAGCAGAGGTCAACAGCACCCGGGCCACAGGGTCATTGCAAATGGTACAGCATCAGACACCGGAGTAACCTCGGGAACCAGGTAACCACGGGTACCAGGCAGGAACCTATGGGCGCTGCACGGGAGAGGCAGTGGGAAGTCAGCCCGCCCTGACCAAAGAAGCAGCATCTGGCCTCATGGACCTTGGGTAGGTCCAAGAAAAAAGGGGGTAGACAGACCTGAGCGTCCCAAGGACCTCGTCACAGCTCAACACAGAAGGACAGGTCCATCTGACCCAGAGCCGACGGTGTGCCCTATGGCCCCCTCCCCAGCGGGTCCACATGGGTCTGTACTCAGCGCCCCTCCGCCCCCCCCCCCCCTCCAGCCCATGTGCCCAGGCTGATGTGGGCAGCACTGGAGCTGCAGCTCAGGAGACTCAGGCCCCGAAGCCAACCCCTTGTTTGCAGGAGTCCCAGGTGCCAAGTGTCCCAGGGCTCAGACAGCCAAGGCTCCACCAGGGTCCTGGACCGAGAGGTATCTGGCCAGGGGAGGGGTCAGCAGGGAGGGCACACTCTGGCCCTCCTCTGGCAGCTCCCTCCTCCCCACGTGGCCTGTGCCCTGGGACTCACAATGTGTCTCTATCCTGGGCCTCGTTCTGGCAGTCTGAGCCAGTGCCAGGAGGATGGATTCCTTGATGGGAACAACCCAGCCATTGTCCCCAGGAGCGGCTGTCCCCTGTTCCTTCCACCCTGGCGTGGCTGGCTGTCCCTGCAGGCACCAACAACGCCTCTCATCTGAGTAGCCCTTGTGCTTTGTGCTGGCACCGCCGGCCACACCCACCTCTCCTCAGCCCCAGGCTTTGGCCCCCGCTGGCCAGCGCGTGGTGTGGTTTGGTGTGACCCTGCCTGTCACTTTGGAATGATTCCACCTCCCCGGGTGACTCCTGAGAGTGTGACCAACTGTCTTGTTTTGCCTGGGCCCACAGGGTTTCCTGGGTTGAGGGACGTGCAATGCCAAAATCAGGTAAGTCCTAGGCAAATGGGGACAAATTGGTCACCATGTCCTTGTAGGAAGAGGTGACACCCCCAATTCTTGGGGTTCTGGGCAGAACCCAAGTCACTAGGTTTTTCTAGGAGCACTGGAGGCTTCAGCTCACCCCAATCATTATAAATAATAATAATCACAATATTTCCAACAAAGCACAGCTGTTGTTCACAGAGAGCTCTCCACAGCCATTTCCTAGAGGGTCTGGCCCCTCCCCCATTCCATCCCCCTGCCATTTGGAGCAGTGGGGGCTCCCATGCAGAGGAGGACCAGGGCTGTGGCTGGCAGACCTCCCTGGTGCCAGAGTCCCTCCCAGGACCCCTGGAGCCCAGCTCCCTGCTTTTCAGGAGAATGAGACCAACCCTGCTGGGACACAGGTGACCACATGACATTTGTGTAACATTCGCAGCCACAGGAACATTCATATTTGTAGCTTTTTCTCTTGCAGTACTGGGATTTGAGCCGGGGGTGCTTCCCACGGAGCTAGACCTCCAGCCTTTTTTATTCTTCGTTTTGGGATAGGGTCTTGCTAAACCGCCCACGCTGCTCTTGAACTCGCTATTCTCCCGCCTCAGCCTCTCCATGCCAGGGGTCACAGATGGGCACTGCTGCACCAGGCTTGTCTTCA
Organism: Callospermophilus lateralis; assembly: GCF_048772815.1. NCBI lineage: Eukaryota > Metazoa > Chordata > Mammalia > Rodentia > Sciuridae > Callospermophilus > Callospermophilus lateralis. The sequence goes on along the minus strand of NC_135311.1, from coordinate 132,690,835 downwards.
GATTTTGACAAAGCCAAGATGTTCACGGGGAAGACAAGGAAACTGGGCCCTGGGTGAGTTATTTCTCTTCCTCTCCGCCTGGGGGGGCTCACAGTATCCACCCAGAGGCCACTTTGATGGGAATCTGACTGGGTGGCGGCCACTGTCTAGTTAAGGGCCCTCCCTGAGGACAGGCAGCCCAGGTAACAGTCTCGGGGAATATCCTCTGAGGACTTGCAGAGGTGGCTTCTCTCTTTCCTTGCCTGCCCGGGACCCATCTTGGATGGCCAGCCAGGGGGAGGGAGGTAAATGTGAGTCCAGCCCACTGCCCCCAGCAGGGGCAGAGACTCCAGACCTTGCCAAGGCTTCGCCATCAGCCGCAGGTCTCCGTCAAGGCCAAGGCCGCCATCCTGCCTGCTCCCCTCCTGCTGTGGCAACTCTGGCCTGGGCGGTGGCGTAAACATCTCGGCCCCCTGGGGCAGTGGAGCCAGTCGACTCCAGGGACATTCCGACCTGCTGGAGGTCACTGCGCAGGGCCCAGGGTGGCACCGTAGGGGCTGGCATGGGGTGGCTCGTGTCCACTGGCATCCTGGTTAAGTCACTCCCCGAGGTGAGCCTCGCCCCCAGGGTGACTGCCTTTCTAATGGTCCTGTCCAAGAGTGGGCCCAGCCCCCCGGAGAGCCCCTGAGCATGGTGGACTGCAAGGCTGTTTTTCTGGGGAGGTCTGAACACATAAATCAGATCTTGACCGTCCTTTGCTTAAACCCTCTAATGGCTCCACCGCACTTAGAATAAATCCAAACCCTGTCCGCATGCTCTGGCCCCCAGCCCGGCTCGTTGACCTTGGTTCCCCACACATGCCCCCTCTGGATTCCTGCCCCTCCAAGGCTCAGAACAGCACCCTCCTCCGTGCTCGGCACACCCCCTCCCCTCTCTCAGATGCTGTCCCCTCGGCTCCTCGCTGTTCACAGAGCCGCAGCTCAGACACCACCTCCCTGGTGGCCTCCCCAGACCACCCAGCCCTTGGGGCCTTGGCCCTGTCTCGCTCTGTGACTCCGTCTATTCCGTCTCCTCCAAAGCTGCTATTCAGGGTGTGACTCCTGTGTTTACTGCAGGGATCCCGGCTCTGAGGAAGGTGCTGGCACCAAGCTGACGCAACACACGGTCATAGAAAGTGAGACAAGTGCAGGCAGCTCCGCGGACTGGCTCTGGGGCAGAGCATGACCCCCTGTGCCTCTGCCCCTGCACAGCAGAGGCCCAGGACACCCTGTTACCATGGAGAGGAACAAGGGGTCACTTCCTGGAGGGTGCCCACAGCATCTCTGTTGGGGGGGGGCTTTACAATTTAGAGATGGCTGGGCAAGTGGGGTGCACACCTGTAACCCCAGTGACTCGAGAGGCCCGAGGCAGGAGGACCTGCTGGAGGCCAGCCTCGGCAACTTGGGGAGGCCCTGTCTCAAAATAAAAAATAAAAAGGGTTGGGAATGCGGCTCAGGGGTTAAGCGCCCCTGGGTTCAATAACCAGTAACAACCCAAAAGTGGAGACGCCACCCGCCTTGCCTCGGGTCCCTTGAGGGTGACATAACTCCAGAGGAGAGAAACCCATAAGCCCTGTCTCCTGGGCACCAGAAAGGAGGACACAGACCCAGGTCGCGGCTGCCTCCCGTGGGAGGACAGACCTAGGTCAGGGGAGCCTCCCGAGTCCTGAGCCCAGGCTGGCGGGGCTGTGCGGGGGCCACGGAGGCTGAGGGAGGAGGGTGGTGCCTCCGGGGGCAGCGCGGGGGTCGCGGGGGTCACTCACTCTCCACGTAGAACACGCCCACTTTATCCGAGTCCCCCATGGCGATGTAGAGGACCATCTCGTATCCAGCCGGCAGGCGGTCGGGGCCCTTGGTCCTCAGGACCATCGGGGACATGTCCTTGAGGTCTGAGGGGCGGAGGCACAGGGGGTCAGCGTGGCGGGCCTGGGTGCTGGCTTCCCAGTGCCCGTGTCACGGGAACCATGGAAGACCAGAAGGAGAGGACGACACTGGCCGTCCCCTCCGACACCCCAGGTGGCCTCCTTGTTCTACCCGTGTCTGTGACTTTAGAAAACGCGGTTCCAGTTGAACTGCATTTGAGCACAGGTGGACATTTGGGTCCTTGGTCCCCAGGAAGCCCAGGTCCAACCTGCCCGACCCTCCGCTCAGCCCAGGATGGCGTGGGTGCTCCCTGCCCCCCTGGCCCCGGGGGCCCCGCTGGTACCTTCCTTGCTGTAGACCTTGTTGTCACTGAAGTCCTCCTTGGGCAGCCAGGGCGTGTCTCGGTCACAGTTCACCAGCAGGATGGCCCCCTGGCCTTCAGGACCCCAGGTCCAGGTCGCCTGGAAGCGCAGGAGGACGGGTGAGCGTCCTCTTCTCTATCCCAGTGCAGACCCTGAGGGACACCCGAGAGCACCTAGGGATGTGGCTAACGAGCAGCCCCCATCTACGGGTGTGTGCGCGCGTGTGCGAGCTGCCATCTGGCAAATGTGACTTCCAAGTCCGATGTCCAGCGGGGACCCATGTGAACATCCAGGACACACAGACAGGAAGGCTCTGGTGTGGGGCGGCCATGCCTGGCAGCGTGGAGCTGGGAGCAGGAGGGCGGCCAGAGCCATGGGCGGACGGTCTGAGCCGGGACACGGGGTCCCTAGGCTGGGAGTCCGGATGGGGCCTGCGTGGTGCGTCACTGGCTTTTCCTTTCCTGCACTAGGGACTGAACCAGGGGACGCTGCCACTGGCCTACGTCCCCAGCCCTTTTCATATCATTTGAGACAAGGTCTCACTGAGTTGCCCAGGCTGCCTGGGCCTTGCGATCCTCCTGCCTCGGCCTCCCAAGTCGCCGGGGTTACGGGCCTGGGCACCACACCTGGCTTCTGCTGCTTCGTTTTCTACACCGCAGCCAGGGGACTACAAGAAAAACGGACCCGATCATGTCACTCCCCTACCCTAGGCCCGCCCTGCTGACACAGGGCTAAGCCTGGCTCCTCACAGTGGCTACGAGGCCCAGGAGACCTGCCCGCCTCTCCACGCCATCGCCTCCGCCTCACCTCCACCTCGCCTTGCTCACTCTGTTCCACCCGCACTGGCCGCCCTTCTGCTCCCCAGATGCCAAGCCCCGGGGCCTCTGCCCACGCTGGTCCTCTGGCTGGACCAATGTCCTCCTTTTTGCTGCTCAAATCTCTTTGCCCTTCCAGCCTCAGCACAGCTGGCCCTTCTCCCAGGAAGCCTTGCTGGTCCCCAGACCAGAGCCCCTTCCATGGCCCTGCATACAGCCTTTTGGGGGGCACTTAGGGCAGTTGTTATGAGACTTGTCTGCGAGTGGGCGTCCTGTGCTGTGGGAGTCTCTGGCTACCTACAGGTTCTACTCTGGGGCTCTGCCCTTGAGCTGCCCGAGTTCGGGGTGTCTACCCTGATGGCTAGGTACCTTCTTTGGGTTGTTCTTCTCCACCTCGCCGTCCCGGTCGGCGTCCACATCCAGGGAGATCTCTGGGGAGGAGAAACATGGGTGAGCTGCTGAGCCTGCCAGACAGGGTGGCACGGACATGGGGGTCCTGCGGACTAGGGTGCCACTCACCCAGGCACTCGGTGGTTGGGGATGGGGGCCTTGCGAGCTCATCTTCTCTGAGCCCCTGGCTAATGTCCATACCCCGGGGCACCTCTGCGGACACCGTGTGGACCAGCAGCTTACAGCCTTGGGGTGCTGCCGGACAGGCCAGGGATCCCCCTCCCTCCTTCTTGGGGGCTGGGGATCGGTCCTCACTGGACAGATTTGGAGCCTCTGTTCAGAAGGGTGCAGTCCCAGGGGCACACGGGAGGTGGGAGCAGAGCTGAGGTCCGCACTGCACCCGTCTGACTTGGTTATAATTTGAAAACGTATCCACTCAGGGTTCCCTGTCTTTCCCAGTCCATCTGGGTGCATGTGCGTGCACATGTGTGTCTGTGTGTGCACATGTCCTCCTCTCCAAGAACCCCCAGAAGTCTAAATTCCACCAATAAGGACCTAGGGTTTTCCTCTGGGTGAGAAACCAAGTCTTCCACCCTCTTGATCTGAGGGTGCCTGTGATCGGCGCTCCTGCTAGATGATCAGGCAGGGTCCCTGCTTATCCTTCTTTCAGGGAAGGGACTTTATCATCCCTGGGCTCACCCTAGAGACAGGCTTTGTGGAGACTGTGGGGCAGTGGAAAGGTTTAGCATTAGACAGTGTTGGTTTGGACCCTGGTTCTCTGCTTAGGAGCTGTGTGACTGTGGGCAGATTAGACAACCTCTCTGAGCTCCAATTTCCTCAGTTTTAAAATAGAGTCCTTTCCTGTAAAAATTAGCCGTTGCACTAATTGCCATGATAGGCATTACTGACCTTTGAGCCAGATATAATTAATTCTTCGGAGTTAAGAGACTGATGGGTGCTGCTGGGGTGGCATCAAGAGTGTCACCCAGAGTGAGACGCCCCCCATGGGGGCCTGCACACACCCAGCATGACTTGGACTGAGGTGGGGGCTGGGTGGGATGAATGTGTTCCTGGTCAGTCCCCACAACAGCCAAGCCCTCTCCCTGGTGGGGTGGGGGGTGAGGCGGTCCTGGCACAGGAGGGGCACAGATGTCACCCTTCCCTTCATGCCCAGCCCAAACCGGTCCACGGATCACACCCAAGTCCTCCCTCTGCCCAGCCTCCTGCCCCTAAATGTGGCCGTCCTGGGTGGACAGAGGCAAGAAGGCGGGGGCAGGGAGGTCTCTGGAAGAGGCACCCTATAGTGTCCTGCTCCTAGGGCCTCCTGGGAGGCTGCGAGGCCCACTTCTCCACTCCTGCCACTGTGGAGCCTGTGCCGCGGCTCTGGCTAGGCCCTGGTGACCGTGCACAGACCCGCTCTAAAGGAGCCTCGGGTCCTGGAGGGAGCTGTCACTGGACCCATTTTGTGGGAGAGCAAGCCAGGGCTCCAAGGAACCGCCCGCCAGGGAGCTGGCCAGGAAATCCTGGAGGGGGAGCAAGGGCCCGGGGAGGAGGGGGTCGCCCGCGCTCCCGACGAGGCTGAGGCGCAGGAGCAGGAGCAGGAGCAGGGCTGGTGCTGGAGGCCAGCTCCTTTCCCACTGCGTCCACTGCAGACCGCTTTCCATGGCGTGTTCTGGGACCTGCCACCACCCGGCGTCCACACAGAGGCACCCAGGCTTTCACCAAGTCACCCAGCAGGGAAGCGACTCTTGAAGCTCCTGGAGTGCAGGCCGGCTCCGGGTCTCCGTTCTTTTCTGTTGTCTCCATGGATCTAGGGCTGACCTCTGACTGACCTCCTACTTGGGCTGTTTCCAAAAGCTAAGGCCACCTTCAAAGACGCAATGCTTGCTCCCCTGAAGGTGGAGATCAGAGAAAGAGGTGGTTCCGCCACCCCTGTAGCCCTGGGGCCTCTGTCTCTAAGCTGCACGGAAGCTCTTTGTCACATCCACTGAAGCGGCAGTTCTTAGAGAGGGATTAGGAAGCGCTCTGCGTTGCTTTGTTGTAGTATGAATTTCTTAACTTTTGAAATTTTATCAATTTAGCCAGGCACAGTGACACACACCTGTAATCCTAGCCACTCAGGAGGCTGAGGCAGGAGGATTGCAAGTCTGAGGCCAGCCTCAGCGACTTAGTGAGACCCTCAGCATCTCACAACAAACAAATAAAAAAGAGCCGAGGATGTGGCTCAGTGGTAAAGCACCCTGGATCTGGTCTCCAGTTCCAAGAAACAAAACAAAAACACAAGCAAAGAAACCAAAAATTCTCAATGTGATATTTGTACCATATGCAAAATAAATAAATAAATAAATAAAACAAAACAGCACTAAATGGTTTCTTATCCAGCTCTTCTTTTATCTTCCTGGTATAAAAATAAAACAATATTTCTTTCTATTTCCTGCTTTATTAAATTGGGCCAGGCTTTTCGGCCTTCCTGTTATGAAATTCGGGCATTTCATCACTGTCCCCTTATCACCTCCTCCCACCTCCACGGTGCTTCCTGATTCTCTTTGGGACCTGTGACCTGTCCCTACAGCCAGCTGCAATGGCCTCTCTGCCCTTCACCTTCCCTCCGAGGTCCCCCAAGTTGTAAGCCATCCCCTGGGACTGCTCCCCTGCCAGGCTCCTCGGTGTCTGATGTAACCCAGTGTCAGGGGGCCGAGGCCTGCGGGGACAGTGATCGGGGCTGGCAGGACCTGCCCAGAGCGCTGCCCGCCCAGGGGGAGGAGGGGAGGACACCTGTTTCAGGGACTCCGGGCTCCAGACATTTCCCAGAGGCTCGGGCTCCTACCTCAGCTCCTCTGAATAGCTCCCAGGGGTCAGGTGGCGCCTGGGTGTGGGGCAGATTAGCGGGAAATGTCACTAGGATTGGGTTCAAGGCCGTCTGCCTGAGGATCAAGACGCTGGCCGGCTGCCAGCCCCATGGACAGTGGCAGGGTGCTGGCCTCCGGGGCTTGAGCAGCCTGGGACTCCCTCCCCCACAGCCAACGTGGGCGCTGGTCAGGGCCCGAGGAGGAGCGACTGAGCTGGTGGCTACAGGTTCCCAAGGCCCATTCTGTGCGCTGCTCTCACCGCCAGGGCCTGGCAGCGGCCCCTCCTCAGGTTCTCCCCTCCACTTTGCCCTCAGGGGAAGGCTCTGCAACCAGCTCCAGTCAGGGTCCTGAGGGTCCTCAGGCTGATTTCCACTCTGTAGCGTGGAGGAAGTGAGGCCTAGAGGTGCGGGCTACGCATCCCGGTCACACAGCAAGTTCTTGCAGGACTGGACTAAATTAGGGCCTGATTTGGCCAAGGGCACCATCTATCTGCTCCCGATTCCCAGGGAGGAGACTGCGGGACAGTAAGTTTCGTCGTCCTCCAGGCAGAGTCCTGTGGCCACCCTGAAGAAGGGAGGCTCAGAGGGCATCCGCTGAGCACCTGCTCTGCGCCCTTGGCCCTGGCACGGTCCCCTTGCTCGTGCCACTCCGTGCGTGAATCCTTGGAAGCCCCGCTCAAGAATGCCCAGTGCGTCTCACCTTGCAGATGAGGAAACTGAGGCTCGGGATGGTGGTGGCCTGAGGTCTCAGTGTGGTCTCGGGTGTCCCTGCCTCCCCGGCACTGGCCCTATTGATGGCTCAAGGGCCCCTGGGGTAGATGCCTGAGGAAGAGGAGGCCTGGGGTGGGGGACGCAGAGATCAGTGCTCCCAGGGGAAGCCAGTCTCCATTCCTTCAGGGTCCCCGGTGCCTCAGGAAGCACAAGTTCAGCGGGACGAGCTTTCCTTAGCTTGATTTTGGACTCTGTAAATGGCCTGGCCTTTTCTTGAGAGGACCTGTCACTTTTCATGGTGCCATGACAGTAAGAGCCGAAGGCAAGCTGTTACATTAATGTCTTATTTTTTGGTCATGCGTCAACGTTGTCAAGCTTCTCATGTTCCTTAGGGGCCCAGAGGGGGCATTTTACTGGCCCGTGGAACCTCAGTATCTGGAAGTCACGGCAGTTAAACACACGAGTGTCCAGGGAACGCAGAAGCTCAGACCCTTGACCGAGGGTGGCCGTGGGGCTCCCTCTGAGCTTCTGTCTTCTGATGAAGGAGAAAAGCCCGTCCTCCTCCTGGTTTCCGGCTGTCTTCAGTCTGCCTGCGCCGGCACAGGCAGCCCCAGGGATCACCTTCATCTGACAGGTCTCTGTCCTCAGGTGTCCCTGCCCCGTGGGATTCGGTTTCCGAGGACAGTCATCCGAGACGGCCTGGGGCTGTGTATGTGGGGTGCGCTCACGTGCCAGGGCCCAGCAAACCAGGGCGTCTTTGGTTTCATCTCCCAGGGCCCCCTGAGGTCATCCCCATCAAAGTCCCAGGCCCGGGCTGGCCACCCCGTGGATGCAGAAAGAGGGACAGAGTGACCACCCACCAGGCCCACTGGGGGTCGGCTGAGGAATGGGAAAGTGTGGCCGCGGAGCCTGTTTCTGTGGCTGAGGGCACAGAGGAGGCTGGCGGGGCTGGGGGGAGGCAGGAGCTTCCAGAACCCCCAGGAGGAGGATGTGACTTAACCCAAGTGACTTAGCCACATCAGCCACTTTCTAGGTGTGTGGCCCCAGGCAACCTTTTGTTGGTTTTTTATAGCCTTGATTCTTTTCATCTGCAAAACAGGGACAAGACTAAGTCTGTCCCTAGAATCACCCTGCGGCTAGATGGAGGGCGGGTCGCAGCTGGGGGCCCAGTGAGGGCCAACGTGCACAAGATTTTGGATTGGATCCCCAGAACCGCAAAAAGGGAGAAAGGAGACGAAGGGAATAGACTGCTCTCGTGGAGGTCGGGGGTCTAGCGCTGCAGCCCCGACTCGCTGTTGAGGTGCCCACACAGTCTGGGTGCAGCACGGGTGCAGAGGGAGGAGGGAGCCATTATTGTTATTTTTAAAAAGCACCCAGCACACCGCTGGTGCTCGGTGTCTGAGTTCCCTTCCCCTGCCATGAGGCAGCTCTGTCCATGTCCAACCACATGGACAAAGTCACCTCTGGGAGGGCCTCAGGGTGACACCTCCATCACAGCGGGGGAGCGGCAGCAGGGTCCGAAGGTCACCTCCCTGGGCCTGCAGAGCAGGCTCCACCTCCCTGGGAGAGTGTCCGGGCACCCAGGGAGGGAGGGCAGGGTAGTGCAATGGAGAGAACCGGGGCTGGGGGAATCATCCTGATTCAGAATCCACCTGCCACCTGGTTGCTGTGTGACTCTGAATGAGTTTTCTAACCTCTCTGGGCCTCAACATCCCGTGGATCAAATGAAGGACTTGGATTAGGTGAGCCGAGGACCCAAGGCCAGATCTCTGTGCCCCCAGGACTGGGCTTGAGGAGGACAAGGACAGAGGGAGGCTCTTTTTCAGGCTGCAAAAGAGAGCTGAGGGAAGGACGGACTTTCCTTTCTCCTGTGTGGCCCACAGCCCAGAAAGGGGACCTCGACACCGGGTGAGTCCTGGCTCACCACGGCAGCCGCCTCCCACAGGCAGCCTGGCATCAGGACGGCAGGGCGGGGGCGGCGAGGTGCCCTCCCCACGCCTGCAGCTACTGGGTCTGGTGAGAGCGCAGAGCCGAGGAGCAGGGTATGGGGCAGCCCTGGGGACAGCAGCCCCGAGACCCCGGCCTCGCTGACTCACCGATGGCCGTGAGGAAGAGCCCAGCCTGGTCGATGGGGGCGATCCCCTCCTCGTCATAGTAGTTGACGGTGACCTGGGGGTGGGGCACACGGGGTAGAGAGGAGGGCAGAGACCACAGGTCACCAGCAGGAAATCCCGAGGGAGCCCCACCTCGGCCTCAGCCTGGCAAGTCCCCCCCTCCCCACGCCAGCCTCCTCCAGGAAGCACTCCTGGGTTGTCCAGGGCCTCTCCTAGGTGATGGCACCAGACCAGGGACTCCCCTCAGAGTGCAGCCAGGATGCCACCTGCCCACCTGGGCACCCCACTACCTGTGGGGTCCCCACATCTGCCACATTGTGCCTCCAGCTCCCTCTAAGCTCCCGGGTGGTGGTGGGAGGGCAGCCTGAGGTGGTTTTCTTTGGCAGATGCCCAGGGCCATCATGGCCCAGGGTAGAGCTGGAAACGAGGGGACCCAAGCCGACTCCCTGACTGCTCAGCACCCCACTTTATACACAGTGAGATCCAGGGCGCTGCGGCTGTAGCCTCCATGGGTTCTGTGCTGCTGAGCATCGGAATGGCCCGTCACCCAGCAGCCCGCGCTCTACCCCCGTGATACCGTCGTTCCAGGGCCTAACAGGTGCTGCCCAATGCAGTGGCCACCAGCCACGTGGCTGCCAAGCACTTGAAGCGTGACTAGTGTGGACTCAGGTGGGCCTAGGTTTGTTACAGGAAAAGGATATAAAACGTCTTTTTAATTTTTTAATATTCATGACTTGTCAGGATTTTTTTTGTTTTTTGTTTTTTTGGTACTGGGGGTTGAACTCAGGGTGCTTAACCACTGAGCCAATCCCCAGCCCTTTTTTTATTTAGAGACAGGGTCTCGCGGAGTTGCTGAGGCTGGCTTTGAACTCGAGATCCTCCTGCCTCAGCCTCCGGAGCTGCTGGGATGACAGGCGTGCACCACTGCACCTGATAGGTGGGCTCAAGCAGAATCGACTCTCCACGTGGATTTCTTTTCTTGCCTTTTGGATGTGGCCTTCTAGGGGCTGACAAGGACACGTGTGGCTGCGTTCTGCGTCTCTGGGACAGGCTTGTTGGGCCTGCCCGCGGCACACGCCCCCCATCTCGCACGTACCTTGTCGGTGCTGGCCTCGGTGCTGGCCTTGCTCATGGTGAGCCGCAGCGTGGTGCTGGGCGACAGGGCCCAGCGCTGCTTGCCGTTGGTGGCCACCTCCTCAGCCTCCCCGTCGCGGACGACCTCTACCCGCACGTCCTCCGAGTGCTTCAGGCTGAAAGTTTGGGCCCCGGCTGGGGCCGCGCTGTGGAAAGAGAAGACCGAGGGTCAGGGGGGAGCCCTGGGCAGGTGTGACCAGGGCCGGCAGGAGCAGACTCCTGGAGGGCAGGTCTGCAAGGGCTCTCCTGGCTCCCGTCTGAGGGACCTCAGAGGGGGAGCCGTATGGCGATCACTCAGTCACTCAGTCAGGACAGGAACTTGCTAACACAGGGAGTAGCAGGGAGGGACCTGGAGATCGGAGAATTCTTTTTCTTTTTTGGTGCTGAAAATGGTACTCAGCCTGCAGCCTCAGGGCCCAAGTCCTTCTTTGGTTTTTGATAGCAGGGACTGAACCCAGAGATGCCTCGCCACAGAGCCGCATCCCAGCCCTTTGCCTTTCTCATCTTGAGACAGGATCTCACTAAGTTGCTTAGGGCCTCCCTAAGTTGCTGAAGCTGACCTTGAACTTAGGATCCTCCTGCCCCAGCCTCCCGAGGTGATGGGATTACAGGCGTGGGCAGGACCTTGGGAGCACATGGTACCACAGGTGGACACTAGGACCCGGACAGAGGGAGGAATTTGCTCCAAAGACAGACTTGGGCCTAGGACCCTGCCTCCCTGTCTCCGTCACGGGTTCTCACAGGGAGGGAGCCCAGAACCAGGGTCCTAAATGGGCAGGACGGGGTGGCTCTGTTGAAGGACCCTTGGCCGGGATTCTCTTCCTACCGACTGACCGTCAATTCCACTGAGAAGGAAATGCTTTTGGATTTCTTGAGAAGCCCTTTGGTCAGGCAGGACCAGCTGGTGCGGCCTGGCTGAGGGGACGAGGGTTTCTGCCCCCACACCCCACACCCCAGGAGGCCACGCGAGGGTAAGGTCACACGCCGGCCAGGGAGCAAGGGAGGAGGCCCTGCATCTCACAGCCAGGCGGACTTCTCACTCCTCCTCTCCGGAACTGTGAGAAGGAGCTGGTTGTGAGCTGCCCCCACAGCGGGGTCATGGTGCCGGAGCTGATAAGACCCTGGCTTAAGGGAGGTAACGGGGGGGGGGGGGGGACAGGGAGCCGGGAGGAAGGTGCGGTTTTGCCCAAACCAGCCCTTGATCTGAGGATTCCTAAGGGCCCAGGAGGGCTCAGAGGGTTCCGGGTGGGATTCACAGGGGGTTGTGACTGATGGGAGCAGGAGACGCCTGCATCTGTCTTGGGGACCTGTGCTCTGGGTGCCAGGGGTTTGTGACTCTGGCTGGGCCTCAGGCCGTCAGGGGTGCTATTTGACCTTCAGACCCTCTTCCTTCTTAACACTGCAGACTTGTCGATCCCACGCCTCGAGAGAGTCTGGCTGGCCTCACTGGGTGAGGTGAGGGAGCTGGCAGGGGCCGGGTAGGATGGGAGGCCCAGACGGGCGCCTCTCGGAGTCCAGCGGCAGCCGCACTGCAGGGCTCGGACCACAGTGGACGCTCAGATCTGCAGAAGGGCTGGCCCGAGAGTGGGTGTTCTCACCTGTTTCCGGGGACTGTGGGTGCTGCTGCCCAGTGCTGCCCAGTGGTCAGAGCCCTGGGTGGCTGTGGCGGGAGCGCGAGCCTCTGAGCCAGGCCAGGGTCTGGGGCTGGGGGTGTGGTGCTGTGGGGGCACTTGCCTGGCATGTGAGGCCTTGGACTCAGGCCACAGCAGAGCAGAAGCCCAACAAACCCGCAAAACACAGACCCCGGATGGCAGGAGCAGGCCACCGTGTGCAGGGGCTCCCAGCAAAGACCCTGCTCCCGGGCACTGAAGGCGCCAGCGGGCGAGGCTCCGGCGCGGGCAGAGGAGCTGTTCCTGGTCTCCCCGCTTCCTTCTAAAGTCCCAACCTGCCAGGGGGACACTGGACGAACGGGAAGCTGGACGCTTGGTGGCTGTGGCCGGCTGCCGCCCACCAGCTTCCCTCATCAGGAGGGACACAGAGTCCAGGCAAAGGCCCTGGACGGGGTGCATTTGCAGAAGCTCCGCGTTTGGGCCCAGTTATGTCGCGGGCTTGCTGAGGGGGTCTTCATGTGTCCCTTGCCCTTCTGAAGGCCTGTCAGCCAGCCCACAAGACATGGACGATCGCCCCACCCCATGCTTCTGCTCCCTCCTCTGCAGGGCTGGTGACACCTTTCCCTCAGGTCCTGCCAGGTGGTGCCAGGGAACCTGCCCTCCTCTGGTCACAGGCCCCCCGGGGGGGGCAAGGTCCAGGCTCCTCCAGCCTCATCCTTCAGAGCCCAGCCCAGCTGGGCACAGTGGCTGGTCCTCAGCTAAGAGGGTGGGAGTGAGCAGGCTCAGGCCAGCCTCTCCCCGGAGGCGGCTGATGTGTCTATTACACAGTCTCTTTTTAGGGCACCTGAGAAAGCCATCTATGGGATGCTACGACATCTCCATTTAAAATAAAGCTACTAAGGAAGTGTGAGCCAGTTTAAAGAAAATTCCGAGCCAACAGTGCCACCGATGGCGTATGGTTTTGGCAAAAAGTCACAGGTCTGGGACACCTCCCTCCAGCGCAGATCCCAGCTTTGCGAATCAGCTTGCTGGTTGGCCCAGGGCAAGTGGCTTTCCCTCTCTGTGTCACTGAGTGTTAAGTGGGAGGAGGGAACCAGAGTCAGAGGTGCAGAACTGGCCAAGAGTGGGGGAGGGAGGTCCTGGGGAGCCGGGCCTCTGCTGAACCTCTGCCCTGCTTTGCCCAGAGCCGCTGTTATTTCATCTGCACACAATTCTATTTAGAAAGTGACGCTTCACAAGTTCCCAGAGGGGATGGGCTCTTAGGACCCTGCCTTAGTGACTCTAAGGATGCTTCCTGCTGCCTTTATTCTTCTGGGCCAGTGAGGAACCGGAGGAGGCCCCAGAGGGTCCAGAGGAGGAGGCCCCAGAGGTCCGGAGGGTTAACACCCGGCCCACATCAGAGCCCCGGAGCCCCACCCTTCCCCCCACTCAGCACCAGTCATGCTGGTAGCTGAGCAAACAGCTATTCTTGGAGCAGCCCTGGCAGAAGTGACAAAGGCGCCTTTGTCCCCCTGTGGATCCTGTTGGCTGCTTCCCTCTCCAGGAAGATCCTCTTAGAATCCCCTGCAGAAACTCGAGACCCCGGGAGCCAGGGCTGTGGGCAGCTCCAGGGTCCCCCGAGGCTGCAGGGAGGGGCTCAGGATGGGGGCAGAGAAAAGAGTGGGGCAGGGAGTGGCTGCGACGTCTGGTTTGCTTATTGCAGAGACCTGAGAGTGGGCGGGAGGACAGGCGGGAGGACAGGCGGGAGGACAGGCGGGAGGACAGGTGGGAGGACAGGCGGGAGGACAGGCGCTGGTCCCTGGAGCCGGCCTGCATTGTCCCAGCACCTGGGATGGCTGTGCTCAGCAGGTGCCTTGGGAGAAAATGAATGAATGAACCTGACCTTCTTGGCAGGCCAGGCGCTGTTTAAACAGAGCGCAGGACTGTGCTGTGCCCACCACGATCCACAGCCTGGTGCTCAGTGGGTGGCATCCAGCCCCCACGCCTCAACTTGACTCTCCAGACTCGTTTTCTGCAAACCCACCCCCCGATTCCCGTCCTCATCCCATCTCACGGTGCCATTCCTTCTACCCCAAATGCCCTGCCCTGGCTTCTGCCTGGCAAATGTCCCTCCTTGAAGACCCAGCTCAATCCATCGTGCCCCTGTGTATTTTCCCCTGGGCAGCTGGCTCCTTGAAAGGAGGAGACAATTATGTTTCGGCACCTGGCCTGGACCAGGCACACGGTGCATCTGTGTCTGCCACAGGGGCACTTGTTTATTTAACACATATTTATTGTCACTTACTATGTGCCAGGCACAGCTCTAGGTGCCGGGGTAGACAAAGACAGTGTGTTCTCTGGGCTCGTGGCCTTCCCATTCCAGTGGACGAGAAAGACTCTCGGTAGACCACACAATCAACAGGGGTGTCATGAGGTCTGGGGCCCAAGGAGGGGTTCCCTGAAGAAGCGGCGTTTGAGCTAGGGTCTGAACTTCCTATTCTAAAGAATTTGCCCGTGAACTTCACCTGCGGGATCTGTTTAAAGACGGAGGCTGGGCCCACCGCCCGCGTTTCTGATTCATCAGCTCTGGCAAGGGGCCCGAGAACTACATTTCCAATAAGCTTTCTAGTGGTTTCCAAGCAAGGCGGACAGCTTGGGCGATGGCCCGAGGCCGATGCTGGCCTGGTGTGTTGGAGAAAGGGCAAGAAGGTGAGCAGGAATGGATTTGTGAGCAAGGTGGGGGGTGTGTGGAGGGAGAATCCTAGAGAGTGGGGGAGGGTTGGGGAATTGGGGGGGCGGGCGACACAGAAAACGGGTCTGGAGAGTCAAGTTGAGGCCCAGTGGCCAAAGGCCCCTGGAGTCCAGGGGAGTCACTGGAAGGTCCTGATCATTTGGGCACCATAGAAGCTCAGCCAGGATCAGGACAGGGCTGGGCTTCAGAAGAGCAGTCGCGGAAGTGGAGGAACAGTGGGCAGGTGATTGCCATGGCCACCCGGGCGAGGGATGAGGTTGGCATGGGACCAGATGGTGACCCTGGAAATGGGAAGACGTGGCCAAGCGGCTGGTGTCAAGCAAAAGGACATCTGCGTAGCCCCTCAAGTGCTGTGTGGGCTCTGGGGGGCTACCCAGCCTCCCTGGTCTTCATTCAGGCCGTGGGGCAGGACACCGGCTTGGCCTTGCAGTGCAGGGAGACTCACTCAGTCCCAGACTTGACGGCACGACATGCCTGCTCCTAGCTGGCACGGGGCACCCGCCGCTTGTCCATCTGGCCTGGGCCTCGTTAACACCAGCCGGGGCTCATCCCCAGAGTGACCCCAGCTCCTGGCAGCCTGGGTGTGACATCCTGCCCTCGGGTCTTTGGAGGAGTTGGAAGGGGGAGTCCTGGGTGCCAGCCTGGCATGCGACCGTGGCGAGCACCCTCGAGGACAGAGAAGGGAGGGGGGCCAGGTCTCCATCCAGGCCTCACACCTGGTGCTCTGCATGGTGATGCTGGAGCCTGAGGGTGGGCAGCTGCCCTGGCAGGCATCAGTGAGGCCAGCCATGACTGTCTGTCTCCAGGCAGCCTCCTCCCCCACCCCCCTGCAACCTCAGCCTCCCTCCTTCCTAGGCACTGGTGCCTCCAGCTGCCCGGGGCCTCTCCCTGGTGATGACGCAATCTCCTCCAGGGTTCCTCTCTTCCTCAGAAGCCTTCCACGGCTCCCTGCTACCTGCAGACCAAAGTTCAACACCCGAGCCACGCCTTCGAAGCCCTGGTTCAAGTTCATCAACCCTCTAGTCTTAATGTTCCCGGTCACTCTCCCACCAGGTAGGCTTGCTCCCATGGAGCAGGTCCTCGGGCTCACTCAGGACCCGTCCATCTTTTGATACCCAGCTGAGCTGTCACGGGGACCAGGAGGCCTTCCCTGACGCCACCAGCCAGGATTCACCTCTCCTTCCCTGTGCCTCAAACAACAGCAACAAGTGTTCAGCGTCCTCCCCACGAGGGTTAGGAAGCCTTTGAGAGCAGGAGCCACATCTTATCGTGATTTGTTTTAACATCAATAAGCCCAAAACTAAGGCATGATAGCTACGACGTACTGAGTATCTATTATGTCCCAGGCACTGGACCAATCCCTGGTACGGTCCATCCTTTGGGTAAACCCATGAGACCTGTACCAAGGCTACCCCGTTTTACATATGAGCACACGGAGGCCCACGGCGACAAGCACTTGCTCCCAGTAAATCCCAGGGACAGTAATGGCAGCGTGTGAGGTGAACTGCAGCCCCCCGCCCCATCCAGGTCTGGCTGCTCCTGCCTGCAGAGAGGCCCCAGGTGGAGGGCAGCGGGGGCGGGGGCGGGGGCGGGGTCGTGCCTGGCTCAGGACCATGAGAGGTCTTAGGAACCGTAGGTGGGGCTCAGAGACACAGAGCTGGGACACCCAGGCGTCTCCCTGTGCCAGGATCTTAGGTGAATGACTGAGAAGGAAGGTCAGGCCCCTCAAAGCCCCCGGGCACAGGATCTGGCATGGCTGGGTAGAAGAGGGTGGTTTCCCAAAACTGTTCTCCCCTCAAACTTAATTTAGGTGTGGCTGGCTGGCGGGGTGGGGGGAGGCCCTGCACCCCGACCTCACCCCAACTCAGGGCCTTGTGGTCAGCAGGGAGTGCTCAGGGTCCCCACTCTGCGGGAGGCCGTAGGCTTGCAGACGGGATGGCAGGCTGTCCCACCGGGGCGCTGGCCTGAAACTGGAGCCGGAGCACCTCCTGGCAGGGCCTCCCGGGTAGGGTTGATGGCTCTGGGTGTTGTTCTAATTTATGGGGCCACCTGACCCAGCCTGGTTCCTCCCTCCGTCACTCTCTCAGGAGCAGGCGCTGCTCCGGCCAAGCTCGGCCACATGCCCTTGACCTTCCCCAGGCCCACACCGTCGTGTAGGTCCCTGGAGATGGTGGGTGGGGAGCTCAGCCCCACGACAGGCTGGTCCACGTGCACTGATGGCCGCATCCGGCCATTCATCTCCTCAACCCAGAGCACTTCACTGGCTCCGGAGAAGATGAGCAAGGGGAGGCGTCCGAGGGAGGCCTGGGCCCTGCCGCCACCAGGGGCCAGCTGGTCATCTGGGATAGGCATGGCTGACTTTCCCCAGATGCAAAAGCAGTGGGCCGTAACTGTTCCTATCTCATGAAGTTGGGAGATTGAAACACGTGGTTTTTTTTTCATTACTACCAAGAGAACCCCGGGGCCTCACATATGCCGGGCAAGATGCTGCTGAGTGGCACTGACCCTAAAGGCACGTAAATTAAAATGCACAGAGATAACTGCACAACGAGTTAAGAGGGCTCCTAAGTGCGTAGTAATTGTTCAATAAATACGAGTTAGTAATAGTAACTAGTAAGATTTACGAAGAAGCAAAAGAGGACAATGAGGTAGAGTAGCTAGGACTCGGGGCATGATGACATGGGGTAGTCCATGAAGGCTGCATGGAGGAGCTGCTTGGCTAAGCCTGGACGGATGAATGTCAGGTTTGGAGAAGTTCAGGGGATAGTGTTCCAGGAAGCAGGGACAGCAGATGCAAAGGCCCTGAGGTGGGAATGAGCTTGGAGAACTCAGGCCTAACAGCACTCACAAAGCCAGTGAGGCCAGAATGGAAGAGGTGCCTGGATTCGGTGGAGGTGGCATTGGTGAGGCAGGGCCTGGCACACTGGGCAGGGCCCATGGCACCCCATGCCTTTGTGGCTGCTACCGAATTTCCGATCCTACCCTTAGACCTGATGATCATTTTTTTTTTTTTTTTTTTTTTTTGAGCTGGGGATGAGCCCCGGGCCTGACGTGGGCTAGGTAAGACCCTGCCACCGAGCCACGTCCCCAGCCCTTTTGTTGTTACTTTGAGACAGGGTCTTGCTAAGTTGCCCAGGCTGCCATCCTCCTGCCTCAGCCTCCTGAGTGTCTGCGGTTACGGGTGCGGGCCACCAACTCAGCCTAATGACACTTTAAAAACAAATAAGCCCCCAGCACTCACAGGAACCAAGAGACAGACACAGAGGAGGGAGTCGGGAGGAATTTCAGTGCTGCGGGCTCTTCCCCAGGGCAGGATGCGTGTCGGTCTGGCCCCGTTTGCCCAGCCCTGCCCAGGATCCTGCCCTGGCACCTCTGCCTGTCCTCTGCCAGACAGAGATGGGCGCCCGGCCCTACCAAGGGGGAGCGGCTGGGTGGCCCTGCCTTGGGGAAATGAGGAAGGGGAGGGGACCATCCCCCTGCCCCCCACAGGCTCCTCCTGAGGCCGGCTGTGCTGCAGGGGCAGGGGACAATTGTTAATGCTTATCTTTGTCCTGAAGCTCGGGAGGGGACACCTGCTTTATCAGCAGTCCTGATCTCTTCAGATCAAAAACCCCAGGAAGGGACAGGAGAAGCCAAGGCCTGGTCAGTGGGTCAACGGGAGGACACGCAGAGTGTGACCGCCCTGCTACTGTCCCCCAAGGCTGCCTGACTCCCCAGTGTCCACATCTCCAGTGCCCACAGAGGTGGGTGGGGACACCACACTTTGTGCCCCTCTCCAACTTTGAAGCCCCATCAGATGGACCCCAGCCAGCTCCACTGAAGTGGTGGCTGCCAGCTGCAGGGACCGTGGCAGAGACTGGGCAAGGGGCACTTGTGCTAGATCTAAGATGAGCACACTAGCGATAGCAGAGGGAAACAGCGCATAACGACTACAAGGTCCGTTCTCCAGAAAAAAGTCCTACCTCCTTTTTTTTGTGCCTCTACTGGTAGCTTGCTGGAGATTAGCAGTCAGAATGTGGCTGTGGCCAGGTGTGGTGGCACATGCCTATAATCCCAGACACGGAGGCTGAGGTAGGAGGATTGTAAGTTTGAGGCCAGCCTCAGCAAGTGAATGAGACCTTGTCTCAAAATAAAAAATGAAAAGGGTTGGGGATGTAGCTCAGTGGTAGAGCACCCCTGGGTTCAATTCCTAGTACTAAAAAATATAAAATAAAAATAATAAAGTGGCTGGGTCAGGGCAAATATTCCTGAAGGGAGAGGAGAGGTGGTCCAGAGCACGCCTTCCCATGGTGGCCTATGCAGCAAAGTGGCCGCCAGTCCACCCCATGACCAGGTTTACAGCCTCTACTGGGCCAAAAGGCCCCTCCTTGGATTTTCTGATTGACACTCAGGTGGGTGAATGGAAGCTTAGAAAGGGAAGGCAGTTCAAGGTCGCTCCACAGTGGACAGGCGTCCCCCAGGAGGGGTGGGGGCTAATGCTGACCAATGGGCAGCTCTTGCCAGGACCACAGGGCTGTTGAGGAAGGGGAGGGAAGAGGCTGCTTCTCTGAGGCCGGAAAGGGAGTCCAGAGGCCATGGAAAGGGGCTGCCGAAGCCCGGTCGGGAAGCCGCTCCTACCTAACTGGCCTGGGGTCCACCAGGTTTGCAGCTTGGGGTCTACCTGGAGGCCCTGGGGGCTTGGGCCAGCACCCGGGTTTGACTGGGGAGGACTTGGTGGGAAGCGGAGGCCCAACGCAGTGGGCAAAGTCTCTGGGGTGGGGGGCGGGGGGCTCAGGGCCAGGAGGAAGGTGGAAGCCACACAGTTGACAGGGTCATCTGGTTCCGCCTGCTGGTTACGTCAGCGTCACACAGGATGGAGAGGAGGACAAGAGCGTGTGTCTGAGTCAGACAGACACGGACCTGAGTCCTATGTGTCACCGGGCAAATGACTTCGTCTCTCTGAGCTTCACTGTCCTCATCTACAAAATGGGACGATCAAAGGACAACCTGCGAGACCCCGGTGGGTTGAGAGAGATGGCCAGTTGGTTCCTTAGCACAGGGTCTCCTGGCACCGCAGGCATTAGACACCACAGCAGGGTGACAGTCCAGCCTTAGGAGCCACAGAGGCTCCCTCCAGCTAGACTGGGACTCCGGCTGGCAGTGATTCTGCCCCCTGCCAGGGGACGGCTGGCCTTGATTGGAGACACTTTGGGTGTCACGATTAGGAGGTTGCTATTGGCCTCTGGTGAGTACAGGCCAGGGATGTCACTAAATGTCCTACCATGTGCAGGACATTCCCCTGGACAGAGGCTTATTCAGCCCTACAGGGCTGAGACTGAGATATGCTGCTCCCGAGGGGTGCTGTCCAGGGCAGTGGCCACCTGGACATGTGGCTGCTGAGCGCTCGCAACGCGACGGGTCCACACTGAGAGGGGCCATCAGCTAACACCCCCACTGTACTTCAAAAACAGCACGAAAGGACGTAAAGTATCTCATTAGCCACCTTTATATGGAGGACAGACGCGTCAAAATGATATTTGGTTACATTGGATTAAGTAAAAACTAATTGCACCTGCTTGTTCTGACCCTCAGAGACCCCAGGCCGCCTCTGAGACCTACACAAGGGACAACAGAGGCCCAGGCCGAGGCCGGGGCTGAGGCCAGGGCAGGAGGAGTGGAGAGGAGCCCCGGGGCTTGATGGTATCAGCATGGCCACCACTGTGGCCTGCGCCCCATTTCTTTTGGACAATGCTGGTCTAGATTGCTCCGCCTCTCCTGGTGGTGGGGGAACCCCGAGGGCAGCTGGGGGGTATAGATCTTTGTGGCTGTGGCTGGGGTCTTGAGGAAGGACAAAGAGTATTGTCAAACCCCTGTCCCTGCCAGAGGGAGAGTGAGTTGGCACCTGCTCCACTCCTGGCCTCGCCCAGGCTGGGCCTCGCTCTGCCAGAACAAACGAGGGCAGGGGGCCCTGCTTTGCTCCCCAGCCCCCACTGGAGGCACCCAGCCAGCCTTTCAGGCAGCACCCAAGTGCCCCAGCAAACAAACAGGCGGGTATGGTGACAGCTGAGGCTTAGAGACCTGAGCACCCTGGCTCCCAGCCCATTCCCTGGCGGTGCCCAGTGCTGAGCTGGGGGTGGAGAAAGGCCCCGGCCACTGGTGCCCGGACCACACCCCACTCTGTGTTATGACCCTCAGAGACCCCAGTCCACCTCTGAGACTTACACAAGGGACAACAGAGGCCCAGGCCCAGGCGAGGCAGAAGCCGGGGCTGAGGCCAGGGCAGGAGGAGTGGAGAGGAGCTCCAGGGCTTGATGGTACCGGCATGGCCAGTGCCTGCCGTGGAGATGGCAGGAGACTGGCCGAGCAGGTGGGCAGGACTCCTGGGGCCAGAGGAGCTGAGGGACAGAATGGGCCGGGAAGGTGTATGGGAGACACACAGGTGGGTTATTATTATTATCATTTTTGGTACCAAGGATTGAACCAGGGGTGATTTACCACTGAGCCACACCCCCAGCCCTTCTTATTTTTTATTTTGAGACAGGGTCTTGCCAAGTTGCGTAGGGCCTGGCTAAGTTGCTGAGGCTGGATTTGAACTCGCAATCCTCTTGCCTCAGCCTCCTTAGCTGTTGGGACTATAGGCATGTGCCATTGTTCCTGGAAGAGGTGGGTTTTGCCGGGAGAAGCAGGGGCTTCAGGCATCAGAATGATTTGGAAGCAATGACACAGAGACTAGGGGACCCACTGGGTCATCAGCACAGGGTCCCACCTCTGGATCCTGCATGTGGGTTCTTCCAAGAACAACACGGCCAATCCCGCCTGCCATGGGAAACATAGAGGGCTGCAGAGGAAACCCAGCATGATCCTGCAGGGGCTTGCCCCGCAGTCCCCAGGCCCCATCCTGCACACTGGGGAACGTGAACCACCAGCCTTGGCCATTTTCGTGGAACTGTGGGTAATGGTAGGGTGCTACCATACAATCCTGCTGTCTCGGCAATCCTTCACCAGGCTTGTGGACAGAGAGATGGGGAGGGAACAGGATCCCGAATCTGGGGTGCTTTCTGCAGACCCTACCTCTGCACCCTGCATCCCAGGCATTGGGCAGGTGAAATCGGGCAGGGCATTTGGTGACATGAACATCAAGGCCAGTACTTGGGGGACAGGCAACCACCGGCAGCCCCTAGAGGGTGAAATCAGAGCCTAAACAACCCCCAGAGTCATATTCCTCCACAGGGAAGCTCCCCTCTGGTCCTGCCCCACCCCAGGGGACATCCAGGAGGTTCTGCTGAGTTGGGAGTGGAAAATGGGAAGGAGGAGGCTGTGAATCAGGAGGGGCTGAGAGGAAGTGAAAGGGGAGTGGGTGGTGGGGAAGCTGGGGACTGCTGAGGTCCTGGGGAGCGGGGTGAATGAGGGCCAGACCGTGGGGAGAGCGGGACGACGGGGAGGAGCTGAGGCAGGAGCAGGGTGTCTGGGAGGGTGTCAGGATCGCAGCTCCGTGGACACAAGGTTTGGTGGTGGGCAGGTTTCGGGGTGAGGTTCTTAGGATGTCTGGGGGCTTCATACTGCGGGACAACTGTCAACGTCCCAGAGTCCGGGGTGGGGTGCTCCGCGGTGCTCGGAGGGGGTCTCGGGGCCGGCGCGGGCGCTCACCTGTAGACATCGGTCCAGAGCTGCGTGCCCAGCACGCACACCGCCTCCACGCGGCTCCCGTACTGCAGCCGCACCGTCCGCTCGCGCAGCATCTTCCCCGCCCGCAGTGTCCCGCCTGGTCCCGGCGCGCGCGGACTCCCAGGCCTCCCCGAGCACCTGTCGCAGGTGACCCAGCTGCAGCCGCCGGCGTCCCCCGCGGTCCCGCGGGCCGCCTTATTCTGCGGCCGGGGGGCGGGGCGTGGGCGGGGCGGCCTGCCGGGCTCCTCGGGCAGTGGACCGACGGCCCGTTCGTCAAGCGTGGCCCCGCCCTCCGCAGCTCGCCCCGCCCTCGCCGTGGTCCAGGTTGCCAATTTCTTTCTTTGCAAGTTTGGGTTGGGCATTTTTTTCATTCTTCAAGCCCTCTCTTCCCTCCAGCACCCCGTCCCCCAACCTCGCGGGGCAGAAAAGGCAAACGTGGAGCTGCCAAGGGAGGAGGGCAGGAGCTGGTGCGAGCACAGAGGCTGGGACCCGGGCAGGAGTCTCGGAGGCCGGATGTCTGCGTCCTCTTAAAGGAGGCTTTTGCAAACTCGGGGGGAGGGGAGGGAGCCGTGCGACCCGACTGCCCCGCCCCCGTCCCCACCAGATCCACGTTGCTATAGGGAGCTGGGTGGGAGTGGAGGCCCGGCAGCTGGCAGGGACCGGATGCCAAGCCAGGGCATCAGTGGGCGAGAGCTTGGAACAGCGAGGACTGCAATGGATCACTCGGTCATCTAGCTGCCCTGACTGTCCCTGGCACCCCTGGCGAGGAGGCTGAGCTGCGGAGGGGGAATGAAGACCCTGGCTGGGGGAGCGTGAGAGGGCTGCAGAAGAGGGGATTGATCTGACAGGTGTTTATGGACTGAGATTTGGGTGGCACCTGGTGACTGAGAGAATGTGCCAGTGGAGAGTCAGGGAGGGGGCAAGGATTACGGCCGGGGCTCTGTCCTGGGCCACAGAGCGAAGGGATGGCATTGTAGAGGTCAGTCTGTGTCCTTGGAGGCTGAAGTGCAGGGTGACCCTCTAGTGGGGGACTGAAACAGCCCTGGCACTTTCCCCTGACCAAAGCCAGGGGCTGTTCAAATAATCGAGCAGTGTGTGAGCCAGTGGTCTTCCTGGGGCAAGGGCAGGAACTGGAGGGCAGAGGCCGTGAGAGCGGGGAGGTGGGCTGGAGAGGATTGTGTTTGGGAGGGAGGTGGGGGCATGGGAGTCCCAGGAAGGGGTGTGCCTGGACAAGGGGCAAGGCTCAGAAGCACCCCCAGTGAGGTATACTCGGCCCTGTGATCCCAACTGCCCCCCCAAAGGAGGCTCAAATTAGGCAGTGGTGAGAATCCATCTCCTGGGCAGCTGGGCTTCGGGAGGAATGTGGGTGGGGGAAGGGAGGGTTAAGTCCCGGCCAGGGGTCCTTCACTCCCGAAGGGATAACAGCAGATGCAAGGAGATGCCAGGAACTTCTGATTGGCCCCTGGTGGCCCCTGAGTGCATCCTCCAACCAGGAGGCAGGTTGTGGGTGGCACCTGCCCAACTGGGGAAAAAAGCGGACTTCCAGGTCTTGGGAAGGTCTGGGCACCCCTCTGCAGGGAGATGCTGTTGAACCCTTCCTGTGTGGCAGTACTGAACATTCCCGTCATTGAACCCTCAGGGAAACTGAGGCCCAGACAGGTCACAGCAGGATCAGGGGGGATAACATGAGGCAAGAGGCCCTGGTGAGCAGCGGAGCAGACATAACAGTGGGTGCTCGTTGCGTCATTTCTGGGGGCCCAGCTGTTCCCAGCGGCACCTTCCATGTTTTAGAACAGAGCATCACACCCGGCAGTGACCCTGCACTTTGCAAGAAGAAACAGGTGCAGAAAGAGCCAAGAATTACGCTGGGTCACTGGGCTCCTGAGAGTGGGCAGAGCAGGATGGGAACCTGAGGCCAGGGGACCGCAGACAGCGGGAGAAGGCAGAGGTTCTCATTCGCCCTTCTATTCTGAGCCCCATTCTCCCATCTGTTAGATCTCTGGGCCTGAGGCAGGATGGTGGTAAATGAGATGCTAATATTCAGAAAACACAAGAGTCCAGCAGGAGGCCAGTGCTCAGAAACAAGCCCCCTCCCCTTAAACAATCCCGCCCCCTCTGGCCACCCACAGGCAGGGTTCCTGCCCTGGCTCTGGCTTACCCCTTTGGGCCAGCGCCTGGTTGATGGGTCAGGAGTTTCCTGGTGCCCAAGGGTTTAAAATAGCTGAAGTGGTCACAGCTGTCGTGGATCCAGGGCCGGAGGTCCCAGGCCTCAGGGCCGCTCCCACTCTCCCCAGGGGTCCGGAAAAGCCTCCAGGCATCTCACGGTGCCTTTTGGGGAGTGCCAGCAAAGGGGACTTATCTGAGGCCAGTGCCTGGCCCTGGCGGACCCCTACCTCCCTCAACTCATGCCCTGGCTGAGCTCGAGGCCCGAGCGCCTGGGCGGGGAGGGGCTTTTCTGCACCGTTTCCTGCTCTGATCCTTTACTGGGGGTCTGTCTGTGCCAGGCCTGGGGGAGCCTGGCCAGAGGTGACTCAAACATGCATGGGCCTGCTCCAGGAGCCCGACAGCTCACCAAGTTGTTGTATGTGCAAGAATTTAAAAAGAAAGAAATACGTGATACCTTGCCATTGTGGAGAAATTTTTTTAAATTATGATCATCAGGACCTGGCCCCAGAGGACATCACTGTGAACGTGTGTGAGTGTGATCTTGCTTGCCTGGGGAAGGTGTGATTCTGCTGGCGACCACCCTTGCTGAGCCCTGAGGCTGTGCCAGGAGCTATTCTGACAGTTTCCCATCTCAGCCATTTAATCATGAGCGGGACACTATCATTATCCCCAATTTGTACGGAGGCGCCTGGCAGAGAGGACCGAAGCCTTTGGACTTAGAAGACCTGGGGTCAGGTGTGGCTCTGCCCCTCACTAGCTGGAGACCTCTCTGGACCTCTGTTTCTTCCTCTGCAAGGAAGATGCTGGCAGTACCCACCTCCATGATTATAGAAAATAATATGATGCACTGTTCCCACTCCGCACATCAGGGTCTGGCACAGAGCCAGGTCTCCGTGGCTGGTGGTTATTTTCTGTGCACATAGACAGTTATTTCAAGCTTTTGTAAAAGGGGCTTCCGACTGTCCGTGTTATTTTATAAATTGCTCCGAAGACTCTGCAATGTGAGCAGTAGCCTCTCTGAGGCTGGGGTACACAGAGCCTTGTAAGTTGTGCAAAAGGCTTTTAGGCTTTATCTTAAGGTCACAGGAGGCCACAGGAGGACTCTGGAATTTGGCAATGGCATAATGTGGCTTTAGGAAAGTCACTCTGGTTGCTGATTGCACCACAGGGACCCGTAGGTCTAGCCTCCTTAGCGGCGGGCACCCCATGCTGGGCAGTTACTGGCTCCCCTTTCCTCTGGCACAGCGGACCCTCTGGTCCCACCCCTTGGGGAGCAGTTTGTACAGCAGCTGGGGAGGCTGGCTAGAAACCAGGTAGAGAGGACGTGGTAGTCTTGGGTCTGAGATCCAAAGTCTGGAAACCCAGGCAGCTTCTGTGTTGGGTTCTTGAGGCCAAATTGCTTCTTAGGGAGACCTCAGTCCTTGCTCTTTAGACCTTTAACAGATCAGATGAGGCCCTCCCACATTTTTAGAGGGCAATCTGCTTTACTCAAAGTCTATTAATTAATGTTAATCACATCTAAAAATTAATTAATAAAGTCTATTAATTAATGTTAATCACATCTAAAAAAATAGTAGTGACATCTAGATGAGTGTTTAGCTAGGTGACTGGGCACCATAGCTTAGCCAAATTCACACACAAAATTAACGATCGGTGGGCTGAACCGTGGCCTAAGGCTTGGGCTACCACTTAGGAAGAGTTTACAGCCTGCTAGGGCCCAGGGCTGAGCGTGCTGCATGCATAGACCGTCTTGCATTGGGTTGTCAGCACGGCTACAGTGTCACCAGGCAATGGGAGGGTTTCAGTTCCACCATGATTGTAGGGAACCACCTCCCCGCCTGAACCATTGTCAGGCAGCTGGTACTCCATTATCCCCTGGAATCCTTGCCACCACCCAGAGCGCTAAGTGTGTGTGTGTGTGTCTGTGTGTGTGTCTGTATCCTTGTTTTGTAATTTACATGGTAAAATGACCTGCAGCCCAGATTTCTACTCCTGGTCAGTAAAGCAAAGCTGGAGTGGTGGGCCCTGCATAAGCAGTGGACTCTGCTAGAGCCCTCAGGGGCGGCAAGCTGCCTGGGCCGCGTGGACCTGTGGTGTCCAAGCCATGGCCACGGGTGCAGGGAGCGCTTGAGTGTGCTAGTCTGAACTGAGAAGTACCACAGGTATAAAGTGTTAGTAGGAGAAACGGTCATTTTATTTACTTTTTATTTATTTGGTGAGATGCTGGGGGTGGGGTCCAGTGCCTGGTGTCTGATGCTGGGTCAGCGCTCCACCCGCGAGCCACACCCCAGCCCAAGAATGTAATTCAACAAAAGTATCGACTACATGTTGAAATGGTCTCATCTTGGATATATTAGGTCAAATAAAAACTACGTTTTCAAGTTAATTTCACTTATATTTTTGAATTTTTAAAAGATGCAGCTGCTAGGAAAAATAAAACCCCATGTGAGGTGGGCGCTCCTGGCTTGCGTCATACTTCTTCTGGAAGCGCTGGTCAGGCCCGTTAGGCTTTAGGCAGGGCTGTGGCCACTTTGCTGCTGTTGGGCTCTCCTGGCTGAGCCTGGGCGACAGGATTGCCCGGGAGGAGTGGAATTCTCAAGTTCTGGCGCCATTGGTGGTGACCAGAGGATACACAGGAAAGGAAACCGCGCAGAGGTGGTGGCCACTAGGTGGCGCCGAGCCCCCATCTTAGAAGCAGGAGGAGGTCCAAGGTTTTTTCACCGGATGTGGTCCTGGCCCAGCTGACTCTGGAAAAATCAAGATGCTGCCTGTCACCGTCCAGCCTCGCTCAGGGGCAACTTCCTTTAGCTTGAGGCACTCTCTTTCCCCTGAGTGGTTGGGGTCGGGATTCAGGGAGACTATTTGTGTGAAGCTGGTGGCAGGTTCCTGAGGGGCAAGTGAGGCTCTGAGAATGTGCCCAGAGAGGAGCAGTGACCCACCCAAGGTCACACAGCCCTTTGGTGACAGAGGCTGGTCCCTCGTGCTTCATCTGTTAGGTCTGTCCTGGTACCTTGGGGCCTTTGTCCCGTGAGCTTGTCGGTTTGTTTTAATAAGCAGCTAATAAACCAGCACTAAGCACTGGTCAGGCACTGGGCTGGCCAGGAGGAGGGTCACAGGACACAGGCGTGCATGGGTGTGCGTGGAAGAACACCACCTCTCAGGCACTTACACCCGCCTGCGGGGCAGTTGCCGTGAGCACTTCTGCTGGACACACGAGGTGGTTGGAATCTCCGTCTCTAGAACCCTTCCGCTGTGCTGACGTCCCAGCCCTGCCACTTGGTGGCTCGCAGTCCATCTTACTTGAGTCTCAGTTTTTTCACCTGCAAAATGGGACCCAATCCTCTAGGTTGCTGTGAAGTTTAAATAAAGGGCCACGCACGTAGAGCGTGCTCGATGCACTTGCCTGTGGCTTTGAAGGTCATTACCCAAGGCCTCTGGTGGCCAGGGTTCCAGCCCGGGCATTGGCTAAATGCCGTGGTTTAGCCTGGTTCCCCGGGAAGCAGATCTTGAGCCGGGCATTCAGCACAGCTGTTCATCGGTGGAGCAACCTGGGCGCAGCACAGGGAGGAGGAACCCAGAGCCGGGGGCCACTAAATGGGGTGATTTAGGCAATCTGCTGCTGTGGGCAACTGGAGCGTGGTCCCCTTGGGGGGTCTCTGGGAGACTGTGGGACATGAATTACCCCAGCCAAGTGACGAGGGAGCTGGGGCATCTGTCCTGCGGGGGTCGGAGGCTCAGGGCTGCAGCTGGGTCTGGGGAGTCCCCAGCACTCTGAGTCTGCGCCTCCAGGTACAGAAGCCCTCGGCAAACAGGGCACATGGGGTCGGGATGGGGGTGCACAGAGGAGGAAGGGTGACTGGTAGCCACAGAGAAGAGGATCCTTTGACACACTGCCGCAGGATGGGTGGGAGTTCCGCGGGCGGGGGTGGAGGTGGGAGTGGGGGAGGATAGCGCAGCTAAGGTCGGGTGTGGAAGCTCAGGGGGCGTGGGGGAAATGGGGGGGCAGTCTGGAGCTGAGCCGTGGAGGACTTGATTGCCGTCTGAGTGTGTTCCAGCTGGATTCTGAGAGCAGGCGGGAGGTGGTGCTCGAGGTGACAAGTGATGAGAGCCAGGTGGGACAGTGGGACTGGCCTTAGAGAGAGGCAGAGGGCAGGGTAAAGGCCTTTCTGGGGCGGGTTCTGGAGATCTGGGGTGGGGAGCGCTTCCTTTCTCCCCTTCCCTGAGCAGAAGCCTCAGGGGTGCGCCATGTGCCTGGATTCCAGCAGGGGGCGCCACCGACCCAAGGAGCCCACCCGGCCTCTTGGCGCTGGAAGAAGAAGGAAGGGGCAGGTAGACGGTTCCATTCCTGAATTTGCATCCAGCCCGGCTTGTATCTTTCTGTGCCTTGGTTTCCCCACCCGTGACATGTGGTGGTGAAGTGTCCTTCTGTGTGTGAGTGTTGTAAGGATGAAACAGGGGACGGGGCATAAAGCTCCTGGCACATAGAAGGTGCTAGAAAGTGGTAGCTTTGCTATTGTTACTGGTGGGCAGGGTCTGGAAACAGGGACCACCCGCTCAGGCTGAAGCCAGCCACGTCTCAATGGAGATCATGATGTCTGGTTTCCCTGGAGCCTCGTGGTGGCCGTGGGTGACATCATTTCAATTTCCATAACTGTTGTGTACACCAGTGTCAGTGTGCATTGTTGGTGCCCCTGAGGCTTGAAGCTTTTGTGCGGAGGATAGTTTGTCGGTTTCCTGTGGCTTTCAAAAATTAACATTCAACTTACATGCCAACCATTTACCAATTTACCATGTCTCACGTTCAACAGGCCCCTTGAGCTTTGAGTTCAGGTTAAGCGTCTTCTTTTGTGCACAAATGCAGTACAGTTCCACGTTCACCAGGCACCTAGAGGAGTCGGATTCATGGAGATGGAAAACAGAATAAGGGCCGCTGTTGTGGCTGAGGAGAGAGGGGGCAGGGGTTGTGCAATGGGCATGGAGTTAATTTTGTGAGAGCAGAAAGGTTTCGGAGGTTGGTTACACAACAATGTCTGTGTCCCTAACACAACTGAACAATACCCTTAGAAATGGTTCAGTGGTAAATTCTATGTTAAATGTATTTTTACCACCACAATAACATGTTTTCTAAAGCTTAGAATTTTCTTTTTCTTTCTCTTTGAATGAGGCTCTGTTGTCCAGTCTGGCCTTGAATTCCTGGGTTCAAGTGAGCCTCTTGTCTTAGCCTCCTGAGCAGCTGGAACTACAGATGCTTGCCACTGTGCTGGGCTAGGAAAACAACAACAACAACAACAACAACAGAAGAAGAAGGATCCTTTGACACACTGCAGCAGGATGGGTCGGAGTTCCGCAGGCGGGAGTGGAGGTGGGAGTTTTTTAAATGAATGTAACAACTTTAGGAATGATTTTTTAAATTATTAAGTTTATAAAACTGAATTTTGGTGCCATTTATAATCTTAGCTAATGAAACATGTTTAAAGCCTTTAAATTGCACTTATACAGTTAATATGTTCATTTTCTTTTTAAAAGAAAGCTGCCTTAAGAAAAGTTTCTCAGGTATTTAAATATTTTTTAGAATTCTAATAACTTCTAAGTATGGCGAACTTAATTTCTTAGATTTTAATACCATTGACACATGTTATAGGCTTTTGTAAAGGCCACTGGTCCCAGGATGGAGTCACTTAGGTCAAACCCTAACAAAATCAAGTCAGGACTGGGGTTGTGGCTCAGTGGTAGAGCGCTTGCCTGGCATGTGCGAGGTACTGGGTTCGATTCTCAGCACTGCATATAAATAAATAAAATAAAGTCCATTGACAACTAAGAAAATATTTTTAAAAAATCAAGCCAGGATCCCTCATGGCAGTCACAGGCCCGATCACAAGAAATTTCTGCGTGCCCACCTGTTTACGGGCAACAGGAGCTATCAAAGTCTCCACATTTCAGGTAAGATCGCACAAGGACACCTGTCTACTACTGCTGTCCTCAACAAGGAGCTAAGCCAGCTCCTGCAGAGACACCCTCAACCACTGACTTTTGTTGCAAAATAGCTTACCTGGCTTTCTCTGTATTTTCAGGAAGCCCTGAGGATACGCCTGTCAGCCAACAGACCATGCAGAGCCGGGTGGGGATCTCCTGCTATCCCAGATTCATGGTTCTGATTTTCTTTTTAGGTTCACAATTTTGACTTAAAAACCACAATTCTGAATCAATCAAGAACTGGTCTATGTATTTCAAATTAAAACCTGAAGAATGGCCTGTTATTCCCATAGACCATGTTCTTTTAAATAATTACAAATAGCTAAAATTTCAAACCTGTATTCATTATTTTTTAATTAAAAATTTGTTTTAGTTGTAGATGGACACAATACCTTTATTTGATCTATTTATTTTTATGTGCTGAGGATTGAACCCAGGGCTTCACATGTGCTAGGCAAGTGCTCTACCCCGGAGCCACAACCCCAGCCCTTATTTTTCAATGTTATTTTTTTGTGGTGCTGGGGATTGAACCCAGGGCCTTGTGCGTGCTCAGCAAGGGCTCTACCCTGACCCACATCCCCAGCCCTGCGTTCATTATTTCTTAACACAAAAGTGTAACTAATATGTGTTGATTCTCCTAAAACACGCAGATCTGCCAAGCAACGATGTCACTCCAAATATATTTTGGGGTTGCCTTTTAAGCCACTTTTGAGGTTCCCATGCCCTGGCCAAGATCTTGATGGGACTTGAGCCCTATTTGTAGTTACTTAAGCAGGATTTCTTGTAACCTGTAAAGGGGGTGGTTACACAGCCCAGGTGCCCTGGGTTCACCCTGTGAATTCCCTATTTCTCAATGAAGGTCTGGGGTGACGAAGCGCTCTCCCAAGTGGCTTTGCCTCGTCTGTGGATTCAACAGACAGATTCCCTGCTTGATTCTATTCTGAATTCTGTTCAGAGATTTCCTATCTGTTGGGGCCACTCGCTTGTAGGAGCTTAAATGACCGTCAGCTAAGTCTCCTTAGATTTTGTCTGGCTTCTGGGGACAGATCTAATGATTTTATAGGGACAAGGAGTCAGAATGCAGCTTCGAGAGCTGGGGGCGGGTGGGGCTGGGGCACAGGTGGATTTGGGGGCGGGGCCTTCCTGCCCACCCAGGTCTTGTCTTGGGACCACCAGGCTGAAGAAGACCCGCCCTGCCACAACTCTCTTGCCTGGATCATCGTCCTCGCTTGATTTGTCACCAGCTGAAAATACCTCACGTAGGCATATAAATACAAGACGTCCAGTTACACTTGAATTTCAGATAACAGTAATTTTTCCAGGTCCCAAATGGTACGTGGGGGCACAAAAAAGCATTGATTGTTTATCTAAATGCACATTTCAGCTGGGCACCCTGTGGTTATGGGCAACCTTATTTATCGGTGTCCATGATTGTCATTTAGCATTTTCCCTGTGGAGCCCGTGTGGATTCAGCCCGTCTCTGACCTGCTCACCATGTATCCCTGGTGCCCAGGGGAGGGTCGGCTCATGGCCGGTGCCCTCTGAATGAACAGACGGGAGAGTGAATTCAGCACCCGAGGGAGGCGCCTGTTTGGGGGACCAACGTGGACGGGTGCTACAGGGGGCAGCTTTGCCTCTTCCCAGCAGAGTTCTCCACCACTGGGGACGTGACTGAGGAGTCCTCCAGCTGCCTCTGGAAGATTCTAAGGCTCCAAAAGTGAAACCCCAAGGGTGGCCTTTTGGCAAGCCGACCTTGAAGGGGCCACCTGGAGACCAAGGTCTCTTGGACACGCGCCCCTCAGGCTCCCTTCTTTCCCAGGACACGGGCGGGGGGCATTCTCTGAATTATTGCCCTTATCTCCTTAAAGATGGTTCCTCCAGTGGGAGGTGATTGTCATGAACCCCCTCCCGGATACCCATCCGTCAGAGAGTGACAGAAAAGGAGACTAACAGGGACGTGGCCTCCTGCCCTCTGCAGCCTCTGGTGAAGTCCAGGGCCTCTTCTGAGGACTGCTGCCCGTGAGACTTTAGTGCGCAACATCACAGTCTTTATTTGTCACCATTTCTTCCCCCATATGCCCAGGTCCCCATTCCTTTCTGAAGCTGAGGGTGCTGTTGAACCTCAACTCCTGGCCTTTCCTTGAGTCTCATGTTTTGTGCGGCTCCCGTGCACAGGGGCAGGCGATACCCTGGAGCTCCTTTTCTCCTGTCCATCTGCCTGTGGTCAGTTTGTTTCCTAAACTTGGATGTGGAACCTACAGAGGGGAAAAGGAAGAGCCTCAGTCGGGCGCCGTGGCATACGCCTGTAATCCCAGCGGCTCAGGAGGCTGAGGCAGGAGGATCACGAGCTCAAAACCAGCCTCAGCAATGGCGAGGCGCTAAGCAACTCAGGGAGACCCTGTCTCTAAACAAAATACAAAAAACAGGGCTGGGGATGGGGCTCAGTGGCCGAGTGCCCCCGAGTTCAGTCCCCTGTACCCCACCACCACCCCCCTGGAAAAAAGGAAGGGCCTCTTTGTCCCTACAGGGGCACCAGCCACCCTGGCTATTTCCGGCTCCGCTCGTTCTTCCTTGTTTTGGGGTGACCCTGGTGCCCTGTAAAGATATCAGAGTGGCCCCCCAGCTGAGTTTGATCCCACGTTTTCTTCTTGGGGCTGTCTGGACCTGGACTGGGTTTCGCCCCACAGAGGCACAGCCTGGACGAGGCTGTCTTCTGATGCAGGGTTGGGATGGGGGAGCGCCCTGGCCCCGGAGGCTGAGGGGCCTCTAGGCACTGGAATCATCTGTGCCACCAACCCGAGGTCAGGAGGTGGCCACTGGAGTGAAGCCAGGTGTGTCCCTAGCCCTGTGGCGTCCCACCGTGTCCTCCCCTTATCTGCTCTAGGTGTGATCCTGGGGATCCTGGAGAGGACACAGGGGCCGCACATGGTCGGCAGGATGCGCTGTCTCTGGGGTCAGGAGGGCAGCCTTTCCCCCAGGCCTCATGGCTCTGGAGAGGGGACCCTGGAGACTCCATGGAGCCAGGCAGCACAGAGCCACCCTGTTCCTGGCCAGGGCTTGGGGTGGACACCTGGTCTGCAGCTGAGGGACAGCAGCAGGGCCCGGATGCCCAGGGCCCCGGGAGGGGTGGCCGCTTCAGCCCCTGCTCTGCAGAGTAGACTGTGTTCCGATGTGGCCGCCCTTCACACACACACACACACACACACACACACACACACACGCGCGCGCGCGCGCCTGCGCCCACCCACCAACAGCTACATGAACACCTGTGCACACACCTGAGCACACGCCCCAGGTGTGCAGGCTCAGTCTCCCCCCTCCTGCCAGTTCCCATGGTCTGAGGCCACCTGGCCTGCTCAGTCCAGGAAGGGAGTGTCCTGCAGACGGCCAGCCTTTTGTACCCCCAGCAGGGCGAGCCTCACCCAGAGCGGCAGAGCGGGGTGGGGGGGGACCCTCCTCCAACCAGCCTAGGTTTTCTGGCTGCCGCCCTACAAAGGAGACCAGCCAGAGGCAGACCACGGGACGGGATGCACGGTGGTGATGGGACCTTGTGAGGCCCAGGGCGGCCCCCAGGGTATGCAGCTCAGAGGGTGGCCAGGGGCTGGGTGTCCACGGAGAGAAAGGGCCTGGGCCCCTCGGCAAGGGAGGAGGCGCCGGGTGGGCAGGTCGGGTGGTGAGGTGGTCTCTGGGACAGCTCTGTCCCAGGCCTGGGGTGTCTTTACTGGTGGACTGTCCCTTAGGAGTGTGGATTTCCTTTACAAGAGCCTTCTGGCTCCAGGACCTGTGCTCCAGGGGTGCAGCTCAGTCACTTTGGTGTCCCTTACACCTGCACCCCACACCTACATGTGAACACATGCACGAAAGACAAACCTGTCAACCTCCCCCGCTTGCACCCCCCCCCCCCCACGGGGCCACACTGGGCCAACACAGGTGCACATGGCCACACACCTGGCTCCCGCTGTCTCCCACGCACAGACAGAGTCACGCACTGGTACTGGAGAGGGGCTGAGTCTGGGTACTGGAGAGGGGCTGAGTCTGGGTACTGGAGAGGGGACTGAGTCTGGGTATGGAGAGGGGCTGAGTCTGGATACTGGAGAGGGGGCTGAGTCTGGGTACTGAACAGGGGACTGAGTCTGGGTACTAGAGAGGGGTTGAATCTGGGAACTGGAGAGGGGGCTGAGTCTGGGTACTGGAGAGGGGACTGAGTCTGGGTATGGATAGGGGGCTGAGTCTGGGTATGGACTGGGGGCTGAGTATGGGTCCTGGAGAGGGGCTGAGTCTGGGTCCTGGAGAGGGGCTGAGTCTGGGTACTGGAGAGGGGTTGAATCTGGGAACTGGAGAGGGGACTGAGTCTGGGTACTGGAGAGGGGGCTGAGTCTGGGTACTGGAGAGGGGACTGAGTCTGGGTATGGACAGGGGGCTGAGTCTGGGTACTGGAGAGGGGACTGAGTTCTGGGTACTGGAGTGGGGACTGAGTCTGGGTCCTGGAGAGGGGGCTGAGTCTGGGTACTGGAGAGGGGGCTGAGTCTGGGTACTGGAGAGGTGTTGAATCTGGGTACTGGAGAGGGGGCTGAGTCTGGGTACTGAAGAGGGGGCTGAGTCTGGGTACTGGAGAGGGGCTGAGTCTGGGTATGGACA
Organism: Callospermophilus lateralis; assembly: GCF_048772815.1. Lineage (NCBI taxonomy): Eukaryota > Metazoa > Chordata > Mammalia > Rodentia > Sciuridae > Callospermophilus > Callospermophilus lateralis. The sequence goes on along the minus strand of NC_135311.1, from coordinate 132,655,819 downwards.
GGGGGCTGAGTCTGGGTACTGGAGAGGGGACTGAGTTCTGGGTACTGGAGTGGGGACTGAGTCTGGGTCCTGGAGAGAGGGCTGAGTCTGGGTACTGGAGAGGGGGCTGAGTCTGGGTACTGGAGAGGGGGCTGAGTCTGGGTACTGAAGAGGGGGCTGAGTCTGGGTACTGGAGAGGGGGCTGAGTCTGGGTACTGGAGAGGGGGCTGAGTCTGGGTATGGACAGGGGACTGAGTCTGGGTACTGGAGAGGGGACTGAGTCTGGGTATGGACAGGGGGCTGAGTCTGGGTACTGGAGAGGGGACTGAGTTCTGGGTACTGGAGTGGGGACTGAGTCTGGGTCCTGGAGAGGGGCTGAGTTTGGGTACTGGAGAGGGGGCTGAGTCTGGGTACTGGAGAGGGGACTGAGTCTGGGTACTGGAGAGGGGGCTGAGTCTGGGTACTGGACAGGGAGCTGAGTCTGGGTACTGGAGTGGGGACTGAGTCTGGGTATGGAGAGGAGCTGAGTCTGGGTACTGGAGAGGGGGCTGAGTCTGGGTACTGGAGTGGGGACTGAGTCTGGGTATGGAGAGGAGCTGAGTCTGGGTGCTGGAGAGGGGGCTGAGTCTGGGTCCTGGAGAGGGGGCTGAGTCTGGGTCCTGGAGAGGGGGCTGAGTCTGGGTACTGGGGAGGGGGCTGAGTCTGGGTACTGGAGAGGGGGCTGAGTCTGGGTCCTGGAGAGGGGGCTGAGTCTGGGTACTGGGGAGGGGGCTGAGTCTGGGAAAGGCCACAGCCGGCTCTGGCCCCACTCTCCTCCACTCCTGAGCTACCAGGGGTCTCTGCTCTCCCCTCTGCTCCCCAGTCCCTTGCCAGGCTTTCGCTGTCACGTGTCTCCCAGCTGATGGTGTCTGGGGCAGCAGGGCACTGCATGGGGCAGGTGGGCCTGGAGGGTCTCCTGATGAAGGATGGGCTCGGCTGCCTCGGCCCCAGGTCTCAGGGTGTGGAGGGCAGGTCTGAGCTGCAGCAACAGGATTCTGCTCTCTGCCTGTTGGAAAGGAGGTGGCCTCTGGAAAGGAGGACCCAGGGCTCTGGACTTGCATCTGGTTTTGAATCCTCCATCAGCTGTGTTGAGAGCCACAGCCAAGGGGCCCCAGCAAACTTCCAGCTGATTGGCTCACCATGGCCCCAGCAAACTTCCAGCTGATTGGCTCACCGTGGCCCCAGCAAACTTCCAGCTGCCAGCTCATTGGCTCCTCTGCGGTGATGCTCATTGGGCTGTTTCCCCGCCCTTTCAGACCACGGAGCTGCTCATTGGGGGACTCTTTTGGCTCCGCCCACACGGCCCAGCCAATCGGCCTCAAGAGCGGGAGGAGGGCGCCTTGAGAGGCTCAGCAGAAAGCCAGTGGTGGCAGTTGGGCTCTGAGGGAATTCCTGAAGAGCTTGTGTGGTACAGGGTGTGTGTTCTAAAAATAAAGTTCATTTCTGCTTGACAAGTGGCTCGTGAATTGTGCCCAGCCAGACTGCGGCACAGCTGGGTGATCTTGAACAAGTTACCTAACCTCTCTGGGCTTCCATTTTTCTTTTTTAAAAAATCTGCCAAATGGTGTTCAACCCGAGGGCAGCAAAAGCCCCAGTGTACTGTTTGCTGATCCCAGAGAGAGAACTTGGGGGGCTCAAGGGAGAGGATTTGGACATTTTGTTGCTCACATGCCCCTCTTTGGGGGCGGCAGGGACAACCTGGAGGGCTGCACGGACCCCACCAGCAGGAGAACTATCCACAGAGCCGGCGGCACGACCTCTGTGACCTCTGTGCGTGTGGCTGTCCTCCGACGGTTTGATACGTGGCTCTACCTCACAGCCAAGGTCATTCTGCCCCTGAAGATGGGGCTGAGGGAAGGGGCCGGTCCCTCTTGCTCCTAACAGGGTCCTGGGAGTCCTCTCCCCACCTTCGGGAACTGACGTGTTTACCCAACTCCCCACCTGCCTGTCCCTGAGTCTCGTGCCACCCCATGTCCCCTGGGGAGCTCTCAGGCACCCAGCCACCGCAGCCACCGCAGCCACACCAAGGGCAGGCGTCCTGCGCCAGTCACTAAAACAGCAGAGGAAACGCCACACCAGGTGGGAGGAGAGGAAGTCCCCGCTGCTGTCACCGACCGCTCACACGCCTGGGCCGGAGCCCGGGGAGGCTGTGTCCCTGTGCGCCTTGTCAGGCAGACCCGTCCTCTGTCCCCAAGACGGCACACACTCTGCCTTGGGCAGCGGTGACCGTATCCAGCGCCATCTGTTTTGGGATGCCACCTTTCTCACTGGGGGGCGTCCCGGGCACAGGCCTGTTTAGTGCGAGGGGGGCTGGAGCCGTGGTAAGGCGGACAGAACTGGGGCTGGGACCTGAGGCCATCCCCACGTCCACCGTCCTGTCCCGTGGGGAGGTAGGTGGGCCGTCCAGAGGGCCTCATGTCCAGGTCGAGGGGAAGCACGGGGCGGAGGGAAGGAGCTCCCTGTGGAACTGGCCGTGTCTCTCAGGGGCTCGGGCACGGAGCCTGCCATCTTGCCCTCGTGACCGCGCTGGGGACCCGCGGAGAGCTGTCTCTTTGTAACCCGGGTCGCTGCCCCTGGGGAGGGCCAGTTCAGGTAGAGTGAGCCCAGGGACATTCAGTGTCTCTCTCATGGAGGCAGAAGCCTCTGTTGGGTGTGACTTTACGATGGCCGCTTAGACAGGAGGGTGTTTGCATCCAGCTCTGGTTCGGCCAAGTCCACCTGCTCCCTGGCGGGTTGGGCTCCCCAGGGACGCACCACGCGGCAGGCCCCAGAGTTCCCAGCAGATCAGGGGCAGCCGGTCGCCTGATGTGCCCCCATCACCGGCTGGGGGGTGGGGGGGTGGGGGGGTTGCTTGCTGCCCACCGCTGGGGCACATGGCCGTGTTAATGGGTGTCCCAAGAGCAATCGGGCTCATGGGGCGGTCACAGCCCCGGGGCCACGTGGTGTTACTACAGCAGCCGGCACAGAGGGCTGCCAGTCCATCTGTGTGCACTGCAGGGTGGGGAGGGGGGAGGCCCCGGGGACTATGTGCCTGCCACATGACAGAAAGTGACGTCAGGTGACGTCCCCCGAGGGTGACCTCACCTGTAGTGAGGACCAGGTCCCCAGCACAGTAGGCCTCAATGGTAAATCTAGACAGGTTCCCTCCCACCGTGTGGTCAGCAAGGTGACCCCATGGGCTGACTCGCACAGTCCACGGCCAAACAATGCTCCTTGTCACCGGTGGGATGTCCTGAGGGACCAGGAATGGCAAGTTACTGCTTGTGTCCCCGGCTGGCTTGAGAAAACGCTCAGGGGGAGCACCTCGGATAAGGGACGTCCCTGTGTTTATCTGTGACCTTGACTCTGGGAGCCGTGATGTCGGGGCTTCCCCTGTAGAGTCCTCAGTGCCCCAGGGGGACGAGCAGCCACCCCTGCAGGGGGACCCGGTCCTGAGGCTTCTTCCCGGAGGCCATTCATCCCTCGGCTGGCCCGGCTCCTGGGGCTGGGTGGCAGCTGGAGAGTCCACTGTGGGGCGGCGTGGCCTGTGACCTGAGATCCCTGGCCCTTGTGGGTGCCCTCTGTGGCGCTCGGCCGGATGAGTCCCTTCATAGCTGCCTTCTGATTGGCTTTGGCTGGGACAACCTGCATCAAGCCGTGTCCCCGAGTCAGCGCCTAGAGGGAGTCTCTCTGCCCTCGCTGCAGGGGGTCGGCCGTGTTGGGTATGCTCCTCCGTGGCATCAGTCATCGTGGGTGGTGCCGAGAGCAGGCGAGACGGTTCCTGATGGCAGCAGGGACACTGGGCACCCTGGTGGGCAGTCCCAGCCCGTCAGAGCGGCCCCCCTCGTCTCTCCACCCGCAGCTTCAATCTGTCAGGAGGCCGAGGGGCCATTTCCTGTGCTGGGCTCCCTCCGGGGCCTTCTCCTCTTATCAGGTCCTTGTCACTTCCTGGAAACCGGAGGGCGACGGGCAGTCACACTGTGTGACACTGTGGTTTGGACACAGCGCCACGTGTCTCCACGGCTCTCTTCCCCTCCAGGCCTGCCGTTGTCCTCCACCCACGTCCTCTGGATGGCCGGCGTGTGGCCGTCAGTGGCTTTCATGAGCAATGACCGCCCATTCCCCGTCCTTCTGCAGCCTGCTGAGCCTCCGCCACCAGGGGACCCGACGGCTCTCCACGCCAGGCTCTCCTCCTGCTGACCCACCAGTGTGGGGGCTGACCTGAGGTGGAGGTGTGGCTCCTGGCGTTTCGTCCCTTCCTGCTCCTGTGTGACGGGCCAGGCGCTGCTTCGGTCCTCGGCTGGAGATGAGGGGTCTCCTTTCCCGGCTGTCGGAGCTGCCCGCCCACGGTGGGGTCGAGGGGCCCTGGCTGTTTGCTGTAGCCATCCACAGATGGGTCGGTGGCCATGACCTTGACTGGGGTGTCCCTGGTCATGGCTCTGTGGGCCAAGTTCCTCCACCCCCTTCCTAACTGTGACCAAAGTCTAATGGGGGTCTGTGTCCTTTCATTCACTGTCATAAGCCCCATCTGTGGTGTGCCACCCGGGACGCAGCTTGAGTGGCCTTTTACTCGGTACTGAGCCAGGGGGACTCAGGTCTCCCACACGGGCTCCCCGCTGGACCCTTGAGGTCGCACAGCCATCTGCCCTGGCTCTTCAAGGTCATCTCCTGTGTGCCGAGTTGCTTCTCCTTCTTTTCTTTACTTTCTTTAATTCGCAGCCACACAGAGGAACCCGGATCCCATCGTCCTTCTTCAAGACCCGTCCCCAGCCGTCCAGAGCGACGTGGGCGGTAAGCCCAGCAGGTTTCCACGGGTCTGGTGTCCCCAGGGCTCGGGCCTGTTTTACTGACCATTTGTCCTGATTAATGCCTCAGTGTGCCGGTCGGTCCAGTCCCACGCTGTCCCCTCCTACACAAATTACACAGGGGTCGCAGTCACTGAGCCCACGGGGGACGAAGGCCCGCCAATAACCCAGCAGCTCCACAAAGTGCTGCGTTTGCATCTGAGTGACGGAAGAGGAAACGCCCGGTTGACTGTCGCCCGAGGCCTCACCCTTATCTCACCCCGAGGCCTCACCTTGATCTCACCCGACCAGACGACACCCCAGAACGTCTCCGATAAGCCGGGGCCTGCCCCTGGTCGGGTTCATGTCCCGTCCTCTCCCTTGCAAGTGACTCAAGCGCGTGGGCGCAGCCTCCCTGAGCCCTGGCAGACGCAGAGGGACCGAGTGTCATCTGCAGGACGAAACGGCTTTTCCATGGAGGTGGGGACTGGCTCCTGGATCTTGTGCTACCTCACAGGGACACGCGGTGGGGCTCTGGAGGCATCCTTGAGGGGACATTGTCCACTGTTGGCTTCCGCTGTGAAGGCAGAGGGGACTCTCAGGGCTGTGTCCATGCCAAGGAAGGCGTCAGCAAGGTCTAGCGCGGTTGGGGTCCCCGGCTGGGCACTGTGCCTGTGTTACTTAATCCCCCGTAACCCACTGTCACCCGCCGCTTCCGTCTGCTTTCATACCGGCCCCTGGGGACTTGCCAGGACCATGGGTGGGTGAATTGGGGTTACTGTAGCCAGTTCGTGCATGGTCTCCCTCATCTCTGGTGGCCGCTGCGGAGCGGATGTGTCTGGTGGTGACTCTTCCTCTAGCCCCTGTCCCTTCTTGGGAGGGAAGGCCTGAAGCCTCTTGTCCCTTGGCAACGGTTTCCATGACAGTTCAGGGTGGCATCAGGTCGTCTGTCTGTTTTCCTTTTACCCGTGCCTGCGCCCACCTCTGTCTACTGGACACTGGGAGGGGTCCTCCCAGTTTGGCTTTGGCTTACGGACTCCTGCTCACTGCCACCAGCTCTCCGTCTCCAGAGACCGCAGTCACCTTTGCTGCTTGCTGGAGGGGCGGCCCTCTGGCGGGATATGGCCGATCCCAGGGCACCCTCAGTGGACAGAGCCACAGTGGAAGCCCTCATCCCAGCCGTGGAAGTTAGTGTCCAGCCCTGGGAAGGGCTGCACATAGATGGCGTGTTTCGTCCCCAGTTCCTGCGATGGCTCTGCAGTTCTTCCCGAGAGGCCCGGGTGCCCCAGGGCACGGGGGGAGCTTCTGAATTCGGTCACAGAGTGTGCGTGGAGAAGCAGCCAGAATAGAGGGGTTGAGGTGAAGGGGGTGAGCAGCTACGGAGGCCAACGGAGACAATTCTATGCCATTTGGCCTTGTCCCCTCTGCTCCAGGTCCCGGGGTTAGGAGCTGGGAGACGCCGCCCCCCGGGGTTTGTAAGTGCCTCTCTGGGGCGGGAAGCGGGTCTGGACCTCAGGTCCCCCTGCTGGCCCTCAACTTGTGGCTGGTTACAGGACCGGCTTCCTGTCTGTCTCCCTCCTCCACCTCCACCTCGGAGTCCCTGGACCTAGAGGCTCCTCGGGTGGCCCCGCCTCTGAGGGTCCCACCCTCACCAACATCCTAATAGGTGCCCCTCAGCAGAGGCCCGCCATGATCCGTCGACGTTTGTCTGCGAGTTCCATGTGCGGAGACGGCTGGCCCTTGCGCATCCGAAGGGACGCACCATCGTGCAGGGACCTGCCATCTACCCTGAGCCCGTTCCTCCTGCTCACGGGTGTGGCTCGGCCCTCCATATTGTCCAGGCCTGCAGGACGCCTCACGGGATCGGGGAAGACCCAACCCTCTGTGTGGAACCTTCCAAATTCTTCTTTGAGCAGAAAACCGTAAGCTGGGGCGTGGGCAGCACGGGTGGACAATCGGCACAGTCAGCAGGGTCCCCAGGGGCTGCAGGCTGGGCTGGCTCCAGGGGATAGTCGAGGCTTTGAGGTGGAACCACATAAAATCGACGTCTTTATAGGTCAAAATCGTCCAGTGCTGACACGTGCATTTGGTGCAGCCCAACGACCCTGTTGACAGGGTTCAGAACACGTTTCCCCCAAATCTTGAATATTTTAAGCGGAAGGGATTTGGGAATCGGCAGGGGCCAGGAGGCTCTGGGACCTTTCCCTGAAGTGGGTCCTTAGAGCCTTGTGTGGGAGGCGCCCTGTACCCCGGGGACAGGAGTGTCCTCATCTCTGAAGACGGAGGACCCTGAGAGGACTCTCCGTGAGTGGACCTTGCTGAGTGTCCCCAGCTGAGTCCCCTTGGCTCATAGCTTTTGTCCGATCATTTCCCCACGACTTTCCACTCTTCCTCAAACGCTCACTGGACAGGGGTCTGGGGAGATTCCCGACAGGAGGTAGACCTCAACTCAGACCATGAGGGTCCTCCATGTGGTCACAGAAGGGAATTGAGGACACATCAAAGTGAAGCACAGACGATCTTATTAAGAGAAAGGAAGGAGGTGAGGTGTGGGGGCGCACGCCTGTGATCCCAGCAACCTGGGGAGGCTGAGGCAGGAGGGTCACAAGTTGGAGGCCAGCCTCAGCAACTTAGCAAGGCCCCATCTCAAAATAAAAAAAAAATAAAAAGGGCTGGGGGAAATGAGTCAGTGGTAGCGCACCCCTGGGTTCAATCCCCAGAGATATGATCTGGGAGGGTATTTCCAGTTGTCCTTGGTGTTGGTCACTTGGCATGCTAATCCTCACCTGCTTTTGGGTGACAGATCTCTGTTGGTTTACTGGGCTGGGGTTAGTGTTTCTGCTACGCGAAGTTCAACACGCTCCACACAGGGATGAAGCCTCACACCCTAAAGTCACCCATCACAGAAGACTCTCTTTGTTGAACCTCAGCTTGCTGGGACCTGCCAGGTCAGGAGAGAGGTCATTAATGGGCCTGAAGATAAGGTCTCACAATTGATTTCGTGTGTTGCTCATGATCAAAGTGTGGGGAAGTGGCACCTACACGCAGGGCTTCACACCACGGCCACTCTTGCTTTGTCCCACACGACTGTCTACTATCCTGTCTTCCGTCCTACCGAGAAACCAAGCACAAAACCACCCAGGTGGAGCGGCTTCCTTGGGTCTTTGTTTTCCCAGGAAAGCTCCTGTGTCATCACACCTTCTACTAAATATGCTGCATGCTGTTCTCTTGTTAACCCCCGCGCCCCCACCGAGTTACAGATGAGGAAACAGGCTCAGGGAGGGGAAGTAACCTGCCTGAGAACACACAGCCAGAAGCAGCAGAGCTGGGATTTGGACCCAGGTCCGCCTGGCTCCTCTGCTCCACTTCAGCCTCCCTACAGGACCTGGATGTGGACGGAACTAGTCTATGTGGAATGTTCCGCACAGCACCCAGCAAACACCACGTGATCAATAAACGCACGATGCTCTTCCTCGCTTGCTTTGAGTTTCTCTCTGAGCAGAGATCTTAACCCCCAGCAGGTTAGATGAGTGACCCCCATTCCTGCGCTGGCCCCGTCCCTCCAGTCCCTCAGCCCTGGATGAGATCATGGGCCTCTCTTTGCCCTGGACCCTCATCTTCCAACCCCACCTGAGGGTTCTGGCAGGCGCAGCCCACCCTCCTCCTGGTGGTCCTGGACGGGTGCCTCCCATGGGCTGCGTCCCCTCTGCTTCTTGGGCTCGGGCTCCTCTCTGTTGTTTTTTCTGTATGTGCCCACGGAGGACGGCACCTGGTGCCACCAGCCAGGACCCTGGAGCCAGCAGGCCCTGGAGATCTTCAGCGCATGCTCGCGGAGCCCGTCTCCTGCATGGGGCTCCGGGCGGAGCGTGTCCTGCCCGCCCCCCCCAACCACCTGCCCCCTCGCCCACCTGCAGCAGCCTTTCAGGGCACTTTAATTCTCCCCCTTTGACACGTGTTGATTCGGAGACTCGGATGTGATTTGCAGGTGAGTGGCCCTGTGGACACAGGGCTGTGACCACTGCTCAGGGGAAGGAAGGGACACATCCCAGTGGAGGTGACATTTGACAGTGGCTAACCTGTCAACAGGAGGGGGGTGAGGACAGAAAGGAAGGGCCAGTGGACAGAGGAGACCCCCGAGCAACTTGAAGCCTGGGTGGGCTCCGGGTGGGACTGAAGGAGAGGGGGATGGGAGGCGGGCCAGACTGTGGGGGACCCCCGACACCTGCCAGGAGCCAGAGGACAGGATCCAGCTGCAGGCAGCTCACAGCCTGTGGGGTGCTCAGATAGGGATCAGGAGGGCGGGGAGGCCGGGCGGGGTGGTCAGGCTTCATGCCCTGGGTGGGAAGAGAGCTCAGGCCATCTGTAAGCTCCCACCCCCCAGAACTCTCTGACAGCCCTTGTCCTAAGGACCTGAGGCTCTAAGTTCCCAGGTTAAGCAATCCCACCATTTTAACATTTGAGTGTCTCCCTCGCCCCCCGTTTTTGATAAGAGGATTGAACTCGGGGGCACTCGACCACTGAGCCCCATCCCCAGCCCTATTTTGTACCTAGAGACGGGGCCTCACTGAGATTGACTGGGTTTTCTTCTTCAGAACTGGACACCCCAAGTCCCCCTCAGGTGAACATTACTGGGGTCCGAGTCCCTGCAGCCCTTTCCTCCTGAGCCTCTCAAAGCCTAAGCGGTTGGCAAGCTCACGAGCCCGGGATCCGCACGTGCCGAGGGGCCTGGTGGCTCAGAGCCTGTCATTTGGAGATTGTATAACCAGTTTCAGGAAGGTGGCGGGCGGAAGGCAGGGGCAGGCTGGGTGCACGCACAGAGCCCTCCCTGCCCCCACCGGTGCCCACTCCCCGCGGGCTGGGTACCAAAGAGGAGCGAGTTCAGGGATGACTGGCTGCTGATTGGCGGATGATTTGCTGCAAGAGAGGATGCGCTGGGTCGGGGCTGGGGTGCTGTGGGCCAGTTCCAGGGCTGGGATGGCAAAGGCAAGGGAACAGAGGGACATTCACAGAGCGTGTCACACAAGGAGGCAGATGGCAGATGGAGTGTCTCAGTTCATGTTTGAAACAGGACCACATTGACGCAGTCCCCTGGCTGCTGTGTGGTCACGATGACATAAAAACAGGGGTCGGCTGGCTTGTTCTAGAAATGGCCAGATGGTTAAGAAACGTCAGCCTTGAGGACCAAGCTACGAGGTCACCTTTAGTGCAGAATCAGAGGCGCTGCACAGGAGCACGAAGCTTGGCGCCTAATTGGATGACAAAGTAACGCGCCCCTTATCGCGCCTTAAACCGTGACATTTGGCCATGGATGGGTAAACACAATGTGTGTTCCGACATAGAAAATTCTTTAGCCTTTTGAAGGAAGGGAATCTTGCTACAATGTGAATGAACCCTGAGGACATTTGTGCTAAGAGAAATAGTCACAAATAGACCAATGGCGCTATATGGGGAGCCCGGAGCAGTCAAGTTCAAGAATGGCAGTGACGGGAAGAAGGGGGTGGTAGAAGTTGAAGGGCCCAGAGTTTTCATTTTTGCCAGACAGATGGACGGACACGTGGCCGTGGGTGCACAGCATCGTACTTGGTGCCGCTGAACTACGCGCTTGACAATGGTGACGATGGTACATTTCATTATCTATATTTTATCACAATTTTTAACAAAGCACGTTTCTTGCTGTGACGTGATGGCTGTGCACTGGTAAGAAACCAAGAGGTTGCCCTAGGGGGACACGCCTGTGTTAACTCTTAGCTGTGCCACGGTGGCCTGCAGTGAGCTGAGCAGTCACGCAAAGCCACGGCAGCCCGCGTCTGGGTCACTGTACTGAACTTTGCCAGGGCAGCCGAAGGCAGCCACCGCCAAAATGCCACCAGCGCGGGTGGCTGCGACCCGACAGCGCTTAACCTGCGGACATTGCAGCTGGGTTCTACGTCATCCTCACGTGCTGTGAAGTCCTCGTTAGGTTTCCCGACCCCTACACATGACATTTCTCCATCATGTCCGTGGCCAACGGCTTCCTTGGAGAGCTGGTGTTTGGTGGGCTGGCTTGGGGCCTGCTGGCTGTGGGTGAGAATTCCAGCCACCCGGGAGGCCACCAGTCCGACATGTCTCTAGTGGAGGACAGACATCCTGGTCTACACCTCGGGCCACGTCAGCTCCCTGAGAGAGGAACTGGGGGGATCTGGGGCAGGACAGGGCTTCGGGTGACATCAGAGATGCCCGCTCAGCCGGTCACACCTGGATCCTGGGAGTAGACCCTCACGGGGTAAGGGTGACCTTCATTAGGGCTGTGGCTTTGGGTTCTCACTCCTGGTCCCAACTGTCCCAGCTCCCATGGTGGCCGGGAAGGACGGGGTGGGACACATTGGAGGTACTAGAGGGGTCACTTCCCAGGAGCCCCTGCCCATGTCACCAGACCTGCTGTTCCACCAGCAGTGACCCCCACTCTTCAAACGGTGACACATTTCCCACTTTGTCACCTTCCTGCTCTACCTGAACAATCATTCACTTGATATTTTACCTTTAACTCACTTTTTAGACTCAGGTGAGGAAGGAAAGTTTAGGTCAGTGCTATAAATGGAAAAGCAGTGTCATTTGCCCTAAATAGATTCCTGTTGAAATCCACATGGAGTAAGGCAGAGCTTCTGAATTAAAACCGTCGGCCCGCCAGAGGTCGGAGAGTCAGACCTGAACTTTCACGTGGTAAAGACAGGACTACAACCAAGCCCAGGCTTCCTCTTGGCCAGAACGGAGCTCCCTGCACCTCCTGCGAACCTCTGGGGTTCCACTGGCACCCCACGCTGGGGAACAATGGATTAAGCCATTGGCCTGCCTGGAACCTGTCAGCTGCCCGGGGTCAGGGGGCTCTGAAGTGTTGTCAGAGCTGGATGCCCACAGCCAGTGACCCCCTGCTTCCTTCCCAGGGCGAGCTGGTGGGGTGAAGGAGGAGGGTGGGGTCCCGGAGGAACCGCTTGGAGGGGAAGATCTTGGGTGGGTGGGCTAGGAGAGGCTGGGGAGGAAGTGGGGGTGCCTGTAGCAGCCGGGGAATGCAGAGTTTGGGGCCTCTTCTTTTACAGCAAGTAGAAGCAAGCCCGCTCCTTTCCCACGTGTAGACGTGACCTTGTTCGTCCACTGCTTGCTACAAACTGCGCACCCCCCCGCCCCCGCCCAGGGACGGCGGGCAGAGAGGTCAGGACTCCGCATGTTTTGGTACAACCAGCAACAAAGCATAGTTGCCCTGGCAACTGCCTGGCCCGCCAGGACGGGTGGTGCAGACCTCCCTGGGAGGGAGGAGGGAGCAGGCCCTCCCGCAGGGACTTCCTCTGGCCCCGGGTGGCTTTCTCAGGGTGACTTCAGCTCCTCCTTCTCCCCCCACCCCTTTGACTCACAGCTGTACCCCAATCCAAGCACATTTGTCCTTTTACTTGGTCACACTTATTGAACCCTGGGGCCACACCCCAGGGCCACACCCCAGGGTTCAATAGGTGGGTGCCGTGCTGCCGTGGTGGGTTCTGGGAGGCCTGGGAGCCCCTGTTCCTCCAGGCTAGGGTGTCCCGGGTACCGAGGGCGGGCTCGCTGCCCGACGTGCATAGAGGCCAATACCCTGGCACCAGGGTTATGCAAAAAGGAAAGGCTCCAGTGCATGGCCGACGGGCAGGGGGAGGCCAAGTGAGGAAAGGAGCCCAACTGGGCCTCTGCAGGGGTGGGGAGTGGGGGATTCCCAGGGAGGACGGGGAGAAGCTGCTCCCTGGCTGGATGGCAGGAGGGTCCCAGCGTTCTCACGTGCAGGTGTAGAGGGTCGCTGTCCCTCTTCACAGGTCGCAGGTTTGTTTTCCGGGGCAGTTGTCGTGTTCTGACGGGGGATTTCGAGCTTAGGATGTGAACGGTGGCTGACCTGCCAAGGTGGCCGCTTCTGTGCAGGTCCAGTCCTGAAAGGTCGCTTCTGAGCTGCCCGGGAGGGGACTCTAGAGGCTTTCTCTGAAAGTCAACCGAAGCACTTTATTTATGTCCAGGTGTGTCCAGGTGGGTCCAGGCCTTTGCTGATTTCACCCTGTTACAGTTTCGTGGATGCTGGCAGAAGACGCAGGACTCCTGCAACCTCCTAGGTGCTGGGTTGGACCCTAGGACTCAGAGGAACACAGGGCCTCTGATTGGTGGGGACCCTGATGCAGGTTCCAACTGAGTCCGCGTCCGAGCAGAGAGGGAGGCAGCGGACGGCGCCAGTGCCTTGGAGTTGGGAAGGCTTCCCAGAGGCGGCGGCCTGACCTGGGTCCTGAAAGGCGAGTAGGAGTGTGCCAGGTGGAAGGCTCGCGAGGGGGCTGCCCACTGAGGGCTGGTGTTTGTGGCCTGGGGTGTGAGCAGCCCAGGATGTTTGGAGAGGGAGGCCCAGCACGCTGGCCTCGGATCCAGGGTCCGGCTCACACAGCCACTTACTGATTCAGCCACAGTCCCTGTGGAGAGAGGGGTGGGAGGGTGCCCAGGACGGAGCAGGGGTGGGTGCCCCTGCCCTCAGGATGCGCCCAGTTCTGCCCCTCACGGCAGGAACAGTTTCCAGGAATGTGCAGGAAACTATCGAGGGAGGCTCTGGAGGGAGGGGGAGGGGAGCTGGTTGTCCATAGGGAATCCATCTTTACAAAGATAATACAAATTCCTTGTAAAAAATTCAGCAGTAAAGAACTACCTAAAGTTAAAGAAAGAAAACTAAAAAAAAAAAAAAAAACAATTGCCCTTCTCCACTTCTTCTCCCAAAGAGTCTTCTACTTTGAACCACATCTTTCTAGTCCATCCCTAATAGATGTATAATCATAGGCATGTTCTTCCCCCCAGAAAAATGGGATCCTACTGATATCATCTATTTTATTCTACCACTTGATTTTATTCACTCTCATTATTCACTTGTTCAACAAACATTTCTTGAGCACCTACTATATGCCAGGCACGGTGTTAGGCTGCGGGACAGAGGCAGAGAACAAGGCAGGGAAGGAAGCTGCTCACGGTGCTCACTTAACAGAAAGGGACTCCAGGCCACGCAAATGCGTATGTCAATCAGATCACAGGTAAGGAAGTAGGCAGGCTGCTCCACAGAGAAGAGCAGACCTGCTCCAGAGGAGTGGCCAGGGAAGGCTCTTTGGAAGAGGTGACATTGGAAGTGACACTCGGGGGGGGGGGGGGGGGGGGGGCGGAGAAGAGGAGCTTGAAAGGCCAAGAGACCAGCCTTGTAGGCAGAGGGAAGGGAAGCGGGTCTGCCAACGCCAGCCCAACCCGAGTCTAATCAGGAGGGAGCATCAGCCGAGGAGCCCGGACTCCAGGTCTATGAAATGACTGGCAGAAAGGTCAAGGTCATGCAGGGCAAGACTGAGCAACTTCCAAGGCAAGAGAAACCAAAGGGACACCACGACTGGGTCACACACACCATCTGGGATTTTCCTTCCCTAAAACCCAATGCCCTGCGGACAGACGGTGCAACCCCAGGAAAATCCATAATCTACTGCATCAGCGTTGACTCCCTGCTTGCGATCACTGACGGGTTCCATGAGAGCGTCCCACCCACCCTGGGCGTGTGCACTTTCCCTGGAAGTCATGGGAAAGGACCTCATGACCGCAAATTCGTAGCAAGTGGTGTGGCTATCAATAAAATATATAATATATGAAATATGTGAGATATAAAAATAGGTTCAATATAAATAAAATATATAGGTAGCGTAGAGGGAGAGGGAAAAGAAGGAGGAGGAGGCGGAGGGGAGGGCAGAGTGAGATGTTAGTATTGGGGAATCTGGGTGACGCGGATGAGGGCATCTGGAAATTCTTTGTATCGTTCTTGCAATTCTTCTGAAGTTATGTCAGTGAAAAATGTTTACGGTGAAGCACAGGGTTGACCATCCTGGTCACTCACTCGCCTGTCCCCTGGAGGGGCTGTTCCCGCGTCTGTACCCTCACTGAGCAGGACGGAGCAGTCTCGGTCTTTCCACTGCTGGATGAGAAGAGACCTTTGTTTTCCGGGGCGTTTCACTTGTCAGGATTGGGCGGGCTCCTCTCTCTCTGAGGCTGCGCCTGTGTTTTATTCTGTGTAATCAGCGAAGGGAAGGCAGGGGGCTGGGCCCCTGCACAGCTGGAGGAAGGGGCCAGCCCTGGTCTGGGAGGCATGGGATCTGTCCTGGTGGGTGAAGGGGTGGAGGGAGGATGGGAGGTGGGTCCAGACCACATGGACTCCTCCAGGAAGCTGCTTTGCAGGGGGCAGAGGAAGGGGCAGGAGCTGGGGGAGGAGCGGTCACAGGTCCTGGATTTGCCTTCAGGAGTGATTCAGAGGAGAGAGCACAGCCCACGGGGGGAGGGGGATGGAGTCCTTCAGAGAAAGAGGGATGTTGCACTCTCCTAGGGCGACCTCAGCCAGTCCCCTGCTGACGTCCCATCCAGGGGCTGGAGGGTGCTCGTGGCAGGGCATTGCCACATGCTCGAGGCTCTGGGTTCAACCTCAGCACCGCAGAGATAACCCACCCAGACACCAGAGGCTCCCAACTGCAGATTCGACCTTCACCCCAGCTCCTCCCTGAGCCCTGGTCCCCTCCACACACCTGCCTGGTCCACAGCTGTCCGTGACGGTTGCTGGGCATGCAAGCCCGATTTGGCCGAAACGACAAAACAAAAACCCCAACCATCACTTTGGATAAGTTTCTTTATGACCCTGGGCCTCAGTTTCCCCGTCTGTACAATGGTGACAATAATGGGGTCATCAGGGCCCTCATCAGGGGGTGAGGACTGCGTGAGAGAGTTTGGGTGAAGTGGGGTTCACAACCAGGGGTGGCTTTTCCCCAGGGGCCGCTGGGCAGTGTCTGGGGAGATTTTCGGTTGTCCAACTAGGAATGTCCTGGGTGTGTGTGTGCGGGTGCACGCCACTGCCATCCGGTGAGCAGAGGCCAGGGAGGCTGCTAACTGTCCCCCAATGCACAGAGCATCCCCAGACAAAGAAATACCCAACCCCAAACCTCAACAGTGCTGCGGCTGAGGAACCCCAGTGCCCGGCATGCAGGGCCCAGATTTCAAGTTCAATAGATTTGAACAATTTCCATTTCAACACTTCCTCCAGCTCCTGACCCCCCTCTGCTGTTTCTCCCACCTAAGAAGAAATCCTGCCATCTACCCAGATGTTCGAGGCAGCCATGTCCTACACGCATGTTAAATTTGCACATACGGTTGCAGGGGACATGCACGTCATATCTATATGCAAATAAGCAATCCTTGATTGTTTGCCCCGATCAGCCCACACTTGGCCAGTCCTACCCATTTCCACTCTGCAAACATCCTGGATGCTTTTCTACCTGCCCTGCAGGTTTCCCTTCCCTCCAGGTCCCCTTCAGCTCCCCCTGGTCCCACACAGGGACCTCCTTTGTCAGCTCCACGCAGTGGCCAATTGTGACAGTTTGCAGGTGTAACAGAGGAGGTCCCGCTCTTGCTCACCACACCCCAATACACAAAGCTGGTCATGGCGTAAGCCCGCCTCCCCCACGCTCCCCTCTCTCACACCGAGTGGCCCCTCCTGGACCCGGTGCTTTCCTCGGTGCCCTTCTCTCCGGCCAGCCTGCTTTCCCTCCCCTTGGGAGACCTTTCCTGACCACCCCTGTCCGGTCGCCCTGCTTCATTGGCTGGGCGGACCTGCCATTGGCCATGAATGAGCTTGTGGCTGATGGGTCCATGTCGCCTGCCCCCCGTCACCCACCCACCTGGAGAGTGGGCATCTTGTCTGGTTCACCAGGGACCACCGATGCCCGGGGCCGTACCTGGCCCACAGGAGCAGCTCCACGATGACTGCCAAGCGGATTTGCGATTCCGAGGCTCGTCTCAACGTGACTTTCACTGGTTCTCACCCTCATCTACTTCTAGAGCTTCTTGTTTATTAGGATAGTAACATTTTGTTTCTTGGTTTCTTACAAGACGTTTGCAGAAACAGAAGGTTTTTGGCTGATTCTGTGGGTGCCCAGCCCGGGCCACCTGGGCGGACTGCTCCCGCCTTGGGATATAAGTAGCAAAATCCCACTAATGGGCACTTAGGGCGGTCAATGCCAAGTGCAGCCTCCCAGGGAGGGGCCGTTCCCCGGCTTGGAATGCTGAGGAGCTGGACTCCAGGTCCTTGCCCTGACTTAGCCAGTGGCACAAGCAGGTGACTTTTCCGCGTGTCCTTTTGCCTGAGCTGACGCAACGCACAAATTGGGGATAATGATGTTTGTCTTCGTCCCAGCAGCTCAGGGCTTTAAGCTTCTCAGGTGGAAGGCTTCGGGACTGGATCAACAGCTACCCTACTATTTAGAGAGTTCCCTCCCTGCACCGGGGCTGAGGTGATCCCCATGGAGTAAGACATGGGGCTGCCTTCAGGAAGTTTGTAGTCCAGAGAGGGACAGAAGCGCATAGTCAGCAGGTGGCTAGGAAATGGCAAATATGTGCTCAGGGCACTGGTGTTGAGCCGGAAGTGGATGGCTGCAAGGAAGACTTCCCAGAGGAGAGGGCATCTGAGCAGGGTTCTGAGGAATGAATAGGAGTTCACCGACAGACAAGGGGGAGGGCAGTCACAGCAGAGGGTGGTACACGTGCAGAGGCCTGGAGGTAGCACCATGCCGGATATGGGAAGCCACAGTCTCTGGCTGAGTCCAATCTTTCCACTGGTACTTCCTTTCTCAACTTCAGCCCGAGCCAAGGTGGTCTTGGCAGGCAGGAGGCCAAGGTGTGATTTTGGGAGTACAAAGCCACCTTGGGGTGGGCTGGGAAGCAGCCAGTGAAGGAGTTAAGGAGCAGGTCCTTAGAGGACTTGCTAAGTGTCTTTCCTCTGTGACACATGGAAGAGGTGGCAGAAGGCTTACCCACAGCGTTCCCCGTCATGGGAGAAGACCCCTTCCAGGAGCAGAGAGACCACAGGGCTGGGGATCCCAGGGGCCGTGGAGGCAGTTGGCACGAGCCCAGCGAGGACAGGAGGTCTCACTTTCCCCGGCACCTCTTCCCTTGGTGCCTGGAGCGGCTGGGAGTCCTTATTTGAGGCCGGGATGTGTGTCACCAGGAGACTGCGTTGTGATCAACGAGCAATGTCTGCCGGAAGGCACGGGGCCTCTGTGCTCTCTGCCCTCTCTGGCCTCGCCAGACTTTCAGCTTGCAGATAGGGAGCCAGAGGGCAGGGAGGGGACGTGACTTACCCTTCCTTCTCTCTTGGGTCTGAGCACAGCACCTGTCACAGTGCGTCAGGACAGGTGTGCGGAATCGAGCTGCACAGTTCTCCCAAGCATCAGTTTGGGGTTTTCTCCGTCCATTAAAACTGGACAAGTGTCTGTTGGAGCATAAACTCTTGCACATTTCCTGGGAGATTTTCTGCAAAGCAACACCTCCCAGAGGAGGCCGTGGGATCAGGCTGGCATCTGGGATGACGTGGCACGGAGGTTGGGAACAGACCGAGGCACCAAAAATATCAATTCAAAATACTAGGTACCCTAGCAGAGCCGTGAACTTCAAGTCCAAAAGCCTTCAATGGCCATTCAGCTCAATTCCGATGGAACACAGCACAGAGCTGGGTTCCCATCATGGTGCTACCTCTGTCTAGCTGCAGGACTTTGGTCCAGTCAAGGAACCCCTCTGATTCCATTTGGCTTCCTCAACTACAAAAGAAGAGGATGCAATCTCTGTGTCACAGGATTAAATATGGAAGCAAACCGTCAGCCCAGTGTCTGATATGGAAAGTAGTCGTTTTCATTTGGCAAAAGGAAAGGGAAAAAAAAAAGGAAAGAAAGAAAAACTGCTCTAAGCCTAGATGGGCTGCCTTTCTAGCGGGTATTTGTATAACAGACGTATTTTACTGGCCTATTCTATACCTTCCAGAATATTCCGCCCCTCACTTCTTAAGTCTTCAGGCTGTGGACTTGTCTGTTTCACCAGTTCAGCGTGGGGTGCTCCGTGGACCCCAAGTCACTCATCACTTACTAGACAGGGCGCCAGTTTGGTCCACCAAGGTCTCTTCTAGTCTAGAGCAGAAGGATGGTGACAGTCGTTTGGACCTTGCACGGGGAAGCCCGGTTCTGCTGGCCCTGGGCAAGTTCCTTCCTTGCTGGGCCTCTTTCCCCACCCGTGACAGGGGAATGCTCCTCTGGACCAGAGCTCTGGGGCCCTTGCGCCCTGGCCTGGAACCAGGAGCGGGGTCGGGGTGGCTGCTGGGTCCTGGGGGGAGGGTGAAATCGCAAGGCGTGAACGGACGGGGCGAGGCGCCCCTGACCCGGCCCTGACCCGTGACGACAGAGAGCTGAGCAGGAGGATTAGCTCGGGATTAGCGAGGATCCCGGCCCAGGGTGACGAAGGCGCGCGTCCCAGTCACCGTTCCGCGCGCCCCAGCGCCCAGGCCTGCGCCTCCGCCAATCACCGCCCGGCGCGGAAGAAACGCGGGAGGCCATTGGACGGCGTGGCCACACCGCCAGGTGTGTGAGCCCGGGTCCTGCAGCCACGGCTCCGGGGACCTGGAAGGCGGGTGTGCGGCCTTGGTTCCCGCGGGCACCTGCGCTTCCCCCAGAGGAGCGGCAGCCCGGCGCAGGGGTGCTCTCTGGCCCTGGGTTCAAATCCCACCTGTGCCGTTTGCTTGCACAAGCTGGAGGCTCAGTCCCCAGTGTCCTCACGGGATTCCTTAATAATAACCGGAGCGAGGCCCGGGCTGTGGCTCAGGGGCAGGGCGCTTGCCTGGCACCTGCGAGGCGCTGGGTTCGATCCACATACAAATCAATAACAAATAAAGATACAATAGTAACGGAGCGAGCACCTAGTAAGCGCAGAGCTGGGAACCCCAACGACTCTGGTCCTGCGTGGACCCGCGTGGACGCCCCAGCCCCATGCGTCCTAGCAAGACCCCCAGGAGCCCCGCACGCGCCTCCAAGGCCGAGGAGCGCAGTGGAGGCCTTGAGTCCCCCCACCTGCCTTCAGACCCCGCTCTGCCTTGCGCCAGCTGCTTACCTTGGGCAGGTGACTCTGGGGCGCAGGTTCCTCCTCCTCTGGTTAAGGAGCCAGCACGTGGGGCACGCCTGTAATCCCAGCCTGGCCAGTAGAGTGAGACCCTGTCTCAATAAATAAGATAAATAAATATAATATAAAGGACTGGGGATGTGGCTCAGGGGTAAAGTGCCCCTGGATTCATCGCCAGTGTGCACCCCCCCACACACACACCAAAATGGGAATCCTGGTAGAGTTAGGGAGACCTCACGTGTAGTAGCCATTGATAAGCATTTGTCCAGGGGGAGCCCAGCTGGCTGGGTGGCCTTCTCTGGGTGGGTGGGGCTTCAAGGCAATTTAATGGTAACCTCTATTAACTACTTACTGTGGGTGATCCTTGCTAAATACTTTACACGGTTATTCGTTGGGTGCTCAATCAACAGCTCTGGGAGGGAGGCAGGCTCTCATTATCCCAGTTTTTGGATGAGGAAATGGGGGCCAGGAGAGATGGAGTCATTGTCCCCGGTTCCCATGGCTGGTAGGTGGCTTCCCTGGGGTTTGGCTTTATCTTTCAGACCCACCATGGGACACTGTCTCCCCTTTATTAGGTCCCTGGGGATAAGGGGTAGTGAAAGAACTGAGAAGGGAGTTAACCTGGATCTGAATGGAGATGGGGGAGGAAAAGGAGGAGGAGGGAGAGGGAGAGGGGTGGGTGTGAAGGGAGCGGCCTCACACCCAGCTGTTACTGGAACTTTTCTCCCCAGTTTGTGGGTGGGGTGACAGAGGCTCAGAGAGGTTAAGTGCCTTTCTGGGAATCCCACAGCCAGCAGAGAGTACACATGGCGGCGCCTTGGAACTCTGTCCCCAGTGCTCAGGCCGCGCCTGGCATCCGGGCTGGGGCCTGGCCCTGTCTGAGTTTCTTCCAGTCCCTCCCAGATTCTCCCCTAATCCTTGCTATGTTGTCCTGGCTCAAGATCAAAGGTCTGAAAGAAAGATGAGCTGGTGCCGGGCCAGCCTCAGGCAGGGGAGGCCACCCAGGGGGCGGTGAAGGGCTCCCCTGGCAGGTGAGGAGCCAGGTGTATCGTGAGGCTCAGTTGGAGCCGTGGACTTTGCGATTTCAGGGCCAGCTTCCCAACCCCAGGATCTCACAGGACTCCATGGAGGTGGGGAGTCCGGCCCCTCGTTCCCAAGCCGGGAGGTCACGGCTCAGCGTCCCTCAGGTTCCCCCAGCTGCTCCAGCACATGTTTACAAACTGAGGTGTCTCAGAAGGTGCTCAATAGCTAAGACTGGTTAGGGGACAGGAAGGCCAAAGGCCTGCTGCGGGGGTCTGACCACCCAGGAGTTGCTGTTGCCGGTGGAATGTCTGCCCATCCCCCAGGGCTGGCCAAAAGTCAGGAACTTGCTTATGAAGGACAAGTGGCCCCTTGCGGATGCAAAAGGGTGGACACTGGCTGGCCCGGGCCCCTTGGCTAGTGTCATCTGTTGGAGGTGGTTTAAATAGGCCTGCACACCTACCCAGCAGCCTCGGGGCTTCATCCCAGATTTGCATTTGGGGATAGAACCTTGACGTTACCAAAAACCAAGAGAGAGGTGTCGAGAGAGGTGTCGGTGCCAGGGGGCTGATGGATAAGTAGGTCCCTTCCTTGATTCTGGCAATTTACTCTGGTAACACGCAGGGTCATGAAACCCTTATCAAAGCAGTCCCTGTGTTTATTATGGGGAGGTAGTTGAAACAGTTTATATTTGTTAGGATACTTTTCAGCAGCTGCAAGTTACAGAAAACCCAACTCAACTAATCAGAGGAACTTATTGATTGAGGTTACTGCAAAGCCCTAGACTGACCTTCAGGTACAGCTTGATCCAGTCGCTCATCCATGCTCCGTTTTACAGCCTTAATATTTGCTCCATTTTCAGTCAGATTTTCCTCTTGTGTTCCTAAGATGGCCACAAGAAGCTTCTAGAACTCTGTTTCTAGATTCAAATGCAGGAAAAAAGAAAAAGTTTACCTTCCTGGTGGCTCAAAAAAATTCTGGAATGGGGTCTTGTTGGCCCCACTTAGCCTGTCTCCTGCCTTGGGTCATCTGTCCACTTCCTGACTGGGCCTGGACGGGTGGGACGTGCTGATTCGATTGGTTTGAGTCCGTTGGTACCCACTGGGCTGCTGAGGGTGGGTCAACTCTCCCACAGCACCAGGTTGGCAAATTCAAGGTCCCGACTGTTAGGAAGAGAGAATGGATGGGGGGGCGGGGCATCCATCCTGGGTGTCCCTTCTTGAGGACCCAGCACTCTGCTCTTTCTGAGCAGTGGACGTGTTTGCACCAGCTGTGGTTTGGTTGCTGGCTGCCCCCAAAGGCCCGTGTGTTGAAGGTGTGGTTCTGAGTGTGACACCTGGGGAGGTGATGGGCCCCACGGGAGGTCATCCTGGGGGGAGGTCCTGGGTCCCTGGGGGTGTGCCCTCAAAGGAGACGGTGGGACCCTGGCCCCTTCTTCCTTTGCTTCCAGGCCATGAGGTGAGCAGTCTGCTCTGCTCTGCTCTGGACTCCTGCCATTGCCATCAGCTCCCCAGCCAGAGGCTCAAAGCAGTGGGTTCTTCTGATCCACAAAAACCATGAGCCAAAATAAACCTTTTCTCTTTAGAAGCTAATTATCTTGGGCATTTTGTTATAGCAACAGAAAGTTGATAGACAGTACGTGTGGACACCATGACTTGTGCGCGCGCGCGCGCACACACACACACACACACACACATGCTAACAAGGAATTTAAGGAAAAGAGAAAATGAAGGCCAAGTGGGATGCAGCCAGGACAAATTAGCACTAGAATTTAATAGTACAGACTTTCACGATGCTTCAGCTTCTCTGAGCCTCAGTTTCCTCATCTGTAGATGAGAATACTAATCCCAGTGACATGAAATTAAATGAGAGGAGGCTTATAAAAGTGTGTGTAGACAGAAAGCAGTGGCCACTCAATCACTCCACTTATTAGGTGCCTACTGTGTGCCAGGCCCCATACTGGGGATCTAACAACAGGCAAGACCAATACGATCCCTGCTCCAAAGGGTTCAGAGATTCTCCAGCACAAGAAATGATCGTTACTGTGGTTAAAAGATGTGATGCCAGAGGGCCGCCCCGATGTCACGGGTGGGTAGTGGCATTTCCCGGCTGCACGGTGGAGGAGAGGGCATGGAGCCCGGCTTCTCCCGGCTCCTGCCCACCGTAGCGGCCTCCTGGTCCCTGGGCCAGCTTCCCTCTGGTGTGCTCACGAGTGGCCCCTGATGTTGTGCCTGCTGGCTCCGGGAGCAGACGGGCAGGCCCTTCCCAAGTCACTGCTGGTGACTGGAGCGTTCATCACACTCTGGCTCTACTTTCCCGCCAGCTGCCCAGAGCCAGGCGGGGCCTGAGGCCCGGGCCATGATCTTGTGTCCTGGGAAGAAGCCCCGGGGGAGGGGAGGCTGCTCTGCGTGTGGCTCACACCTGGGTGCAGAGGACCTGGGGGTGTCTGTGGGTGCTGTCAGTGTCGCTGGACAGGGTCAGGCCCTTCCCGAGGAGACTGGCTCCACTCTTCCTGGCCAGGTCACTGCAGTCCAGTACCCTCTGCCTCCTGGAGGGCCTGTGTCCCTCACCGTGGGCAGGGGGGCTTTGCCCAGCCCCTGGTCTTCCTGGTCTGTGGATCATTCAGCCTGACGTGACTGCAGCCATCTTGGGTCGTCACCACCGGGATGGTGCCCAAGTGCCCCTGGCTGATTTTTCCTGTTGGTTTCTAACAAACCTGAAGTAGACCAAGCCCTTCGACAGCTGGACTTGGCTCCAGAACGTGCCTGGCTCGTTGGCACCATCTTAAGATCAGCCAGGTCCATCCTGGATGTCACTCTTGCCCCAACCTGTAGGCACATCGCGCTCGGTTGGATCCTGGATCTGTCTCCTGACACCTTGGGGCGGTCCTCCTGCCCCGTGGCTGAGCAATGCTATGAGCGTCAATAAAACCACGCGGGTGAAATTGGAAAGGGCAGGACACTGCACAGGGCAGGGTGACCTCAAGGCCAGGGTGTGGACTGTCTGGGTTCAACCCAGGTCCCTGTTTACTAGCCTCATGATCTGAGTGTCCATGATCTGAGCCTCACTTTCATCACCTGCAGAATGGGAAGAACACCAGAGGCTGCCAGAGCTCCCCACCTCTGTCAGAACCTCGGGGTGAGCACCGTATTTTATATCCACAAAGACAGAAGAGGGGCTTCCGCCGACATCCCCCGAGGCCTCGGGTCTCAGGTGAGGTGAGAGCAGCGGGAACTCCCAGCGGCACCGTGGGCTCCTGACCCGGGGACACTGGGCCCAGGCGGCCGAGACCCCTCCGCCGGGAACCAGGCAGGGACACCGCTGCCTAAAGAGCCACATTGTGATGTCATTAACTGGAACTCAAATACCACTGGGAGAGAAGGAAGGGGTGGGGGGCAGAAGGGGACCCTGAACTGCTGGAACGACCTTGATATGTTCAAAGGCAAACCAACCCTCACCAGCTGACACTGACCCAGGCCGATGTAGGTTGCCCGCGGGCGGCCTGCTCAGGTCCCGCCACAGGGAGCGAGGAACTTGAGACACAAGCCACGTCGGTTGCAGGAAAATAACACCCAGCCTCCTGGTGGCTCCAGTGTGTGCACTGGGCAACCCTCGCCTCGCGCATTCGAATACAGTCACCTGCGGCAGTGACCACGTCCGGTCAACGATGGACTCCGGACAGCACTGGGCTCCCCGAAGATTGCATTTCCCGGTGGTGCCGAAGCCGTCTCAGTGTTGGTTTAGTACATGCTGTGATAGAAGTTCACACGATGATGACATCGCCCAACAATGCACTTCTTAAAACACATCCGTGACTGTGCACATAACCCCCGACTGTGTATTGACATACAAGACGCCATGTACCCAGAAAATCAAGGGAGAGACGGCGGATGTTAACAGGGTCCCTCCCTCTTGGGCCGCCCTGGTTGGCACACTGGTTTGGCTGCTGTCATAAATATCAAAAAAGCCATGGCCTTGACAGGAGAGGAGAGAGGAAGGGTGGATGTGTGCCGTCGAGGATTACTGAAGAGACTGACAGACGTGTTGGGGACCAGGCTCCTTTGTCTCATTGCTCCACCCTTCTCATCATTGCCTTCAACCTCATGATCCACAGAGGCTGCCCTGGGCCCTTTATCACATCCGCATCCCCACTAATGAGAAGGGAGAAAGGGGGGAAAGGAGGATAGTCTTCTTTAGTATTATTATTTGGTATTGGGAATTTAACCCAGGGGAGCCATTCCACTGAGCTACACCCCAGTCCTTTTTAAATTTTTATTTCGAGACAGTCTTGCTAGGTTGCTGAGGCTGGTCTTTAACTTTTGATTCTCTTGACTCAGCCTCCTGAGTTGCTGGGATTACGGGCGTGCAACATCTCACTGGCCTTTAGTGTAATTTTTTTATTTTTATTTTTTTTAGGTGGACACAATATCTTTATTTTATTTTTATGTGGTGCCGAGGATCAAACCCAGGGCCTCACACGGGCTGGGCAAGCGCTCTACACCGAGCCACCACCCCAGCCCTTGAATGTGACTTTTAAGCAGAACACCCAGCAGGCATGGGAGCTCAGGGGACAACGACATCAGCGAGCAGGCTCCTGGACAGAGCTGGCTCTTCTCTTGCCCACGTCCTCATCCTCTCTTCCCGGCCAGCCTGTGAGAGACGGACTGCTGTCCCCGACTTACAGATGAGGAAACTGAGGCTCATAGGGATGTGACGTGCTCCACGCACTCAGCTTGTAAAGACAAACAGGCAGCACAGACCTGTCACCTGCTGGGCCAGGACAGCGGTGCTGGGCAGGAGCCTCATCTCAGAGGTCACCCCGATGGACACGCTTTGTAAACTGCAGAGTGCCGGCCACCTCTGGGGTGTGGCATCTCTCGTGATTCCTCTGATAGCGATGACCATAGTGCCCACCTCTGGGCCACCACAGGTAGCTGCCCTGCACAAACGTGGCCACTCACTTCTGGCCAGCTCCACGAGGTGACGAGGCTGTTGCTGTCTGTACTTTGTAGATGAGGTGACAGAGGGGATGAGGTCAGTGGCCTCAGGTCCCATGGCCGGAGGCTGCGGCGGGCCACTCAGGCCTCTGTGAGTCTGAGGTTGTCTCTTGTGAGCGCCTGGGGGGGACGCGGCCCTGAAGCTCTGCCCCGGGCCCTTCTTACCTTCCATTAGACACGGGCAGGTCCACCAGGGCTGGCCCGTGTCCCAGGACAGGGGCTGGAGGAGCCCTGGAGAGGGGTCCCCGGCTTCTTGTCTACCAGGCAGGGTCACTGGCCTGAGGAGTGACCCCAGGGTGAGTCCTGGCGTGGCAGAGGCCAGGCCTGCCTGGCAGGAGGCCCCTCTAAGGTGGCGGCTCAGCCACCCCCACTCCACAGAGGCCCTGGGAGAGAAGGGACAGTGGCCGGAAGGCCGGGGAGGGGAGAAGCTGGAGCAGGTGGTGGTCGGAGGCCAGAGGCCAGGCTGGGCCAAGCTGTCCACCTCCCTGCCCCGCCTCGGGCCTCTGGATCAGCCTGTGAGTAACTGCCCGGTGGCTACGGCTGGTCACGGGACCATGACGGGCCTCATGAGGAAGCCACCCTGGCCCTGGTGGGGACCTGGTGACTCAGCAGCTGCCCAGCAGGGTTGTGCCCTAGGCTGGCTCCACCGGCTGGATGGCCCCAGGTCACTCCTCAGCCCGTGACCCCTGAGAGCCGCCCTCTGACGCGGGGCCTGCTGCCAAAGCCCAAGGCCCACCCTCCACCCGCAGAAGCTTCCCCATCGTGACCTGCTCTCCCCGGGTCCCCTGAGGCTCTGTCACCACCCCTCACCATGCTGGCAAGGTGCAGGGGGTGGGGACACAGCAGGACTCAGCGTCCCCCCAGGAGAGCAGTGTGTCCCGGGGGCAACCGACAGGATAAGTGACAGCCGCTACAGTCCCCGCTCTGTGTGGACCCGCTAAGTGACCTTCCCTTCCCCACCACAGTGATCAGTGAGGCCTGTCCCCTGCCCAGGGGCGGGATTGTCTGGGATCTGAAGCCAGACGCTGCCCTCCAACGAGCTGGGCCTGTATCGCACACATTTTTGTGTCCCAATTTTGGGCTCCGGGCCTGGCACATAGTAGGTGTTCAATACCTATCCGTGGGCTCAGTGGGTGCCTGGATGGTGGGATAATGCCTCACCCGCCTGGTGTGTGCAGTGGTGCGAGAGGAGCCGGGCGAGGGGGCTGTGGGTCAGCGCAGCAGCTGGCCCGGGGCCGGGGCCTGGTGTTACTTTCTGCTGGTGGTTTGTCAGGGCAGCGGTGTGACCTTGAACTGGGGGGTCCTGACTCCTGCCCACGGCCTCAGGATGAGTCCGGGCCAGCATCTGTGAGGGGACTCGGAACCTGCCCCCCATGTTGCTGGGGGGTCCCCACACCTCACGCCAGCTCCCCACCACGGGGCTGCATCCGCAACCTGGAGCTCGGAACCTTAACATCTCCGCCTCCAGCCCCCCAGGAATTAGGGGCCACCCACACCCAGTGTTGTGAGCGGTGTCTGTGGCGGTTACTGGGGGGGGGGCGGCAGAGAGCCCTTTAGAGGACCCCAGCTGAAACAGGAGGTGACTCCGGGGCTGGGTCCCCTGCCTCAGCGTCTCCACTGAGCACCTGCTGTGTGCACCCCGGGAGGGGGGTGGGTGGGCTGTGAGAGGCAGGGTCTCCCGTGCACTTGAGGTCAAATCCAGTCGGGGTGTCGGGGAGAAATCCTCAGCTCTCTGAGCCTCCGTTTCCTCCAATCTCAAGAGGACGCAGAGGGCCCGGAGGTGCTGCGTGAAGGAGCCAGTGCGGCCTCAGCTGGCCGTGTGGCCTCAGCTGGCCGTGCAGCCGGACATGCCTGGAGCACTGGGATTCGGCACCCGCCTCTGATGCCCAGCGGAGGGATGTGACCTTGGCCCTCGACATCCTACATCCTGCTGGGGTCTGGGCTGGTGAGGACAGAGCTGGGACCTCGAGCCCGCCGTGGTCAAGCCAAGACGGAAGCTCGTCTGGGCTGGAGTGACCAGGGTGGGCTTTCTGGAGGGGGTCCCTGGCTGAGCCCAGGGAGGAGCGGGCTGGAGGCAGGCGGCTGGAGGAGTGGGCCTGTGGGCAGCGGAACAGGGCAGTGGGGTCCAGGAGCCACACGCTGAGTCTGGGTGCAGTGTCGAGGGGTGACAATGGGAGGCCTGGGACAATCTGGGTGTGACAAGGACCGGGGAGGCAGGGCCCACCATCTTCTGGGGCAGGTGGAGGCCGCTAAGCAGGTCTGGTTTCCTGCAGGTTTAGGTCTCCAGCACCCAGCAGGGTTGAGACGAGGCTCGCGGTTCAGGGCAGTGTGGGGGGGCTCCAGTCCCCCAGGCCCTCGGGCACCTGGTCTCTTTCCAGCCCAAGTGACTCCACCCCGTGCCTCCGGCCTCTGGGCCCCTGCTCCACTGATCCTCCTCCTGGAAGCCCCTACCTCCTGACCACCTGGCAAGACCCTCGAGCCCCTAGGGCTGGTCCTAAGGCGCCTACTCTGTGAGGTCCTCTTCTGTCTGTCCGCATCCTGTCCACGCCACCCGCTGTCCACACCAGCAGACGCATTTGCATAGCTGGCTGTAAGACCTGGGCACGCTCCTCGACCTCTCTGTGTTTACTTACCAGTAAAGCAGGGGCAACACCGTGACCTGCCTAGGACGGGCTGACACTTGTAGGGCATTTACAAGAATGTCTGGCATGCAGTAAGTAGTGAATGTCACCATTATTAAAATAATGACTCTTACCTCATAGGCTGTCATAGGGTTAGACGTCAAGTGCTTAATACCATCCGGCATCAGGAGAGCCTTGAGAAACGGGAGCTTCCTCCTCCTCCTCCGCCACCCCCCAGTCACCCCCAGGACCCCCACCATCTCCATCCCCAGCACCCCATCCCGAGCACCCTCATCCCGAGCACCCCATCCCCACCATCGCCACCATCTGTTGGCCCATCTGCCTCTCCCAGACAGTGAGCCCCGAGGCAGAGCTGTGCCTTGGTCATCTTTGATCTCAGTGCACACAGTAGGTGCTCAGCAGGTGTTTCTTGGGAAGGAAGGCAGCAGTGCTCTGCCTGCGCAGCGTTGGGGGAGGAGGATGAGAGGGAGGGCTAGCTCTGTCTGCCCTGGTGGCCGGAGGGCCGGGGGTGGCTCCAGGCTGGCACTAACCTGGGAACAGCCAGGACCAGGAGGCCCCGTCCTCTGCAGAGTGACCCCTCACACTTTGGAGCCAGAGCTCTGGTCTCTGTTGGAGCAGAAGGGTAGTAAGGGGGATGGGGGGGAGGTCACCTCTGAAGTCAGCTGGCCTTAAACCTCTGATCTGAGGGACCGTCCCCGGCCTTGGATTCCGCCCTCAGCAGAGCTGTGGATCCTGTAGTGTGAGGGCGGCTCTGGGTGACCAGGGTGGGCACAGCCCGGGAGTTTCCTTGACAGGCAGGGGCAAGGGGACCAGGAGGCTTCCAGGAAGAGATGTGGGAGCCAAGAAATAAACCAGAGAAGGGACAGTGGCCCTGAAGGCAGCGTTGGGGAAGAGCTCACTGTCCCCTGCCTGGAGCCCGCTTCCCTGCCCGTCCTGCCTCCCGAGCGTCCACTTCCTGCGCGGCACCCGCGAGAACCTTGCCCTGGTCCACCTCACTGCCTCAAAGCTGAAGTGCCCAGCGGGCCGACCAGGCTCTGTGGGACCAGGACCTGGCTTCCGGCCCCTCCTCCCTCGCCGGCCTGGTCCCAGAGTCTCCCTGAGGTTCCCGAACCCTGCTTCCTCCACTGCGGCCTCCCTGAGCCTCGGCCGTCCGGGGCACCCGGCAGGCCCTCAGGCCGTGCACAGGACGCCTGTGCTTTGAGATGTGGAAGCTGGGAGAATCCAGGGAGGCTCCCCGGAGGAGGTGTTGTGCCTGGGAAACAAGCAACAGGAGGGAATGGATGGTACCAGAGGGCCCAGGGGAGAGGGGCTCAGACCAGAGGGGAGGGGCCCAGGGAGCCTCTTCACCGCCTCAAAGTGCGGTAAGCACCCCCTGAGGCCTGGACACGTCCATCTAGGTGTGACCGTGCTGCAGGCAGGCCATGCTGTGAGGCTGTAGAGCCGGGCACACCTGGCTGTGGCTGGGGACAAGTCCCTCAACAGTGCTGGGCCTCAGTCACCTCATCTGTTAAGTGGGGTGGGGTAGAATGGCACCATCGACCGGGTGGCAGGCAGGTGCTAAGCGCTTCACACACGGTGGCTGACTGAGCCCTCCCCGCCCCTCCACCAGCAGCCGGGCAGGCTCTGAGGATTCCTGGTGGCTGGTCCTGGCCGGTCCCCCCTGGTCCTCGGGAGCACTCGGCCCCGAGGGTTGCCAGTGAATTGGCCCCGTGGGGCCTTGTTCGCCTCATGTGGGGAGCGCAGGCCCCGGGTCCTTCAGGATGGCCCTGACCTTGATGCTGCCCACGCCAGGGACGTCTGCAGATCTGCTGGTCTCTCTGGGGAGCGCAGTCAGGCCACCGGCCCCTCAGGGCCTGGCCTGCTGCTCCCTGGGCAGAGCGTGAGTCACAGCACCGTCTCCCCGGCTGCGGGCCGGCCGCTGTTCTGAGCTTCACATTTTTATGCCAGTTAATTATAGCCATTACCGTCGTTATGAAAGTTCTGTGATCTCAGGCGGGTCCGGGAAGCCCCAGCTCGGAGGTCCCCTTGCCCGCCTGTCCTGTCCTCACTGGACGGGCATCATTTGAGGTCGAAGATGGTGTTCACCTCGATAACCCGGAACTCCGCACAGAGGCTTTCCAAGACGCTCCCAAAATATGTGACTGAGTTGGTAAGAAAGCCAGGAAGCCCTCAGAATGTGCACACGCACACACACACAGGCACACGCACACACTCAGGCACACACAGGCACACGCACACACACACGCACACACACACAGGCACATGCACACACTCAGGCACACACATACACACAGGCACAACCACACACACACGCACTCAGACACACATGCACACACACACATACACTACACAGACACACACACAGGCACACAAATACACACAGGCACACACACATGCACTCAGGCACACAGGCACACACACAGAGGCACACACATGCACACAGGCACACACACACATACACACGCACACATGCATACACACATGCACACACATGCACACAGGCACACACACGCACACTACAAGGCACACACACACAGGCACACACACAGAGGCACACACTCATACACATGCACACACACACACACACATACACGGGTGCGTGCCTGAATCAAGAGCGGGATGAGCCTTGGGAGATTCTGTCCTATGAGATTCCTGCCCTAATAGAGCCTTGGTGTTTTCAAAAATTGTGGCCAAACTTACATACAGTCAACTTCTCCCTTTTTAGTATAAAATTCTTTGAGTTTTAACAAGTGCATATAATTGGGTGCCCACCCCCACAATCAGACACAGGACAGTTTCAGCTGGGCGTGTTGGTGCACACCTGTAATCCCAGCGGCTTGGGAGGCTGAGGCAGGAGGATCAAGAGTTCAAAGCCAGCCTCTGAAACTTAGTGAAGCCCTCAGCAACTCGGTGGGACCCTGTCTCTCAGTAAAATACAAAAAAGGCCTGGGGATGTGGCTCAGTGGTTAAGCGCCTCTGGGTTCAATACCCAATACCAAAAAAAAAAAAAAAAGGATACAAGACAGTTTTTTTCTCCCTCAGTTTCCTCATATTTCTCTGTAGCCACCTCCTCTCATTTTCAGTCCGTGAGCCAGCTCTCAGGAGGGGCCAGGGCCCAGTTCCTATTCCCAACCTGGCCTAGAAAACTCCAGCTGAGGATTTAGTTGACAGGAGTCCCTGCTGAGGAGTACGCCACGTGTCCCTCAGAAACACGCTAAATCCTTCCGAGGAAAACAGGCCAATCCAGACCTTATAAAATACCTACAGCTAGAGCCCTAACGGTCATGAGCTCCCGAGGAAGAACCGTAAAATCACACAAAGAAACAAGGTCTCATGAACAAGTTTTAATAGAGACCCCGGGCAGCATAGGTCCTGCAAATCCTCAGGGTTTGGAATTAGAGTCTTCAAGGAAGTAGGGGTGGTAAATAATCAAAATAAATATGTGTCAAAAGTGTGAGTGTGGAAGCAGGGTCTATTGAAAACGACCAGCTGTAGTTCCTTATAAAATTAGACATATATGTACCACATGAGCCAGCAAGACCTACGTACTTGTCAAGAACAATGAAAAGATTTGCATATGACTGTAACTAAAATTCATACGAAAGAGGGCAAACCCGATGCATTACACAATGAACTCTGGGAATCAGCAGAAATCCGTCTGTAGGGATCGAGTGCCCCTTCGCAGTTGCCTGGGGCTCAGGGTTGGGAAGGCGGCTCACTGAAGAGTGACCATGTTCCAGGTCTTGGTGTTGAAAATGGGCGACTTTATGGCCTGCAAATTAGACCCCAGTAAAGTTGATTTTAAGACTGGAAAGCGAGCCCGGGCGGGGCCAGTTTCAGGCTTTGTCTTTCACAGAGCTGACCCTGTCCCCACCTGGAAGGCCCGCCCACCTCTGAGTCCCCTCCCCTGTCTCCCTGGTCGTCCTGCCTCTGAAGTGGAGCCTGGGACTCAGTCCTTCTCCTTAGCTCTCCGGTCCCCACGCCCTCCCGACCTAGAAACCGCCTGCCCCTCCCGCATCCTGTCTCGGGCGAGATCCCCCTTGGACCCCAGTGGAATGACACAGTCCCTTTCCATGTGGGGACCTAATGGGGACCTCAGTCTCAACACCAGCCCTACAAACCTGAACCTCCTCAGGACTTCCCGGCTCAGTCAGGGCAGCTCCTGGCTCTGGTTGCTTGGCCAAATGCTTGGAATCATCCCGGGGCCTCCTCCTCTCTCCATCAGTGAAGCCTTCTGAATCTGCCTTCAGAATATAATCCGTGTGTGACCCTTGTTAGGGCTCCCCGGCCCCTTCCTCGTCTCTCCGCAGGAACATCGCGGCCGTCCCTGACTGGCCTCTCCACTCCCGCCTTGGCCTCTTACAGTCTGTGGTCTGCAAAGAACCTGGGGTTCTGCCCAGCTGGAGCCGCACTGGGTCTCTCGTCTGGTTCCACCTTGGACAACTGCCCTCTGCCTCCAGGTGCACTTGCCCTTCT
The DNA here is from genome assembly GCF_048772815.1 of Callospermophilus lateralis. Lineage (NCBI taxonomy): Eukaryota > Metazoa > Chordata > Mammalia > Rodentia > Sciuridae > Callospermophilus > Callospermophilus lateralis. The sequence continues at coordinate 132,622,930 of NC_135311.1, read as the reverse complement.
CTTGGTTTTCAAAGCCAACAAGATTCCCTTTGTCACCTTTCTGACTTCCTCTCCTGGTTCCCGGCCCCTGTCCTTCCCACCCAGCCCCGACCCACTGGCCCCCCAGGGTTCCTTGGAGTCCAAGGCCCAGTGCCTGGCTTTGCCCTGGCTTCTCCCCTGGGGGGACTCAGCCAGCAGTCCCAGCAGAGGCTTCCTGACCCCTGTGTAGGACAGTGACCTTGCCTTGCTCTGCGGTGCCCATCACTACAGCCCAACAGCTTCGACACTCACCTTGGTCTCCAGGCCTGGAAGGGTTTGTCAGTTTTTCCCACTTATTGTGGATTGAATTGTGTCCCCCCCCAACCCCTAAAATTCATGTGCTAAAATCCTAACCTCCAGCGCCACAGAATGTGACCTTATCTGGAGTCAGAGTGTGTTCAGAGGTGACAAGTTGTTATGGTGGGTCTTCATCAACGAGGAGTGACATCGGAGAGACCTGTCATAACGTAAGATTTAAATAAGGTCTGGAGGTCGGTAACCTGACACCCAAGAGCCAGGGCTTCCAGAGAAAATAATGTGTCACATCACAGAGTAAGAAAATCTGAACTTGAATGAGCAAAGACAGTCGATCCTGAGACAACACAGATGTCAAGTTGTCCAACAAAAAAATTAAAGCAGCAATAATAAAAATTAGCTCTACAAATACTCTTGAAATAAACGAAAAAAGAGAAAGACTTGATAAAGAAGTAGAAAATACAAAGACAAACCAGATGGAAATTTTAGCTCTAAGAGGCAACAACTGAACTGGGTGTGATGGCGCACACCTGTACTCCCAGTGGCTTGGGAGGCTGAGACAGGAGGATCGTGAGTTCAAAGCCAGCCTCAGCAACAGTGAGGTGCTAAGCAACTCAGTGAGACCCTGTCTCTAAATAAAATGCAAAATAGGGCTGGGGATATGGCTCAGTGGTCGAGTGCCCCTGAGTTCAATCCCTAGTACCCAACCCCCCCCAAAAAAGGAAAAAAAAGATACAGTAGCTGAAATAAAAACTTTGTGGATGTGGATGGGTTCAGCAGCAGAATAGTAAAGACATAGGAAAGAATCAGTGAACTTGAAGACAGAATAATATAATTACCCAATATGAACTCAGAGAAAAATAATAGACTGAATAGAAATGAAAAGAACATCAGGGAGAAAGAGAGTGGCACTGAAAAAGTCCTAAAAGACTCCCCCCCCCACAAAAAAAAAATTTGGCAAAAATCATAAACTGCAGTGTAAGAGCTGAGGGGAACTCACACAGGATAAACCCCAAAATGTCTGATTTAAGACATGTCATAGTCAAACTTTGGCCGAATGATAGGGGGAACAAAAAATCTTGACATCAGAGAAATGACATCTTGTCGACGGAGAAAATAATCTGAACAACGGCAGATTTGTCATCGGAAACTATGGAAGCCAGAAGGAAATGGCACAACGGTTTTCAAGTGCTGGAGAAAAAGAACTCAACCCAGATTTCTAAAGTCCACCTTTCAGGAATGGAAAAGAAATCAGGTGCTCTCGGATGAGGGGAAACTAAGAGAATTGTCTCCTGCAGACCTACCCTAGAAGACGTTTTCTGAACAGCCAGGTAATGAGAAAGACCACATAGATACAGATATACACACATACATACGTATTATATAGTTTTCCCCCCCAGTGCTGTGATTTGAGCCTGGGTCTCACACATGGTAGGCAAGTGCTTTACCACTGAGGTTTATACCCAGCCCAAAAGAAGGGATTTGGGGACATCAGGAAAGAAGAAAGAACAATAAAAAGAACAGAATCATGATGTAGGCAACAGAATTTCTTTCTCCTCTTGAGTTCTATAAATTTTTTGATGATTGAAGCCAAAAGCATAACACTGATGTGATTCTTAATGTATGTAGACAAAATATCAGGACAGGGCTGGGGTCGTGGCTCAGTGGTGGAGCACTTGCCTAGCACATGTGAGGCACCGGGTCTGATCCTCAGCACCACATAAAAAAATAAATAAAATAAAGTTATTGTGTTTATCTACAACTAAAAATATTTTTAAAACTATGAGCAGAGAGGATAAAGTGACAAAAGGAGTTTCTATGCTCACTTGAACTGATAAAATGATACCATCAGTTGTGTTATGGATCTGTAGTACATTATCTAGATTAACCATTAAAATTTTTATACTAGGTGGGCTAGGAATGTGGCTCAAGCGGTAGCATGCTCGCCTGGCATGCGTGCGGCCCGGGTTCGATCCTCAGCACCACATACAAACAAAGATGTGTCCACTGAAAACTAAAAAGAAAAACTAAATATTAAAATTTTCTCTCTCAAACAAAAAAAAAATTTATACTAGGTGATATATTTTAAAATACTGTAGACAAATCAAGATGAACATCTTAAAAATTTTCAAATAACCCGTAAGAAGGCAAGAAAAACAGAGCACGAAAAAAGAAAAATGGCGGACCAAGGCCCTAACATCAGCAATTACATTAAATGTAAATGGTCTATATAAACTATTTAGAAGACAGAGATTGGCAGAGTAGACAAAGAAAATGAAATTCCATGACCCAACTACTTACTGTTGACAAGAATCACACTTCAAAGAATAATCTAAGTAAAATAAAAATAAAAGGATAGAAAAAGACATGCATACCAACATTAATCAAAATAAAGCAAAAGTGGTTACATTAATATTAGATAGCATAGACTACAGAGCAAATAAGTGACCAGAAATAGAGTCACTACATAATATTAAGAGTCAGTTTACCAAGAAGACATGAAGATCCTCAACGTGTACATACCAAACAACAAAGCCTCAAAACACATAAAGCAAAGAAAGACAGAACTAAAAGGAGAGTAGACAAATCCACAATCAGAGTTGAAATCTTTAGTCTCTCACAATTAATATAGAACAACTTGATAGAAATCAATAAAGTTATGGAAGAATTTAGCACCACCATCAACCAAAAGTTCTAGTCAGTATTTAACACTCTGCCCAACAACAGAATATGCATTCTTTTTTCAAGGACCTATAGGACATATGCCAAGTTAAATCATATCCTGGGACATACATAAAACAAATCTCAGAGAATTGTGATACAGAATGTGCTCTCTATCCATACTGGAGTTAAAAATCAGTAACAGAAAGATAGTAGGAAAAATTCCAAATTCCTGGAAATTAACAAAACACTTGTCAATAATACGTGGGTCAAAAGGAAGTCTCAAGGAAAGTTTTAAAAATACAACATAACAAAAGTTATAGCGCTCAACAAAAGCAGCGCTGAAAGGAAGATCTATAGCACTGACTTCTTACATCAGAAAAGAGAAGTTTCAGGTCAATAATGTAAGCTCCCACTTCGTGAGAGCAGAAAAAGAAGAGCAAAAGAAACCCAAAGCAACCAGGAGCCAAAATCAAAGAAATTGAAACAGAAAAACGATAGAGAAAAATCAACGAAACAAAAATCCTGATTTTTTAAAAAAGAGCAATAAAATGGACAAATATTTTACAAAGAATTGATGAGTGAAAAAGAGAGAGAATACAAATTCCCAATATCAGGAATCAAACTGAGTGTATCAATAAAGACCCAGCAAACATTAAAATAATCATAAGGGAATACTATAATTTTATATGCATTTAACAATTTAAATGCAATGGATAACTTTCTCAAAAAACACAAAAAGCAAAAAAAAAACAAAAACAAAAACAAAAAAAAAAAACCCACAGCTAATATGAAATAGATCATTTAAAGAGCTCTGTAACTATTAAGAAGTTGAATTCATGATTTTAAAACTCCTGAAAAAGAAATCTCCTGGCCCAAATGGTTTCCTACCAACCACTGGAGGATCCTACCAAATCATTAGAGTTGAAACCAATTCCATGCAATCCCTCCCAGAAAACACAACAGGAGCGGTTCTTCCTCAAATCATTTTAGGAAGCCACGGTTGTCTCAATGTGAAGCTAAAATTGATTGCACTCTGAGAACTGGACAAATCCACTAGCATTAGAAGATTTTAACATGTCTCAATAATTAAAAAATAAAGGATGATGCACGCAAATAAAACGCTCCATCCAGTCTCCGTATAGACAGCCCGTGTCCATCACAGGAACCCTCCTTCTACTCAGGCTCGTGGACTGCGTAGGAAAACTGCCTGATGCAGGTTATTGGCAGAAGCAAGTCTCAACAAAATGGAAATAAATGGTCTCATCCAGACCACAGCTTCTGACTCCAACGCAATTAACTCCGCAAGGCCCATTTAAAGCCCCATTCATTTGGAAATTCAGAAAACCGTCCCCTAAATAACTCACGGGTCACAGGAGACCTTGATCGGAAATTATGAGCTGAGCAGTGATAAAAAGTCGGCGGAGGAAAGCTGCTGAGTCGGCTAACGTGGTTCTAGAACAAAACACACGGGCCAGGGCCGGCCTGGTGGACAAGCAGAGGGTGAGGATGAGTGAGGGGAGCCCCCGCTCTCCAGGAGCCGGAGCAGCCAGCACGAGGGACTCGGAGAGAGCAAGCGCCAGATGGAAATGAGGGGAAATCAGATCAAACACCCCAGACTTGGCTCTTGGAAAGGATCAGGGGGTTGAGGATCCAGGTTCCGTGGGAGGAAGAGAGAAGACCCAGAGGACAGGACAATGCAGACACACGGCAGGAAGCTAGGCGCCTTGAGGGACCCCAAGAGGGGGGCACTCAGCCCGTCAATCACTTTGGGGAGGTCACCTGTGCCTCTTGTGTCCAGAGAAGTGGGCGCAGCCTCCTGGAAGGAGGTCCCTCTGTCCCTCCTCTTCCCCCAGGAGGCAGAAGGACTTTGCAGTCACATGGAAGCTGCAGTGACGCTTTCCAAAGTGGCCGCACCATTTTCCATCCCCACCCGCAACGTAGGTGGCTCCTAGCGCCCAGCCAAGGCCACCACTCCATCCTTTCCATGGTGGCCACCCAGCGGGCACGAGCGGGCACCTCCCTCCCGGTGGATGGCGTTGAGCCCTTCTTCACAGTCCTGCCGGCCACTCGTGTGTCTTGGAGAAAGGCCTGTTCAGGTCTGCTGTCCATCCGCCATCGGTTGTCTCTCTATTGTTGAGTTGTCGGGGCTCTTTGCATATTGTAACTCTCAGGCCCTTTTCAGAGAGACAACTTGCAAATACTTTCCCCCTTCCCATCCCCCCTCCCTGGGAACAGTCACTTCACTTTCTTGGTGTCGTCCTTTGGAGCACAAACTTTTCTAATTTTGATGAAGTCCGGGTTATTTTTTTTTTAATTCTTTAGTTGCTAAAGCTAAGTTTAAATTAAAAGCAGATATATGCCCACGCATCTGAGAACGTAGACGGAAGGGACAAATTTTTAGAACGATGTCTTGTGCGCCTGGCCAGTCGTGTCCCTGTGGATGATCGACAAGTGGCCTTTCTGAGCCAACCCAGCACACCCAGAAACACTGCCCCCGTCTGTCGGCGATCAACTCCTGTGGGGTGCACATCCCCACAGGGTGCCCATGCCCTCTGGCCAGTTTGAAGCCGCGGTGGGCCATGGCTGGGCAGGCAGCTGGGAAGAGGGGTGCAGTTGGCCCTCCAGGGCCGGCTCCCGCACGCGGCTGAGTTCCAACACAAGCCATGGAGACCCAGGGAGCTGTGATCACAGAGCAACTGAGTCCACGGCCCGGCCCTCGGGGACTCCCAAACCTGCCAGGAGACCCCAGCAAGCTCCCCTCTACCTGGGGGAGTCCCTGATGCTGCGGCTGGTAAGACTGCCCCAGGCAGAGCCCCACCTCAGGGGCACAGCCCGAGGTCTGCTCAGCTCCCTTCCCCTCTTCCCTCCCTGCAGAGGAAAGGCCCTGCCTGAACCTCTGGGCCTCACAGGGCACATGTAGGCTCATGCACCATGGGGTGTCAGTGGCCAGCTTCTGGTGAAGCAGGCCCAGAGAGGGCCAGCAATATACCTAAGGTCACACAGCAGGACACGGCAGAGTCCAAACCCCTGCACCCCCATCCCAGCCTTGGAACTGTGCAAGCTTCATTCTGGCCATGGATCCTCTTCCGCTGAGCCCTTGGGCTCCTCCTGAACCCTGAACCAGCCTGGGGAAGCTCCGTTGGCTGGACACACTCCAAGGCTGCAGGAGCCGGCGGAGGCTGAGGTGTGAGGGTGGCTAGGCGCTCCCTGGGGGAGGCAGGCAGCCCCCGGCCCTTCTGGAGTGCGGCTGTGGGCACAGCGGAGAAATGCAGCGAGGCTTCAGTGCTCGGCTCCTCGCAGGGGACAGTGTGACCCGCAGGCAATGGGTCTCAACACCTTTGAACCGCTGGCTCGTGCTCAGACTCAGCGAGGTGGCGAGGGTCACCTTCGGAGCTCTGCTGGGGCTGGGGCACAGGGCGCTTGAGTCTCGGTAAGTCCCTCTCCCTCCCCGGGCTGAGCAGCTCAGCTGTCTCAGGGGGTCTCGGAGGTTGGTGGGGGCAGGGAGGAGGGGTGACGTGGCCCTCTGTGTCCCCTGAAGCCCACTTTGGCAGGGTCCTCTGGCCAGGTTCTGGGTCGGCCTCCTTAGTTGATGCTCCGAGGCTAATGCGAGCCAGGAGCACTGTCCTACAAAAGGCAGTCCCCAGATGCCCCAAACAGCTCTTTCTGGCCCCCTGAGCTGTCCCTGCAAGGACAGACTGGGGTCAAGGACTGCCCCAATGGCCCCAGTGCTGGTGAGAGCCCTGACCCTGGACCCAGGGAGCAGTGTCAGGTTCCAGCTCTGTTGCTGGTAACTGCTGTGTGACACGGGTAAGTCACTGGCCTTCTCTGGTCCTCCATTCCCAACTCATCCTGAAGGTCCTCTCTGATCCCTGGGCACTCCAGCCCCCTCCCAGCCGTGACTTCCAGGGAAGCTAGGGTCTGAGCCGCACTTCAGAGGCTGTTTGTTGGCTCTTGAAGAAACCGTGCCCCAGGCTTCCAGGCCAGACCAATAAACCAGGCCATAAACCCGGGCGCGCAGGCCTCCCTCAGGGGAGAAGCACGCTCCCAGCAGGATTGAGGAAGCCTGAGACAGGCGTCTGAGGGACGCGGGGCGGAGTGCCCAGCGGCCCAGCCTCCCGGCGGGTGTGGAAACCTGCTCCCTGAGTCACTGCCGCGCCTCCCGCCCGCCTCCACGGTCTTCGGAGGTGACCAGCGCTGCCTGTGGGTGGCCTCGCACCGTCGTCCCCTCTGGCCGTGTTTCCTCAGCTGTCACACGGGGAGGCCAATCCCTGGCTGGCCCTGCTCCTGGACGGTGACCAGGCTACCACAGAGGCACGTGGGGGACTTGCCAGCAGCCAGCCTGCTGTCCAGAGAGGCCCTCAGTCCCGGGGCGGCCGCCTCCCCGCCAGCCCTCTGTCCTCGCTCTGGTCTCCCCCTGCCACAGCCAGGGCCCAGTGGGCAGGGGAGCCTGGGCCCGCGCTGGCTGTGGCCGCCGTGTGGCTGCCTCGGCCTTCACAGGGCCCGTGTCCCCCGAGGCAGACTGGCTCCCTAGGACCTGTGTCTCCCCCATCAGACGCGGGTCCCAGGGTCAGGGGCTGTCTTCACCTCCAGGGAGGAGGCCCCGGGGCAGGCAGCCGTCGGCTCAGCCTGGGGTCCCACGGAGCATGGCAGAGGGGACACCTTCAGAGCCAGCCCCAGGGGGCTTCTGCGGTGGCCTGATGCTTGTGTGGGGCTGGCGCTGGGACCACGGCCGGGTCTCACGCGGGGACTGAGGGGCAGGCAGGTGCAGACCACGCTGCACCTCGATCCCGGGCCGGGGTCAGGCTGGCCGGGTCGGGCCGGGGCGGGGCTGGTGGTGGCCGACTCAGCTCAGCTCGGGCCTCACCGTGGGCACCGCAGGGGAGCTGAGGCTGGGGGCGCCGGGCGGCTGCCGGGGAGGGCCGGGAGGGGGCCGGGGAGGGGCCTGGGGCTGGGGCCTCGCTGGGCCTCACTGAGTCCAGGGGGCGGCCTCCGGGCAGCAGTGACCCAATCCCCTCCGTGCGCAGAGGCAAGGCTGGACCAGAGAGGGAGCCCAAGGTCGCCAGGCCAGTCCGCGGGGCCTTGGACCTGGAACCCTGCGCTCACGGGTCCCGGTCCATTGCTCCCCCCTGCCCCCAGAGCCTCTTGGGGAGACCCAGCTTGTCCTCTTAGGGGGTCACTTCATCCTGGGGGGAGCTCTCCTGAGAGCAGAGCCCACACAGCCCCAGGGGCAGGTCAGGGCCTGCAAGGCTTTCCTGCTCCTCTTGGCCTTCTCCTACCTCGGTTCCCCTTCTCCTGTCCACCCCCTCTCTCTCTCTGAGTCCGCAAGCTCACGGGCACTTTACAGGAGACTTTCCAAATCCCCCGCTTCAAGGGCACAAGTGGATTCAGGAGAGGCCCAGGGTTGCCGCCAGGAAGTTGGCTGTGAGCAGGGAATCTCCTGGGGGCTCTTGCTTAAAATCTCTGCGGTGTGAATTTTGAGTCCCACTCCACCACGCAGGGCGGCGGTGAACGGTCGAGCAGGTTGTTCACTGCTCACAGACGTCTGAGGAGGCGTCGGGGCTGACTCCCTCTCCGAGCTTCTCTTGCCAAGACTTGCCCCTTCCCGTGGGTTCTGTCAGTTCCAAAGAAGAAGCATGTTCCCCTCGCCTTTGCGCAAAGGTGCCTCATGGACTGGCAGGGCCCTACCTGACACAGCCATGGTGGTCTTTTTTTCAAAGACAGGGTTTTGCTATGTTGCTCAGGCTGGTCTCGAACCCTGGTCTCCAGTGATCCTCCTGCCTCAGCCTCCTGACTTGACTCCTCTTGACTCCACGCCCTGCTGCATGAGCACATGGTCACTGACATGTCCCCTGGCTTCCAACCTGGTCCCAGTTTGTTCATTCTGGGGGGGGGACGTTGGTTTCTTAAGTCTCCCACACAGTGAAACGTGTACCTGTCGGTGTCAAGGTCAAGGACGTCCCCACGCGGGGGTTCTAGCTCCTTCACATCCCGGTCAACATCTGGCTTTTGACTTTAGCCGTCTGGGGGGAGTGTGTTGGATCCCCCTGGGTTTTATTTGCATTTTCCTGGTGACCAAGGGAGCTGTGCGTCTTTTCGTGTTCCGTGGCTATCTGGAATAAGAACATCTTTTTAAAATTAGAAACGAGGTGCCTGCTCAGTTTTTCTGCTCATTAAAAAAAACCAGAAGGGGCCGGGTGTGGTGGTGCACGGCTGTAATCCCAGCAGCTCTGGAGGCTGGGGCAGGAGGATCGTGAGCGAGTTCAAAGCCAGCCTCAGCAATGGAGAGGTGCTAAGCAACTCAGTGAGACTTCGTCTCTAAATAAACAACAAAATGGTGCTGGGGATGGGCCGAGTGTCTCCCGGTAGCACCCAATCCGCCCCCCCAAAAAAAAAAACAGAAGGGGGCTGGGGGCGCAGCTTGGTGGTGGAGCAAGTGCTGAGCAAGGGCCTAGGTCTGGTCTCTGCACCAAAATCATAAATAAAATCAGGAGCCCCCCCTCCCCCTTCTCCATCCTCATGAGCTCTGGACGTGGGTCCTCTGCAGATAAAGGACTCCTGAGCCGCTTCCCTTCTGAATGGGAGTCCCCTCCCTCTATTCCTCAGCCCCTCCAGGAGCATCGGAAGCAGAGGAGGGGCCCCGAGCGGCAAGGAGGGGTCCCCCAGATGCACATGATGTGGCCCCTGTTTTTGCAGAGAGCTGGCCTCTGGAGGGGCACCAGGCTTTCAGAATGAGCGAGAAATAAGATGGTTGTGAAGGGGCAGCGCTCCCCCCAGCCAGGCGACAGAAGTGCTCTTAAGGAACCTTCTGGCACTCAAGGATGACGGAAAGCACGGTGTCCGTCTTTTCTGGGGTGGGTCTTTAAATCCGTTGCAGTGAGCGCTGCTTCTAGAAGTTTCCCTGACTCCGCAACACCCATGGGCTGAACGTGTGCTCGTGCACGGGTCTCCCCCTGAGGTCCCCCTGGCTTGGGGTGTAGGCTGGGCACGGTGGAGTCCTTGGGCCTGGATCCTGCTTCCTGGAGCTCAGTGAAGGCGGGTGTGGAGGAGCCGCGGGAGGCTGGAGGCCGGAGGCTGGAGGCTGGAGGCTGGAGGCTGGAGGCCGGGGTGGGTGCTCTGCCGAGCTGGGTGGGTTGGAATGCTCACTGCCCTGGGGAGGTGCTTCAGGCTAGCTCACCACCTCAGTGTCCCCATCCAGTGGCTCACATGTCACTGAGGTCCCTCTGGCTCTGACATTCTGTAGCTCATTGGGGAGGGGACACCGTGAGCAGCTTGGAGCAGGGTGGGCCCAGCCCCAGGGAGCTCAGGGGCCACAGGAGGCAAGGGACACGCTTGCCCGGGGCCTGGACCCCGCTCCTCCCTCGGGCTGCCACCCAGTGCCACCCCAGGAGGCCGGAGCCGGGTGCTGGGCTCCTCCTCGCGCTTGCCGTTGGGGAGCTGCCCGGCCTCTCCCTCCTGGGGACTCCTGCCGCCCTGGTGGCAGCTCGCTGTGGTGGCCCCTGCACTCTGGCCCCAACCCTCTGCCTTCCAGGGCCAGGAGGGCCAGGCAGGTGACAGCATGTCCTCCCAGCCCGCAGGCTGTCCCCGAAGGCTCTGGACACCTGACATCTCCCTGAAGGTGGCAGTGAGGACCGGCCCCGACGGCACAGGAGCTCACGAGGAGAGCCTGCGGGTCCAGGAGGCCACCGGCTGCCTCCACCCACACCGTGCAGACCCGAGGCAGAGGCCTGGGAGGGCCCGACAGGTCCCCCGTCCCGAGCCTGGACGGTCCCCTCTTCCCAGCCCATGTATCCCCGGCACAGAGCCAGCGCAGAGAGCCGGCTGCAGGGCTGGTGGCCACAGTGGACGGGACAGTCTCCAGGGAGCCTGAGAGTGGCAGGAGCAGGGCTTGGGGAGGAGGATTGTCCCACGTTGCCCCTGTGACCCTGGCAGGGGTCCTGCGTCATCTCCTCTCTGAGCCGTGGGGGACGTGGGGGACGTGGGGGACACAGGAGACCGGTGACCCAAGACAGTGCTCAGGGCTGCCACTGGTGGCAGGTCAGCATGTTGGTCCCCTCCCTTCCTCCAGGCAGCAGAGGACAGTTTGGGGAGGCCGAGGACACACTTTGCGGATGTCACAGTTGGGGGTGTACAGACGGCCACTCTGCCTCTGGTCAGCTCTCTAGGGGAGTCCAGATTGGAGGGGTCGGAGGCCCAGAGGGTGCCAGCCGGGACCTGGTTCCGGGAGAGCGCAGGTTGGGCAGTCCCAGAGCTGCCCTTTCAGACGAGAGCAGGAGGTGGCCGGATGTGTGGCCAGCTTGCAGGGTGTTGGCCACGGCCATCTGACAAGACCCAGAGCCACCTTGCCCAGCTCCTGATGAGATTCCTGTTTCCTCTGGAGCCAGGCAAGGTGCCCGGGGAGCTGGCATCCAGCGCTGGCTCCGCCGCTGGCTGCTGTGTGACCCACAGCGGTCACCACCCTCTCTGGGCCTCAGTCTCTCTCCACATTTCCTGCTCTCACCCTGGCGACGGTGGATCTGGTTTAGGGGATTGGGTCCCCGTGGGCTCCAGCCTCGGGCTCTTCATCAGACCCCCACCTGGGAGCGTCGGGTCAGGGGCCGAGCGAGGATCCCTGCCCCTCACAGTGTTGGCCCTGTCCTGGGGCAGAGGTGACCTGGGGCAGCAGGAAGCCGAGGGGACCGTGCTGGCCGGGTCCTGGGCTGCCTCGTGGCTGGGCCTCCGCTGTCCCTCATGGCATGGCTCCCCCCATGTCTGTCCTGCCCTCTGTCTCACAGTCCATCTGTCCCCTCCTCTCCCACTCTGTCCCCTGGTAGCCCCTCTGGTTGGGACGGGGGACAAGGCAGGAGCTCCGCTCGCAGGTGACACTGGCTCCCTGAGGCCACCAGCCAAGCTCCGGGTTTGGGGACACAGAGGGGACAGCCAGAGCTCTGTCTAGGGGTGACCGGGACCCCTTCCTGGGGCTGGGGGCTTCCTGGCCAGCCATGGGACGTGGCGGGGCTCTCATGCCACCTGGAGTCTGGGTGTGTTTTCACTTCAACCAGCTTCATGCCCTTCAGCCCTGTCCGGACAGGGACAGGGAGCAAGGGCACCTTCCCAGGGGGAGCCGCAGGGCCACTAGAGGACAGAACATCCGCTCTGGGGGCTGGCGCCGCCCGGAGGGCCTCCTGGAGGAGGTGGCCCACGTGCACGGGGCCCTGGGGCCCTGCTGGGCTTGGCGAGGGGCTGACGGGGGTGAGCCCAGCCGCCTCCCTGGGAGGTGCCCCAGCACCTGGACCATGTATGCAGTAGGTGCTCATAGCAATTCCATGGGCAGATGGGCCCGGGCAGCCCCGGGTGGTGGTGAGGAAGCTCCCTGTGGCCGCCCAGCCCGCGGGTGGTAGAGCCAGGGTGGCCTGTCCCCACTGAGGCCAGTGGGTCTCTGAGAAGTGGGTGGAGCCCCGGCACCCGCACAGGGCTCCAGGGACCGTGCCCTTCCGGTCCCCTCTGCTCAGGGCTCAGTGGCCTCTCCTCTTTATCTGTTTCCAAGGTGACGCCCCGGGACGCAGACCGTCTCCAGAGCCTCCTCTGGTTTTCCCGGGAGGGTACCTGTCCCCTGTCTTGGCCATCAGGGTCCTCCCTGCGGCAGGTCTTGAATGTGGCCACCCGCATCCAAGTGCCCCGCGGCTCCCGGGCTGCGTCCCATGGGACCTGGGGGACGCAGCCCTGCAAACACCAGCTCTGGAGCCCACGAGCTGGGGTGTGGCTCTGCCTCTGTCCTCGCCAGCGGGGGACCTTGGACATGTTGCTTAAACTCTCCGAGATCAGATTGCGTCCCCACGGCGCCCTGGCTCCGGGCGTTTGCAAGGATGGCAGCGGGTGCCTGCAGGACCTAGCGGACACCCGGCTCTGTGCTTGCTCCATGGAGACCGGCTCCACGGTCACCTCCCTCCCTCCAGGTGTGTGTCCTGGGTCTCAGCACATTCCTTGTTATGATGGCTCTTGTGAAACTTCCTGGTGACTTGTGTCCACCCTCCACGTCCCCCCAAGCAGAGCTCTCCATAAGGCCAGCTCTGCCAGCTGCAGCTCATCAGCTCTGTGCCTGGCCCGAGGCAGGTGGCCAAGAAGCATTGGCTGAATAAATGAGCGAGGGACCTGGGAAGGGTAGAGTCCTTCTGCACACGGGGCCCTGGGGCCTTGGGGCACGATGTCTAACCGGCACGGGGGGGGGGGTGAGGACCTCGGGACTGGCCAGACCCAGGTGGAGCCGGGCAGAGCTTCCCCAAGGGAAGGGATCGAGGGACTGGGACCCGAGGCCCAAGGATCTAGGTTCTAACTCTGGGGCCAAGTCTGTCTCTACCTGGCTGTGTGTTCTAGGCGAGTCACACACCCTCTCTGTCTCCATGTGTTCAAGGAGGCAGGTGGACGGAATTTTATGGAAGGTCCTCCTGAGATGTAAAGCCCGGCATTCGGTGATGCCCAGCAGGGGTACTGCCCCTGACCCTTTCTAGAATGATGTGCCGGCCCTGACAGGGTCAGCAGAAGGTGCTGGGCCAGGGCCGAGGCCCTATGGCGCTCTGCTCCACCCCAGGTGGGCTGATGTTGGAGGAGACTGGGTCTCTGCTCGAAGGGCCAGCATGAGGGAGCAGACCCCAGCTCCCCGCCATCCTTCACTTATCAAAGCCTTGGTTAAAACAAAGGAGCCTCGTGGACGATTTGGAAGGGTACAAAGCGTGTGTTCCATAGACGCCCCACCCCAAATAAACCTGGGACTGGGCTGGACCCAACGCTAAGGGTGCCGTGGACCCCACAGTTCAGGACCCCACATTTGCCCTATTTGCTAAGCCCTCCGGGAGGCAGCAGACGGTGGATCTCCCTGGGCTTCTCTCTTGACTGGCTGAATCTTATTTTGTGAGCATCATGATTCATGAAATCGATTCCATTTCCCCTTTTTCCTGGGTTTCTAGGGAACTCATAGCTACCAACCAGACAGGGTCTCTATACCTGTTTCTTCTTTCTTCATTCTTTGACTTAATTTCCTTACTCAGGAAAACAGCAACAAAACCTTCTCGAAGGCACATTCTACAGGTGATCAACCATTTTTAGTAGGGTGTGGGATGGAGGCCCACAGAGAAGCAGAAGTTTTGGGTCTCTGGGTGGGGGCTGGCGGGGAGAGGGAAGGCGAGAGCAGGTGGGGGGTGGGCAGAGATTCAGAGACCCCCCCGTCAGGAGCAAGCCCCCAGCAGCAGCAGGGGTGGCCGGAGGGGTCAGGCACTGGGTGGGGGGTGGTCAGGGCTTGGCCTTGGGGCCCTGGGCGGCCTGGGCTTCATTTCTCGAGGGTCAGCTGTGAGCCAGGGACTTTCTAACCTACGTATGCTCATTTCTACTTTATCCACGTTTTACAAAAAAGGAGACCGAGGTTCAGACAATCAGGCGCCCTGGAGAAAGTCAGCCGCTTGCCCAGGGTCCTGTGCCCAGGGTCCTGCCTGGAGCCTCAGATGCCGCCAAGCCTGGATGGGCACACCCTGTGGAGCTCCAGGGCCTCTGCTGTCCCTCGCTGCCACCCCAGGGAGCCAGGGAGGCCTTTCATCTGGGCAGTGACAGGAGCAGTCTGGGTTCAGAGAGGTCGCCCTGCGTGCCTGGTGGGGCACAGCGAGCCAGCCTGGAGGCCAGAGAGATGGTGGCACCCAGTGGTGGCAGAGGCAGGGCTGGGCTGGGGGAGGGACACTTGGGAGGTGGAGCTGACGGGCCAGGAGGGGTGACCTGGGTTGGGGTGTGGGGAGGGGGAGGCTGCAGAGGCTGCCTGGCTCTCTGGCTGGGGTCTCTGGCTCTGGTGGCCTGGGCAGGGGGGGAGGCCAGGAGAGGGCAGGGAGGTGATGTGCCTGGTGGCTGCTGAGTTGGCCACCTGTGGGTGACTGGCCTGATCATAAGCCCTCCTGGGTGGAGTCCACGTGCCTGCTCACCTGGGGCCTGCGCCGTGCCCAGCCCTGCCCTGCCAACGTGTCATTAGCACTGCTGATGCGGCCACGTGGAGTCTCAGGTGTCCCCAGACCCAGGGACGGAGTTGGGGATTCCTGCAGGCCCACACTGCCCAGCAAGGCCAGGGCCTGGCTCGGGCTAGAGGTGGACTGTGTAGACTTCCCGCCATTACAGAGTGGGAACTGAGGCACCTGCTTTTTCCTAGTCAGCCCCTGAGGCCCCTGGCCAACCCACCAGGAGGTCCAGGACCCTGCCTTGGGTGCCGAGGGCCCAGGGGTTGGCGGTTTACCCCGGGGAGAATCCTGAGGGGTAGAAGGACCTGGGCAGCCCACAGGTGCTGAGCTCTGTGGTCTGCAGCAGCGCCTGCGTGCGGGCACCTGGTCGGTGTTTGTTGAATGAATGAGCGAACGGACACTCTGGATGCAGACCCGGCTTCCTGAGCCTTCGCTGGGCCACCTGGGGCAGGCGACGCTCTTCTCTGGGTCGTGGTTTATCCAGACGAAAATAAAGGGCCTGGTCCAGGGGTCGCTGGGGCCCTCCGGGGCCCTCCCAGCCTGACAGTCCTGGAGGACTGTCTGGGTCCCAGGAGTTGGAGAGTGGCCACAGGGCAAGGAGTCCAGAGGCCAGGGCTCTGCTGGTCCCCCATCCCTTTCCACACTGTCCTAGGTAAACCGAGGCACAGGCTGTGTGTGTGTGTGTGTGTGTGTGTGTGTGTGTGTTAGGTGGAGACCCCTAGCCTCAAAGAGGCCACGGCTGGAGTCAGTCATGATGAGCCACTCTGACTGGTCACGAGGCCTGAGGCGTCCGATTTCCATACCCTGATGGTGCTGAGGCCTCCGACTCAGGATTTAAGGGCCAGGTTGGCCCCCAGCACCCACAGTCTGTAAGGGGTACCGACGTCTGGTTGGACCAGGCTGCGGCGCAGTCACCACCCACCCCTGGTGCATCTCCTGGCAGCTCCACGTCCACCCTCTGCCTGACCTTGGACTACACCCCGATGGCGAGGAGGCTGAGATTGGAAGAGCCCTGGACGGCCAAGGCCTGGGCTCCGTGTCCTTTCTCGGGGAGGGCTTCTCGGCCACCCCCTGGGCCCACTCGCAGACTCCCTCCCTCTGGACCTTGGTCCCTGGACGTCAGGGTCCCCAACCTGCTGGTTTATTTCCGGCTACTCCGAGTGCCCCACGAGGGCAGGGCTCGGCTGGTGGCTTCACTCTTGTGTCTCCAGGGCCGAGAACAAAGGTGGGTGCTCAGACACGGCTGGGGGGGGGGACGAGGCCTGGGGTCACAGCCCAGCGCCCAGCACCCCTGCTTCCCTGGCTGTCTCAGGGGTGTCCGGGGGTCATTCAGAGTTCCACAGTCACCGGGCAGCTGGCTGGCCTGTCCCCTGCGTGGAACAGGCCCTCCCAGGGGAAGGCCCCACGGCCGGAGGGGAGGGGGCAGTGACGTCATCGGGCCCCCACCCCCGCTCCTCCCCCTCTGACCCTCCAGCCTGGAATCCCGAGTTCAAACAGACCACAGAATGTGTGCACAGGACGTGTCTCTGCGGGCTGCGGGCAGGGCAGGGTCCTGGGCAGGTCACCGTGTCTCCAAGGAAATGCTCTTGGGGCAGGAGGAAAGAGGAAGGGCGGGGGAGGGGGCAGGTGGACGGGAGGCCACCAGGAGGAAGCTGGTGGACAAGGGAGCCTTTTTCTCCCCCCGCCAGAGTAAAAATGTTGAACAACCACTCGAACAACACCCGGCAACAGGAGAGGAAGCACCTGACCTGGCTCCCCCAGGGGCCGCCAACACCAGCCCACAGTGTCCAGACAGCCCGGGCACAAGCCCCCCGGGACCCTTGACCCCCTGAGCCTCGGTGCTCTGTCTGTGAAGCCCACCCTCAGCTGGCCTCCCTGCCAAGCCCTCGGCCAGGAGCCCCCTGCCTTTCCCCTCCGCCCTAAGGACATTGCTTTGAAGGACGGTGACCGGCCTGGGCCCCTGCCCTGCCCGCCAGGCCTGTCTGTGCCGTGCTTCGTCTGAACTCGGGATTCCAGGCCTGATCGGTCCTTGTCACTGGCGTTGCCATGAAGATTAGATGGTGCGTTCCTGGGAGGGCATGTTCATCCCTCCCTGTGCCCACCACCTGCCACCCACCTGTCACCACCTGTCACCCACCTGTCACCCACCCATCACCACCTGTCTGTCTTCTCCAATGGGAACACACCGCGTGCTCCTAGATGCCCCTTTTATATCCCCGTCACCGTCCATGTGAAATGGACACGTTTATGTGAATCAATGTCATTACACAAAATGGTCCAGGTCTTGCTCCTTTGGGCTTGGGGAGGGCGGGGAAGAGCCGTCCCTGGAGAGCTGATGTGCTGCTTTCCGTCTCCAGAGGTTGGGGACTTTGGACGTAATGAGCTTTTGCAGATTGACAACATTTGCAATCAGATGTGTTGGCCGTAAGATCATTCCAGAAAGTCCTCAAGATCAGTAAATGCGAATGCACTTTGATACGTCCTGCCTCCCTAACCAGCCGGGGTCCCGGGGGCGGGGTCTGTGCGCCCCTGGGGCCCCTTCAGACTGGTTGCTCCCCTCCCTCTCCGTCTTTGCTGTCCCCTCCAAGCTGTGGACGGGAGCCTTCTCGTTGGTGTGCCCTCCGTTCTCCAGGTCGCAGAGTGGCCAGCTGAAGTGAGTTAGAAACAGACATGCCACCGGCAAGTCCCCATCTCCATTCCGAGGTCTCAGGGGCCTCTCACGTTTACAAGTCCAGCGCAGAATGGCCACACGCCCTGCCCACCTTGCCCGCGCCCAGCCTGCCCCTTCTCTGATGACGGCCCCTTCGTTCTGGTTTGCTCAGGTCTCCTGAGGCTCTTTCTCTCTAGTCCACGTCCAAGCCATCTGCCTTCGAGGCTCGCGATCCGACCACCTCTTACCACCTCTCACTGCTCCGCGGGGACCAAGGCGCCCCCATCTCTTGCCTGGAAGAGCCTCCCAAGGCCGGCTCTGTCCGGCTTCACCCAGGGGGGTCAACAGACCCTTGTCAATGAATGAATGAGATCCCTGCCGAACAGGCTCCGGCTCTGAGTCTCCTTCGTGTCCCAAGCTCAGAGGAGAGGGGTTTGCAGAAGAGAACCTGCACTCCCCAACCCAGCGCTGCTCCGAGCTCCTGCCAAGTCCCCAGCCCTCTGGCTGGCCAAGGGTGTTCACGGGGCTGGCTCCTGCCATCTCTGAGTCTGGGGGTCGTATCGTGCAGGGATTCAGGCAGACCCGGGTGCGAATTATGGCTCTGCCACTGACTGGCACTGTGACCTGCAGGCAGGATGCTATTGACTGTCGCGCGGGGGCGTCTGTCTCCTGGGCACTGTGCTGAACATCTCATGGGAAGCTCATGTCTCCTCCCCAAACCAGCGGGACAGACCCCGTCCTCCTGGCTGCCCTCACACAGGAGGAAACTGAGCCACAAAGGCCCAAGAAGTCCAGGCCCGTGGTCTCCGAGCCCATCGTTGGTGGCCTGAGCTCGAATCTGCACCGGGGTATCTGCCCCGCTGTGCTTTATACGCCCCCTGCTCTCTGTGTGTGTGAGATCAATCTGCAACCCCCCGGCCTGGCTCCGGTGCATAGTCAGTCCTCAGAAACAATGACGTCATTGTGTGTGGTTTCAGGCACCAGGAAACGGGGGTCGGGGCAAGGCTGGGGGGCGGGGGTAACTCCAGAGCTCAGAGTCTCCTGTGGGCAGCTGAGTCAGATCCACCAAGGGACCCCACAGAAACCCCACTTTCCGTCTCTCAGAGAGGCCTCGGGAGCCTTGTCCCTGGTCCCCTTGATTGACAGACTGTGAATGAGGAGGCTGGGCGGGGAGCCAGGAGGTGGGGACTGGGCTCAGGTCGGCTAACCAGGTCGCAGGGTGAAATTAAAAGGGAGGAGGAGAAGGCCAACCTGTCAGAACTCACACTCCTTCCTGGTGGCCAGGTGCCCAGGAGAGGAGCCGGGGAGCTGGGGTGCCCCGTGCCCGAGCTGACCTTGGAGGCTGGCAGCAGGGGACAGGATGGCCCCGCAGAGAGCCGTGAAGCTGTCCCTGAAGAAGCCCACTTATGCTGTGTGTGTGGCGGGAGTCGAGACGCTGGTGGACATCCACAGGTGAGAGCCGGCAGGTGCCCACCTGGCTGGGGAGGGCTGGGCTTGAATGCGGGACCCCAAGGCAATGGGGTGGCTTCCTGGCAAATAAGTGGGGCCCGTTGGAGGGTGCGGGAGGCTGTTGTGACAGCAGGGAGGGCGGAGTTGGCTGCGCAACCCGGGAGGAGGCCCAGGGTCTGGCTGTGGGCAGTCAGGCTTTGGCTCCTGGGCCCCGGGTCGGGTCGCAGCTGCGAGCCCCAGGGCCAGGCTCCAGGGTCAGGGCTCTGGGCTCTGGGGGAGGACGGACTCGCTGGGAACATCAGAGGGAATTGTTGCTCAAGCTCGAGAAGCAAGCAAGCTGGACCCCCCTGCCCTCCCTCAGTGTCTTGCCAACTCCTCTCTGTCCTCAGTGAGGGGCGTGAGTGGCAGTCTGGTCCTTGGAGGCCAGCCAGGGGCGACGAGGTGCCTGGGATCAGGAGGGAGTGGCTAGAAGACAATCAATGACTTAATATAAGAAGCGTGAGCCTGGAGCACCGCCCAGGGCCTGGGCTTGCCATGAGATGATGGCGGGAGAGGCGTCGGGGAGGGGGTGATGGAGGGATGGAGATGATGGTGGTAGAGGTGGTGATGATGGTGGGGACGATGGAGATGGTGGAGATGGTGGAGATGGTGATGGTGGTGGGGATGGATCATGGTGGGATGGTGATAGTGGTGAAGGGGGTGACAGTGGAGATGGTGATAATGGTGGAGACGATGGTGCGGATGGTGATGGTGGGGATGATGTGATGGTGGTAGTGGTGATGGTGACGGTGGTGGGATAGTGATGGTGGGGACGATGGTGGGGACGAGGGTGGGGCGGTGACTGTGTCGGTGGTGATGATGGAGGCAATGATGGCATCTGAGGGGAAGTTGTAGCCTCAGCTTCTCCTGTTAGCCTAGATCCTCCCCGTCTTGGCTCTGCCCAGAAGGACCCGGCTCAGCCTCAGTTTCCCCACCGGGTCACTGAGGGAGCTGGACCTGGCGCCCTCTGGGGGACTGACAGACTGACTAGGGGCTCCATCCCTGCTGGACGAGAGGGGCTGGATCTGAGGGTCCTGGGTGAGCGTGCCCCTCTAGCAGGACTGGGGACTGGGGACTGTCACCAGGCGGGACCTGAGCTCCACAGTCCTCCGGGTCCCGGTCCTTGCTTGCCCTGGGTGGTGGGTGAATGCTGCGTCCAGCCTCTGCCCCAGCAGCCTTCCCCTTCTTTCTCTTAGGCAGTGGCCTGAGGCCCCGTGACAGGGCTGGGGGACGAGCCAGGAGCCCTGGAGGCCAGACCCTGTAGGTTTCTGCCGGGGGCCTCGATGGGGAGGTGCTGGTTATCCTGATCTGTGTGGCCAGTGGAGATCCCGTTTCCTCCTGTTCTTTTAGGGCTGCCAGATCTAGTGAATAAGTAAATAGATGCCCAGTTAAACCTGAGTTCAGTTCTCTCTCTCTCTCTCTCACACACACAGACACATATATATACACTTTGTGTGTGTGTGTGTGTGCGCGTGTGTGTGTGTGGTGCTGGGGATGTACCCGAACGGCCTCGTTCATGCTAAGCAAGTGCCCTGCCACTGAGCTGCACCCATAGTCCCAAATCATTGTTTTAACGTCTGAGTGGGTCACACTTACACGACAAGCATCTGCTGTTTAGCGGAAGCCCGGGTGGACAGCTAGGCAGCCTCCGTTTCCTCTGGCAATCCCGCTTGAACACGGAGACGGGGAAGGAGTCCCCAATGGGCTCCCACCTTCCTGATTGGCCCTGTCCTCATCTGGGACATGGCTATTTCCTTAGGTCCTTGTCCTGCTTCTGACTCAGGCCAGAAGCACTTGACAGGAAGCCGGCAGGGCTGAGCTCTGGTCCCGGTTCTGCTGGCCGACTTACTTCCAAGGCACTAGCCCTCTCTGGGCTTCATTCCTGAGCCCCGCAAGATAAGCTGGGTCCCCCCTGCTATTCCACAGGGAGGTAAACACTTAGACCCCAGAGGTGGACAGACAGCTTCTCATCCTGGCTCTGGTTATTCAGGGCTGTGTGATCTTGGGCAAGCTGCTGCACTTCTCTGAGCCTGTTTCTGCACTTGGCAAATGGGGAGACAGGGACCTTCATGGGTCTGGGGGAGGATAGATGAGGCCAGGCACTCACGGGGCTCTTGCGTGGCGGGTGCCCTGGCAGGGAGAGGTCATGTTCTGAGGGCTCTGGGGGCTCCTCCTCCGCGTCTGTTCTTCCCATCACTCCTCCGAGGCGGGAGGGGAGGGGACAGCTCTGGGCGTGTGTGGTGGCACAGGGCATGCTGTCTGTGAACTCCCCAGGGAGCACCAAGCCCCCCAGCACCCTCCAGAGCTGGAACTGGGTGGGAGGCAGCCCGGGTCCTGAAGTGAGCACATGGAAGTCTCTGCCCAGCAGCCTTTGGAAGCTTCACCCGGTGCGACGGTGTCGAGGGCCAGGAGAGTCTCAGCCAGAGCACAGGAGCCCCTTCTGCAGCCCTGGGGAGGGACCCCCTGCCATGAGGTCTGCAGCCTGAGGGGAGGGGGCGGGCTCAAGAGGAGCCTGAAGCTCCCACAGGTCCAGGCTGGGGGGTGCCAGGGCTGCACTTGCTGGTGAGGGTTGAACTTGAGCTTCCCCGTCCCCTCGCTGGGTGCCCGGTGCCAGCTGGGGTCAAGCGAGGGATTTCCAACTGGTCTTGGTGCTCGGAGCAGGGAAGCCCCCAAGAGGAGGCGTGCTGGTCACCTGAGCTCCCGGGGTCCGGGCCCTCCAGGAGACGGGCGTGCAGGGTGACATCACCGGAAGTGATTAATTCACCAGGGGCTGCGCGGGCAGGCAATTTGGAGAAATGTTTGTGTTTGGGATAATTATGTGCCCTGGGGTAGCCCAGCCCAGAGCCCTTAGGATTCCCCTGGCTCAGCAGAGGCTGCAGATCCCGCCCCTTGCCCCAGCATCCCAGGCCCTGACCCCAGCATCCCAGTGGGCTAGCTCACTACCCTGACCCCAACGTCCCAGCCGGCTACTGCACTGACCCCGACATCTCAATGGGCTAGCTCACCATCCTAACCCCACCCCCCAGCAGGCTATCTCCACTGACCCCCACACCCCAGCAGGCCAGCTCACCACTTGACCCCTCCCTTCAGTGGGCTAGCTCACCACCCTGACCACCCCCCTCAACACAGTGGGCTAGCTCACCACCCTGACCCCCTCCTACAAGGAGACCAGCTCACCACTCTGACCCCATACTCCAGGGGGTTAGCTCACCACCTGACCACCCCCTTCATCACAGTGGGCTAGCTCACCACCTGACCACACCCCTCAACACAGTGGGCTAGCTCACCACCTGACCACCCCCCTCAACACAGTGGGCTAGCTCACCACCCTGACCCCCTCCTGCAAGGAGACCAGCTCACCACTCTGACCCCATACTCCAGGGGGCTAGCTCACCACCCTGACCACCCCCTTCATCACAGTGGGCTAGCTCACCACCCTGACCCCCTCCTGCAAAGAGACCAGCTCACCACTCTGACCCCATACTCCAGGGGGCTAGCTCACCACCCTGACCTCCTCCCCCAACACAGTGGTCTAGCTCACCACCCTGACCCCCTCCTGCAAGGAGACCAGCTCACCACTCTGACCCCATACTCCAGGGGGCTAGCTCACCACCCTGATCCCTGGATCTGGCCAGATTGCGCTGGCTGTCCCTGTTCTTGCCTGGGGACCTTAGGTGGCCCTCAGAGGCTCACACCGGTTAGGAATGGGTGGGCATCTTGGAGACTCCCCTGGGGGGTCCATCATGGTCCTCCCTGTTTGTCCAGAAGCCAGAACAGGTCCTGGGGAGAACCACATGCTGGGAGAGGGAGAGGCTGACGGGCAGGGGATTCTCCAGGACATTCCCCCGGATCTTCCTGCGTCGGCCTCACCCCTGCAAAAGCCCCAAAGCAAAATAGACCCTTCAGGTCAGCGAGGGGTGGGCTTCTCTAGAGAGGAGGCCCCGGGCCTTCCCAGACAGGCCACCCCACAGGTGCATTTCCTGGGGCTCCCTGGTGCAGGAGGTTGGTGGAGCTGCGGTGTGCATATGCCCCTGTTGTTTACACTGAGCAGACGAGTGACTGTGACTCCACAGAGGGACAGTGAGGCGTGATGGCAGTCCTCGCCAGGTAATGACAGGGGTGTGCCGACACGGTCCCGGTGACTGACAGGCTGCGGGCGCTGGGCGGGGACGCCCTTCTCCTCGCTCCGGTAGCTGCGCGGCCGTGGCAGGAAGGACACCCGGGTTTGGAAGTGATGTTCAAAGGTGAGGGCTGAGGGTTCCCGAGGACATACCCAGGGCCCTGCAGGTCCTGGACCTCCTGGTCCTGAGCCAGTGGACCCTGGAAGGTTCCAGGTTCAGGGAACGCAGGGCTGCTTCTCTGCTTGGGAGGTCACTTCCGCAGCCTCCCAGATGCTCTCTCCCCCTGTGCTCCCCATGCTCCACAGGCGGCCGCCGGCTCTGCCCAGTGGTCCTGGCCCTTGGTCAGGGGACGAGGGTGGAAGGAACTGGCAAGTCCGTGCCCAGCTGAGGAGGCTCGGAGGGGAGCCCCAGCCACGGGCCAGGCCAGGGGCACCACGCTGACTGGGCTTCTAAGGAGGAAGGGCCGCGGGGGTCAGGCCTCTGACAGCCATTTCAGTGACCTCTGACAACAGGACGGCTGTTGGTCGTGACCGCCAGCTAGGGTCCGTCTGGTCTTCGCAGGCTGTGTGACCCGAGCCAATCACTTGGCCTCTCTGGGCCTATTTCCCAGGCTGGGTGTGACTTCGCCTCTGTCTGGACTCTGAAGTTGGCAACTTGATTTTCCCCATTTGCAGATGAGGAATTTCATCATGCACAGAGCACAGACGTACCTAGGGCAGGGGAAAGCGCCCCATAATTCAGGGCCCGCTCTCTCAGGATGCTGTGGCCCCCGGCCCCTGCCCAGTGAGGGACAAACAGCTGCCCCTTCCGGTCTCCATGCCTGGGCAGGCCAGGCTCCGCTCAGGGAAGTCCTGTTGGCCTGGCCCTCCTGGGATCCCTGGGCGGGCCGAGGCACCAGCAGTGATCGCTATCTCGGGGCAGGAGAGGACGAGCCACGCCCGTGTGTGCTAGGCTCTGAGAAGACACGGCGGCATGGGGCTGGCCTTCCTGACCCCTGTGGCCCTGGCCAGCCCCAGATGGGCAAAGCCAGAGCTGCACCTCCCGTTGCTGCCCGCGCACCCCCCCAAGGGGAAGGCCCAGGCTCTCTGCCGAGGCCGTCTCACAGACGCCCCAGGCACCTGCCCCGGCCGGCTCGCCTGGGCTTGGGCCTCCCTGCGGGTCGCTGCCTTCTTCCTCGGGAGCAAGACCACCCCAGGACGCTGGCTTCCTGGGTCGCACACCGACTCTGTTTCCTTGGCCAGGCAGGAGACAAGGGAGGTGCAGGCCCTGTGGCCTCCCTTCCCCAGGCCTGCACCTCCACACCTCCCCGGCAGTGATGGCCGCGGGCAGCAGCCCTGTCTGAAGTGCACACTGCAGTATCTCAACTAAACCTCAGCAAGCCCAGGAGGCAGGAACGACCACCATCCCCCTTGTGCAGACAAAGAAACAGAGAGGTTGAGAGACTTGTCTAGAGTCACACAGCGCACAAATGCCAGGGCTGGGATGGGAACCCGGGTCTGCCTGACTCCTGACTCGGTGAGCTCAACCCCAAGAGACCTCAGTATCTGGCAGTGGTCTCCGCTGCTGGGTGAGTGTGGGGGCGGGGAATGGGGGCCAGCAGAAGAGGAGCTCTGGGGAGCACTGGGGTTGAATCCCGGCTCTGCCACCATCAGTCACCCTCTGGGACGCCGTCTGCACCTCTGCCTCTGCACACTGGGGCGGAATGGCCACACCCGCTCGGCTGGCGGCACCCGGGGGTGGAGCGCAGGGGAAGGACCCCCTGGACTGTGAGGGACCGCCCTAGGGGGCTGGGCCAGTGGTCACAATGTGTCCCTGGTGCCCCGTGTGATACCTGATGCGTGGAAGGTGCTCAGGAGAGTGTGTGGGGACAGTCCCCACGCCCCGATGGCGCTCCATGTGCCCCGAGGCGCTGACTTTGGGGACCTGAGTCTGTGGGGCCTGACCAGCTCTGGGGACTGGCAGTTGTGGGGCTCTGTGGGCTGGGGAGCCACCGGCCTCGAGGTCCGGTCTGCACGCTGCCATTGGAGTCTGCCCCTTGCCCCTCCGGCCACTTCCCAGCATGGCGCTCGGGACACCCCTGAGGACACATGGCCCCTCAATCCCCCCAAGCTACTGCCCCAGAGCTGGAGATGGCCAGGCTTCAGGGTTGGCCTGGGGGCTTCTCCGGCCTGCGGTTTCCTCTC
The DNA here is from genome assembly GCF_048772815.1 of Callospermophilus lateralis. Lineage (NCBI taxonomy): Eukaryota > Metazoa > Chordata > Mammalia > Rodentia > Sciuridae > Callospermophilus > Callospermophilus lateralis. The sequence continues at coordinate 132,597,585 of NC_135311.1, read as the reverse complement.
CCTGGAGACGGGATGGTCAACTCCCTGGGTGACGAGATCAGGAGTGACCTCCAGAGCCCCAGAGGCCGGAAGCTTCTGGAAGGAAGGCTGCCGCCGGGAAGAGGAAGCGCTTTCTAATGACCTCACTGCCAAGGCCGAGGGGCGAGGGCGGGAGCGGCGGTCATGGGAGACGTCCAAGCACGGAGTCCTGCCCTGGGCAGGGGACTGGCCGGGATGACCTCCCGGGTCCTTTGGACTTAATGTGTATGCCCACCTGCTGTCTTCTCATCCCAGGACCAGCAGGGACCAGAAGGTCACCAGGGTCCTCCTCCTAGCCTGCACTGACCTTTGTCCCTGCCAGGGTCAGTCTGGGGTGGGGACCTAGCTCTGGGGCTGCCATAGGTCTCCACGTCGAGGAACCTGTGCTTCGCAGATTCCACCTGTCCTGCTTCCTTCCTCCGTCCTCCCGGCCTGTCTCCTCCCTCTAGCTTGACCCGGGCATGTTCCGGGCACACAGGCTCATTTCAATATGGGCCAGGACAGCCCAGGACAGAAGACAGACCTGCTGCCCCCTGCTCTCTTAGCCAGCTGTGTGGCCAGAGGAGAGTTACTTAACCTCTCTGAGGAAATGTCTTCATTGGTTAGATGGAGACAGTACCGCCCCAGGAGGACTGTTGGGAGGCCTGGACGAGACCGTGGGCATGGAAAGCCAAATGTACAGAGCGGGTGCTCGAAAATTCAGGCTCCTTCCCGCCCCAGCAGTACAGGGAAGCACCCACCCATGCCGTGACCTGTGAGCGGGCACACGCCTTGCCCAAGCAAGCTGGCAGGGCCGGGGATTACGCCCAGCTTCTGCTCCCTGCCCCACCCTCGCGCCTCCTTTTTTGAGGTTCCTAAGAACTGACTCCGTTCTCCCCGTAGCCACCTCTCCATGAACCTGGTGTGACAGGCCCTGCTCTGGGCACGGGGACATTGCAGGGTGAGTCAACACTGCCCTGGGTGGCACAGATGGCCTGCTAAGGGTCACAAGGATGGTCTGCTCTGAGGCTGTGGAAGGGCAGAGGACAGGAGTTGTGGCTGGAGTGGGCGGGGCGGCAGGGGCTCCCAGAAGAGTAACAGTGGCCGAGGACAGCGCCAGACCCATAGGGGTGACGCTGCGGGTGCATGTCTGCGGTGCGGCCGCGCCCCCCGGCTGCCCTTGGAGTGGCCCTTTGCATCCTGTCAATGTCACACAGGAGGAAAATCGAGGCCCACAGTGGTTCAGGGGCCAGACCTGAGGCCACACTCCAGAGCCCACGCCACGCTCTGGGGAAGAGGTGGCGTCTCAAGTGGGTCTTGGAGAAGCAAAAGATGGCCCCGCCCCCAGGGGACCCCGTCTGGGCAGCAGTGGGGAAGGGTAGCAGATGGTAATGCTCGAGGTCCCTTTCCTTAAAGGGGCACTTTCAGATCCGCAGCGTCACCTCATCAGGATTGATCTGGGGGCTGCACCATGAGACACCCGCACAGTGGGGGTGGGGTGATGGCAGGAGGGACCGCCAACAGCAGGGGCATGGGGGCGCAGATCTCACTGTGCGGCTCATCCCAAGCCCCACCTGCCTGTCACTCAATCCATGGCCACGCCCACACCCCTGGGAACCTGTGAGCCCTGTCTCTGAAGCCAGGGCGGGGACCGGAGGGGGGCCGAGGCCATGAGACTCCAAGGCTGCAAAGCGCCACCTGCGGTAACCACCCCTGGTCACCAGCGAGGAGCCCCAGGCTCTCCACCCCCTCCCGGGGACACCCACCATCCTCTCCCGCCTGCAGTGACCTGGACCTCTTGGACACCACGGGGCGGGGCGACGGTGAGCAGGGGGGCGGGTCTTGAACAGGCCCCTCCCAGAGGCCCTGGGAGAAGCCAGCGGTCACCCGCTGCCCGGCAGTGCCTCCTGCCGAAGGGCGAAGGCTTCTCCCCAGGCTCCACCCTGTTCACCTGGCACCTGCAGGAGAGCCGGGGGCAGCCCCAGAGAGTCCAGCTGCCGCAGGGGCTAGTGCAAGGTCCGGGAAGGGAGGGGGCAGGTCTGGGCCTCCAGGGCACAGCCCTCCCTCCCAGGGCACATGCATATTATTATTATTATTATTAATTTCCTACCAAGACTCCACATAAGGCTTCCTGAGGCCGAGGCTGTTATTCCTAGAAGTCAATTTTGCCCAAAGCCGGGATTGCTCCCAGGAGCTGTGTTCTGGGAAGGGCTGATGGGGTGGCAGAGTCCCTGGGTGGAGCAGGTGTCCCCAAGCTGGCCTAGGCTCCTGCCTGCCCACTTTTGCCCTGGGGACGTGTGGCACAGGGCTCTGGGGCCGGTGCGTTCCGACCCCTAGGCAGCCCTGGCGGCTCCCAGGTGGGCCTGACACCTACTTGTTCGTGATGCCGTCACCGGGCGCCTGCCCAGGCCAGGCACTGAGCCAGATGCTGAGGGGACAGTCTTGTCTCAGGGAGACCAGACCACAGAATCTGCAGCTTTCCAGGGGGAGGTGAGCAGGGGCCTCATGTCAGGTGACCAGGGCCGAGGGATAAGCGGGGGCAGGGAGCTTGCAAAAGGTGGCCGGAAGGACCTTTCTGAGAGGAGAGTGAGGTGCTGGGCGTCCTGCAGGGAGCTGTGAGCAGAATGTTCCAGACAGAGAGGACTGCAGCCTCGGCAGCCTCGCGGAGGAGCGGGGAGCCGGGGAGGGAAGGTGGCTTGTAGGGACACGGGCTGGGCGAAAAGTTCTGAGTCAGAGGGCCACACCCCAATAAACCCATCAAAAGTTGAAAAATAAACCCATCAAAACTTAAAAATATCCTGCTCCAGCAAAGCTGGGACGGCCCAGCCTCCTAGACAGCGCGGCCTAGCCGGGCCTCCCGCAGCTCAGAGCCCCACCGCCGCCTGCAGCCTGTTTTACAACAAAGGCTGAGCCCTCCTAAGGAAGTAGGGGACCGTTTGCAAAGGCGATGAGCTCTGAAAATTCCCAGCCCCTGCTCTCCACCGGGAGCCGTGGGTGGTGGACACAGTTGAGCGCGAATGTGTCTCTTGGAAACTCCAAGGTGAAAGGTTCGGAGCAGAGGACGTGGAGCGGGGCCTCACAGATTATTCGCACCGTGGATGTAAGGAAGGGACAGAGGCTAATGACGCAGCTGAAACTTAGGAGTGAGTCCAACCATCATGCTGGGGTGACAGAAAACCCCGGCAGCCGTTCCCAATGCTGTCTGCTTCAGCAAGGAAGTGACTTGAGCGACACTCGCCAGACAACTTCCAAACAAAAATATCAGCCCGCGATCAGGTCGCACTTCAGATTTAGCGACAGCGAATTTACTGGGACCAGCAGGTTGGGGAGCAGCAGGTTTGTCAAATCGTGGTCTAAACCGCCAACGCAGCTTGTGTGCGGTGACAGGAAGCTTCGTGGAGCCTCGCACATTTGACGAGAAAGAGTGACGTGCGTGTGGCCTTCAGATCTGTGCGCCGTGGGACGCACACACTTCATCTCAGCAAACCTGTGTAAATGCGTGTGTGTGCGTAAGAAGTCCTCCCCAGCCAGTGCTGCTGCTGGGGTCAGCAGGGTGGGGCAGTGGGACAGGGCAGCCGGGGACGCCGAGGCCGGGCAGGGCCACGGGAGAGCAGAGCTGGGTCCTGCAGCCGGATGGTGGGGATGTGTTTCAAGAACACATGGTCATTGGGACCAAGGTCAGCAAGCAGAAGACAACCAGGGACCCTGGACTTGGTGGCAGAGCGGTCCTGGTGGGGGCTGCCGGGGCACCCAGCTCCTGAATTTTCCCAAGAAAGGACGGGCCGGTGGGTGGGGCGGGGGGAGTCGGGTTTTAGGATGGGGACGTTGGCAGCCGTGGCTGTGCCGGATGGGGGAGAGGGAGAAGGGACCGTGACCTTGGGGCCCTCACCCGCGGAGGCCAGGTCTTGGGCAGGATGCCAGGCCATTTGTCCCTTGTTCACGAGGGCAGTGGGGACGTGAGCTCAGAGGCATGCGCGCTGGGTGACGAGGTGGCGGGGCTTCGGGAGGGAGGGGAGGGGTGGCCCGTGTTCCTAGGACTCAGCAGAAAGCGTCTCCAGAAAGGTGGCAGGACAGCCAGCAGTCACATGTCCCTGGAGGTTAAGGGTCGGAGTCTGGGGGCCACGTGGGCGCGTGCGCGGTGCCGGTGGGCGCTGGTCCTCTGCGGCTCGAGTGGCAGAGGAGCGAGGGGCCAAGGCCTTGGGACCAGAGCAGGGAGTGACCACCACGGGCGTGGGACAGAGGCGGTGAAGGGAAGAGGGACCGGGCAGGGAGGGACGGCGAGAAATTGGGAGGCTCAGCCTCGGTCCCAGTGCGCGGAGCCCTGTGGGGGTTGGTGCAGCAGGTGACAATCACAAGAGGACACCGGCAGCGCCTGCTGTTCTGGGTGACGACAGAGTGTGGGGTTCACCCATGGGGCAGCGAGGTCGGAGGGGGACAGCAAAGGTCACAGGACTGGGCAGCCAGGCTGGGGTGTGCTGTCCACATGGCCATTGAAAGAAGCCAGGAGAGGGCAGGCTGGGGACAGGGGCAGGAGCCGCCCCCTCAAGGGACCAGGGCAGAGTGACCGTGGGATAGGTGGTGGCACCTAAGGTTTCAATTCACACAGGGGGCGACGGACGAAGGAAAGAGGCCATCTGGGAGGGGACAGGGAGGTAGGAAGGGCCCTGCCCGCTGGGGCCAGGGGCCGAGGGGGCGGGAGGAGTGGCCGTGGGGACAAGGTGGCCGGGCTGTCAGGTGAAGGCCCAGGGGACTGTCCAAGGTGACCCTGTCGTGAGACTGAAAGACGTGGTCACGCGTGGATGAGCAGGAGACCTGAGACTCGGGGTCCCTGTGGGGACGGGTGGACATACGAAGGGCCGCCAACGGGCGTCCGGCAGCGATGGGGACGGAGCCTCGGCCTGGGGAGCCGATCCTGCCGGGGCCGGGGCCTCGGGGGCCCCACTGTCTCTGCTGGGAAGCGGCCCTGTGAGCCACCACAGCGGGACTTGTGATGTAGGACCTGTGACTCTTGTCACCATGGTCAACGGGGGCAGCTGGGGACAGAGTGACCGAGGCAGGGCTTGGGGAGGATGTGATTTTGTGTGGGTTCTTGGGGTCCGGGAAGGGCGGAGGCGTAGGTGAAAGGACCCTCCAGAGGCATCTTGGTGGTCGAGTGGACGTCTCTACGGGGACCGGGCTTTGGGGTGGCCTTGAGGCTTCGGCTCCGCCATGGACGTGAGGGAGTGACCTTCCCTCCTGGTGGCCCCCGTGGCCCAGGGCCTCCTGGATCCTGGCAGAGGTGCCCAGCTCTCTTGTGTGGGGGTGAGGAAGGACAAGCTGCCCCCCAGAGGCCCCGCTGGCTCGACTCTCGGTGTCCTGTGGCCTGAGTACGGGGCACTCCCCTCCCCAAAGCTGTGGGCCAGGAAGGCCGCTCCCAACCCGCTGTGCTGAGGTGGCTGGCGGTACTCTGGTGCCCCAGGGCTCAGGGGTATAGGTGGCTGGAGAGAAGTGGCACCGGGTCCTGTGTGGACCAAGTGCCATGTCCCCATCCGAGTGCAGATGAGCCCCGGAACCCCCTGCGGGGTCTGGGAAAGTGCGCGTCCACTCATGTGTTGACAGGGGTTCATTGAGCACCTACTGTGGTGCCAGGCATGCGTTCCCAGGATGCAGCAGGGAGCACAGAGCTGAGCTAGCCATGGAGATGGACCCTAGCCAGGCAGGACCAGGGATCCCAGCAGGGTGAGGGGACGGGGCAGAGGGGAAGAGGGTGGGGAAGGTGCGGCATTAAATGGAGTGGTGACATCCTCGCAGAGCCCTGAAGTCTGAGAGAAGGAGCCTGGTGGGTATCTGGGGAAGAGCATTCTACCTAGAGAAAACGGCCAGTGCAAAGGCCTTGCGGCAGCCCAGCCTGGCGTCTTTAGGGACCAGCAGGAAGGCCGGGTGGCCAGGGCAAAGTTGGCCTTGAGGGCTGGGGTGGGAGTGGTCCCTAGACCAGCTGTGAGGGGTGACGTTTGGGCTCCCTGGCAGCCACAACCCCACCCCCCCCACCCCCGTGGCCACCCTCCTGGGTCCCTGGGCCTCATCCTCTCCCCCTCCTCTGCAGTGATGTGCCCAAGGGCGCCAAGAACTTCGACGTCTCTGGGAGCTCCAAGTTGGATATCTTTGTGGCCTATGATTCCACTCGGGTGACAGAGCCTGCGGGCAAGGCCCCCTGGCCCCTGGACACCAGTGTGGAGGTCATCGTTTCTGCAGACAAAGCCAGCAAGGACTTAAATGACCTCAAGGTAAGAGCCCATGTCCTTAGAGTGAGGGGCTGACCCCACCTGGGGGAAGAGCTGCCCACCGCGCCATCCACCGTCACCCCACGGGTCCCTGATGCAACTCCACGGCCACCAAACCTGGAACCCCCCGTCAGCCGCACAGCTGGGCACTGTGGGTCCCCCGGGAGCCCCCGCCTGCCTGTCACCTCCACTGGGGACCCACATCACCCCCGCACACAGACCCCGCAGCCCCCTCCCTGCGCAGCAGAACCGCCTGAGCCCTCACTGACCGCCTGTCCAGGCGGCTGCCCCGGGGGCCACAGCCCCTCCCCCGCAGGCAGAAGCCAGGCCCAGGGCTGTGGCTCCGGTGTCCTGCTCGGTCAGGGCCTGGACGGCCTCCCTGGCTCACGGAGAGGCCCTGAGCAGGCTGCGGGGTCTGCCCCTCAGGAAGGCCCCTGGCCTTGGGCTGTGATCGTGGGGTCCCCTCCTCTGAGGTGGCTTAGAGAGGCCACGTCGCCCTTCCCTTGTCCATCTCCTGCCCCTCCATCCCCCGGCCTCCCAGCTGAGAAGGCGGCTCTGCGCCCAAGCCGGAGCCCAGGACCCTGGGGACCTCGTGGCCCTGGGCTTCCTGTGCCGGCCCTGCTGCTGGGCAGGGCCGTGGGAGCGTCCCCTGTCTGCACCAGGGCCCAGCAGGTGGCTCTGAAGGTGGCTGAGGGCGGGCTCTGCTCCGCAGGTGAAGGTGGCCTACTTCGGGGAGGAGGGGGGTGAGGCCCTGGGCCGCAGCGTGCTGCTCCTCACCTGTGTGGGTAAGTGCCACCCTGCCCTCCGCGGACGGCCGGCTGCGCCAGGGTCCTGAGGGGCCCTCAGAGGGAGGACTGACCCTTCCACCCACTCTGGAACCCCCGGGGTGGACACCCAGCCAAACTCAGGGCCACGGGGTCTAGAAACTTCCGTCCAGAGACCAAGGACCCGAGCCACGGGAGGCCTCCTTCACCTGGAGCCCACACAGGCCCCGACTGGACGCCAGGATCCCCAGCCAGGCCCTGAGGCCACACGGCCCCTTCACCCAGAGCCAGGGCAGCCCACTCTGAGTCCCCAGCAGCCAGGGCTGGGGGCCACCGGCATGTGGCCTGTGAGCCCAAGGCCACCCACAGGATGGACTCAGCACACACAGACCAGCGGGTGACTCGAGAGCCAAGCCCTGAGTGTCACCCTGGACCAGAACCACAGGGCCTCCCAAGAGGAGGGGACGGTGCCCAGGGCTGGGCTTGCTGTCCTTCCTGACCTGGGGAGGGGGCTGGCCAATCTGGACCTCACGAGTGTCCACCCTTCCCAGATGTTTCCCTGGACGTCGACACTGACCGCGTCGGCAAGGTCAGGAGAAGCGGCCGTGACAAGGTGAGGCCCGCCCGGCTACCCCAGGACCCGGGGCTGGCCGGCAGACCTGGGGCGGTCTCGGGCGGACGGGGCCCTCCTTCTACAGGGAGATGGAATCCCGGGGCCCGGGGCCTGGGGCAGCGAGGGAGCCACCCAGGGATGGCACGTGGGCACGAGAGCACGTCAGCGTCTTCCCGCGTGACTGCTGGACACGGCCCTCCCTTGCTGCCTTTTCTAATCTGGGCCCCACGCAGGGCGGGTGCTCCATGAGTGACTGAGTGATCTCCTCCTGGTAGGGGGCCGTGGTACCAGCCCAGTGGGACCAGGGAGAGTGAAGGGGATAATGGGGGGGCTCTGAGCATCACACCACAGGAAGCAGCTGGAAGCTGACCTGGAAGGGGTGGAAGGAACAGCAGCCCAGAGGGGCAGCCAGGAACACAGGGCTTTGTGGACGAGGTAGTGCAGGGCCATCGTGGGAGGCTGTGCAGGTTGCTCACTGCACAAGGGTGCTTGGTCTAGGTGGTAGGTGGGAGTATAATGCAAATCATGTGCATTGGGGTGGTATCTACCCTGAGAGGTGGACAGCTGTGCCAAGGAGTGCTGTATAGGCTGACAGTGGCCCTGTGAAGTCAAGTTCAAGGTGGGCAGCCTGGCCCCCAGGTAGGGATGAAGCTCAGCCAGCTCTGAGGACCATTTCTGGGCTTGGCAACGTCAGCCTGGCTCCTCCAATGTCGTGGCTGGGCAAAGTCGCCGTCTGTGGTTGCTCAGGTTGTTCACTGCACAAGGTGAGGCCTCACCAGGTCCCAAGTCTAAGGTCCCTCCTTAAATCTGTGAGCAAACCCAGGGGACAAGTTCTCCGAGCTCGCCAGCCAGCCCGGGGCCACATGGGAGTCCTCTCTGGAGCCTCCTGCTTCCCACTGACCTTCCTGTTTTGCCTCAGAAAACCTGGCGCTGGGGCCCTGAGGGCTACGGGGCCATCTTGCTGGTTAACTGTGACAAGGACAGTGACAAGTCCATGGGGCCCGACCTTCAGAACAGCCAGCTGATGTCCCTGGAGGGTGAGTGACAGGAGTGGGCAGGGGTGGGAGGGGCCTGGGGGTGGGAAGGGCCTCCTCAAGGGGCCCCTCTCCCCAGACCTGCAGGACATGTCCCCCATGGTGCTCAGCTGCGACGGCCCCGACGAGGTCTTCCACAGCCACAGGCTGGTCCTGGAGGCGCCCTGGCCGGATTCCAGACGGCTGCGGGTCTTCTGCGCGCAGGGTGAGTGGTGGCTGGGTCCCCTCCTCTGCCACCGGGAGGGGACCAGCTCGGTGCCCGAGGAGGAGGCGCGGGCAGCCCACTCCACAGAGAGGGAGACTGAGGCCCAGATGCATGTCCACCCTCATGGGCCAGCGGCGGGGAGCAGGGACCCCGGCCCTGGCCTCCTGGGCCAAGTCCTGCCTGTCCCCACCGGACAGAGCCTGGCTGCCGCTGGGCTCTGAACATGCGGGCAGGGCAGGGTGGGGGCCAGCCAGCTGGGCCCTGTCCCCCTTCCGTTGGGGCCTTGCCAAAAAGGCACCCCCCGACCCCAGCCCCCACCCCCGCTTGCTTTATAACCCGCTGCCCCTCCGCCCTCCTCTTCTCCCTGACCAGAACTGGGGCCCCAAAGGACCCTGGTGACTGAGGAGGTGGGGGTGGGGCGGGGTCAGGAGCTCTGAGCCCCCGACCAGGGCGCGGCAGAGCCAGCCAGGGGACACCTCCTGTGCGGCCACCAGGCCACCCCCAGGTGGCTTCACCTTCCAAATAAGACCACACCCGTCAGCACCTCCTCCCCCTCTCGTCCCCGTACCCTCCTGGAGCCCTGGGCGACTGCCGGTCTGCTCTGTCCATGGGGACTGACCCGTCCGGAAGGGCCTTGTGCCTGGCTTCATCCTGGGTCCTCGGGAGCCTGCGGGTGCGGCCTCACGGGAACCTTCTCACTTTCTACGGGTGGACGGTGTCCTGTCTTCTGGCTGCAGCCCATTTTGCTCAGATTCACCCGGGGTGGACCCTGGGGTTGTGGTCACCTTCTGTGCCAGGCGCTTTCCTCTCCTTGTCTGGTTTGAAGCTGGAGGAGGAACGGAGGCTCAGAGAGGGCGAGGCCGGAGCCAAGGCCACACAGCTGGCTCGGAAGAGCTCAGAGCGGAGCCCACGGAGACCTGGGACGCCGTGCTCCCCGCGCCCCCGCGGTCCCCGGCCCTGACTCTCATCTCCTCTAGGTGGGGATTCGCTCTCCGACTACAAGCAGGTGCTGGGGCCGCAGCGCAGGTCCTACGAGGTGGAGCGGCAGCCGGGGCAGCGGCAGGTCCCGTTCCACGTGGAGGCCCTCGCCTTCCCCGACGCCGAGTTCCCGGGCCTGGTCTCCCTCAGCGTCAGTCTGATGGACACAGCGGTGCGGACGGCGTGGGGTGGGCGGGGGCTGTGGCCTCTCGGGGTCCTGGGGTCCAGGCTCCCTGCGGGGCTGCTGAGTCCTCCTCTCCCCGCAGACCCTGCCGGAGGTGCCCCTGTTCACAGACACCGTGGCCTTCCGCGTGGCCCCCTGGATCATGACCCCCAACACCCAGCCCCCTCTGGAGCTCTACGTGTGCAGGTGGGTCCCCCACCTGGACGGGTCCTGGAGGTCAGCCACAGGACAGCTGGGCACAGGACGGCCAGGTGGCCTTGGGCTGTCGGCTGCAGGGACCACAGCATCCCTGCCCACCTCGTCCTGCTGGAGGCCACAGGAGCCCTGGCCCCTCTGACGTGGGGAACTCCCGGGCCCCCCGAGGACACCAGTCTCCAGGGACCCCAGGGGCCCAGGTCCTTCTGCCAGCTCTGAGTCTGGGCCGGCCGTTGGTGAAGGGTGGGCTGGCCAGCCCTGGGCCCTGGGGTTGGAGCAGGGGAAAGGACACACTGAGCTGGACGCAGACCCAGGGCCGGGGAGGGCGTGGCCAAGCAGGATTGCTCTGCCCACCTGGCCCAGGTGCGCACAGGTGTTCCTGGGGGCCTCCCTCTGACCCCTGGGCCAGGCCTCTGTGTGAGCAGGGTGGGGGCCAGGTGCCTCCCACTTCTGCCTTGACCTGTGACACTGCCAGGGCCACTGTCACGGCCCCCCACCACCTGTGCTGGTTCAGGTGTGGGCCTCTGGGCTCCACGGGCCCGCCCTGCCCTCACACGGCGTCTCCTGACGTGACCCGGGACGTCACCCACCTCTGCCATCGCCCCAGCCCCCCCGGGGCAGGGGTCAAATGCGAAGCTCCCCCGCAGGGACTTGAGGGCTGCAAGCCGTGGTCACGGTCACTGTGCGCCCCCTCTCCCTGGCCCTTACAGTGTGATGGACGCTCACGGCTCAAATAAGAAGTTTCTGGACGACATGGCCCACCTGGCCTCGAAAGCCAACTGCAAGCTGGTCATCTGCCCGCGGGTGGACAATCGGAACGACCGCTGGATCCAGGTGGGCAGGGGTCGCCTGCAGGAAGGGCCTATGTCCCCCTGGGCGCTGGGACGTGGGGGGTACGGCCTGTGTGCACGGCCAGCGCCTGCCCCCGCCCCCTCCTGCTGCTCGGTCCGGGCCCTCGCCCCGTGGAGGACCGGCTGCCCGTCCCGCCCCAGGTCTGCCTGGGCTCCCCTGTCGCAGGACTCACCGCGCCTTCCCCCTCCCCCCCTCCCAGGACGAGATGGAGTTTGGCTACATCGAGGCCCCTCACAAGTCCTTCCCCGTGGTCTTTGACTCTCCCCGGAACAGGGGCCTGCGGGACTTTCCCCACAAGAAGATCCTGGTGGGTGCCCAGCAGGGACCCGGGGGCGCCTCCCAGGGGAGACCCTGCTCAGGGAGAGGGGGGCAGAAGGGGGACTCTCAGCAACCTGGGGTCCCCGGGAGGCTTGGAACAGGGAACCAGCCCAGCTGTCCCCATCCCCATCCTGGGACCTGGGAGGAGTAGAACACCAAAGTTCTTCTGGGTAAGGAGCTTATTTGGCGGGTGAATCAACAGAGTGAGCAGCTCTGGGGAGACCAAACTGCTTTTTGGAGAGGAAGCACCCTTGGTGAATCCTCGTGGACTTTGCTCTGAAGAGCTGGGGTCTGTCTTCAGACGTCTTCTGAACCCCTATCGCACGCCAGGCACTAGGCTACTTTTTGTGCACAGGAGGCAGCAGCAGCACCTGCCATCACGTATTGAGTTCCAGGCACTGTTTCGTAGTGTGCCATGGGCCAACTCAGTTAATGCACACTCTGGGCTCTTAACAAGTCGGGTTATGTTATCCGTCTTTATAGATGAGGAAACTGGGGCTCAGGGAGGTTAGGGATCTGGCCCAAGGCCGCGTGGTGAATCAGGGTGGCCTCAGTAGACGAGACCAGACAGGCCGCCTCCTGCCTCCGCGGCCCCTGCACTCTGTCCGTCACCGGGCTCCACGGCCTTTTGAGGGGGTCCCCTGTCTCTGCCCGCTGCTGGGACAGTGCTGGCCCGGGTGGGAGCCGTCAGGAGAAAGTCCACGGTGCACAGAGCAGGGACATCCGCCCTCTTCCGGGGCCAGTGACGAGGAGCCCTTTCAGGGTGAGTGCGTCCACCAGGGACAGCGTGTGGCCTGAGGGCGGGGCTGCCCGCCGCCCGGCTCCTGCAGATGGGGGCCTCCTGTCCCCCCTCTCCTCTCTGGTGTCCTCGACTTTCCTTTCCCGGGGCCAGTGACGGGGACACTGAGGGCTTTCAGCCTCTCCTCTTCCTGGTGTCACATGCGGCGTGCGGGGTCCCCAGGCAGCACCCTCCCCAGCGCAGGGACAGTTCTGATATATCTTCTTCCTTCGTCTCCGGGACCCTCCTGGCCTCTGATCTGTGACTCTCTGGACGCGTGCTGCTCCGTTCTCAGGGACCTGGTGACTTCTGGTGGCCCTGGGTGACCGGCTTTGGTTGCGCAGTGCCGTGGAGCAGGGCTTGTCAGGGTGGGGGGACCTTTTCCGTGGTGAGAAGGCCCAGGGAGCGGGTGCGTGGGCCGGCCGCCCTCCCCGCTGCCCCTCCTGTCCTAACGGGTCCCTCCTGGCTGGCGGGGTCTTGCTTGTCCTGCCCTAGGGTCCTGACTTTGGATACGTGACCCGGGAGATCCTGTACGCTGGCCCCTCGGGCCTGGATTCCTTCGGCAACCTGGACGTCAGCCCTCCCATCGCGGTGGGCGGCCGGAAGTACCCCCTGGGCCGGATCCTCGTTGGCGACTGCTTCCCCAAGTGAGAGGCCAGTGGGGGGAGGTGGGCCTGGGGACAGGGCACCTCGCCAACTAAGCCCCCTCTCGCCAACCCCGTGCCTCAGTCTGAGAGGTGGCCTTGACATCCCTCCTGGGCCTGGCTCCGAGGCCTGGTGTCTCCACGGAACCTGGGGGGGGGGGAGCAGCGCGGGCCGCGGTAGCTGGGCCACCTGAGTCGTGGGCCCCTGAGTGTCCCTCGTAAAGTGCACCTCGAAACAAGACGGATTTCCAGCTTCTCTGGGATCAGTGGATGAGCCGGGGTGGGGCTCTGAGGCAGGGGAAGGGGCCCGTTGCCTTCCCCTCTGGAAGCCATGACAGCTGCCGTCCTGGCCACGGAAGGGCCCAGAGACTGTGCCCGCCACCAGCCCAGGGGCCCCGTCCCATCTGTGGGGATGGCATGGAGCCTGGGTGAGTTCCACCTTGACCCCGAGCCGCTGCCAGGCCCAGAGGAGCAGGCAGAGCAGGGAAGGCCACACAGCCTCACCCGGCGTCCCTGTGGCCCCAGGGCCCTGGACCAGGTGTGGGAGGGTTTCTGGCCCTGAGTCAGGCTGGGGGCGGGGCCCGAGGGTGGCAGGGGCGGGAAGTGCTCAGCCTGCCGTGACTCACACTGTCAGTGCCCGCTGGACCCTGCCCACACCCTGGGGCTGAGAGGCCTCCAGATGGTCTTGCTGTGGCCTTGGGATCCGAGGGACTTGGGTGCGAGTCCTGGCCTTGCCACTCGCCAGCCTCGCGGTGGGGTCTGTCCGCCGTCCGGGGCTTGCCGTGGTGCCAGGCCCGTGTAGGTGCTCACTTAATCCACTTAAAAACGATTGCGGATGCCAGGCTGGGCTGAGGGCACTAGGGACGCACTTGAAACCCACGCTGTGTTCCTCCTCCACGCCTCAGAGCCCAGTGACCCCTTCCAGCTACCTGGTCAGCGTCCCTGGGGACAGACCCTCCCCTTAACACCTCGTGAGTGCTGAGGTGTCCCTGGCTGTCCCCCCCATCCCCCAGCCATGCGTCTGGGGTTGGAAGTCCCCGGCCACATACGCACATAAAGCTCTGCCCAGGTCACCCCCCACCCCACAGCCCCATCTGCTGGGACGTCACTGTGCCCATTTTACAGACCAGCAAGTCCCCTTTGTACGAGAATCTTCCAGTTCCCATGCTCAGGGCAGAGGCTGGGCAGGAAGCAGCCCTCGAGGGTCTGTAGGCGACTGAGGCTGACCACACCCCATGGGACAGAGGGGGACGTCTGGGGCAGCGTCCATGTGGATGAGTCGTGGAGCTGGGAGCCGAGCTGAGCAGAGGGCGCCACAGGGTAGAGGGACCTCCCACCGGGACCTGGAGGCCAGAGTCAGGTCTCGGGAGCCGCGGGAGGCAGCGGTGGAGGTAGCGGTGGACGGCAGGGAAGGGATGGATGGGTCCGCCCCAGGCAGGGCTCAGGCAGGCTCCACTCAGGGAGAGTCGTCCGCCATAGCCCTGGGCTCCGAGGCCTCACGACGTGTCCCTGCCTCAGCAGCCTGGGGACGCGGTCTCAGGGCGGAAGGGCTCAGAGAACACAGGATCAGGAAGGGGAGAGGCTCTCTGGAGGAGTCCAGGACTGTGTCCCCCTCTCTGGCCTGTGTCCCTACGTGTCTCTATCACACTGCTGCCCACATACGCCCTCCCTGCCCACCCGGCCAGCCTCCCTCACCAGCCTCCCTTGCCAGCCTCCCTCGCCAGCCTCCCTCACCAGCCTCCCTCGCCAGCCAGCAGAGCCAGGACCTGGAGCTTCCGGGCACAGGGAGGGATGCCGGCTGGGTGTCCAGTGTGGCGGTGCCCCACCCCCTCAGCGGTTAAAGGTCAAGAACAAGACCCTTGGTGGGCAATTGGGACCCTGAGGCTCAGAGAGGGGCAATTCTTGTCTAGGGTCCCACAGCATGTTCATGGTCCAGTCAGAATCCAGCTCCTCTTGGCTCCCAAACCAAAGGTGAGCAGCTGGGGCCGCTGCCCTGTCCCGGCCCTGGCTTCGGGCCTCGGCAGCGAGTCTGCCCAAGTTCACTTTTGGCAGGAAGAGGCAGGCCAGGAGCCCACCTAACGGATAAGTAGCACAGGACCGTGACGAGGGTTTGCGAGCAAACCTACAGAACTCCGTGTTCCCCAGCCTCGGTTTCTTCATCTGTAAAGTGGACCCGGTGGAGTCCTGCAGCCCCCCGGGCTCTCCACCCCACTGCCCTGCGCTCAGAGCATTCTTTAAGCAATTCCGCCCCCTGGTGGCGGCTTTGACGGTGACGCAGAGGCAAAGTCTGATGCCTCCCAGGGCTGGGTCAGCAGGAGTCCCTGTGGCTGGACTGAGGAGGAGGGGTCACAGGGAGTCAGCTGACCAGTGGAGGGCGCAGGGCTGGCTTCTGCCCTTTGTCTGGGGTCGAGCCACCATTGGGTGCGGGCCTGGGAGCTTGTCCACGATGTGACCTTCAGCTAGACAGGCAAGGGCAGGACGTAGAAAGCGAATGGAAAAAAGGATCCAAATAGATGGGACGTGTGTGTGGGGCCAGGTGGAGGCGATGTCCCTGTGGCCAGGACAATGCGATGTCCCCGGGGTAATAGGCACTCCTCGTTTGCTGCCTGGTTTGTGACGTGGGGACACCAGGGTCCCTCCATGCACAGTAGCATCTCCCACAGCAGGGGGTGCTGCACGGCTCCACCGTGCCCTGCTCTAAGCCCCTCGCTGGCCAGGCAGTGGTTCTCAAGCTCTGGAGCACCCAAGAGTCAGATGGTCATCAAAACCCCACATTCCTGAGCCACATCCTCCAAGACTGTGAGGCGTGGTGGGCATCAGACCCCGGCCCCCCGCACCACCCCTGTGGAACCTAAGCCCCGGCCACCCAGGCCTGCACGCTGGGAACCTGGGGCTGGGGGAGGGGCTTATCGGATCAGGTCATATTTTGAGCAAAAGCTGTGTGTCCCCAGAGTGGGAGGTCAACCTCCCTGAGTCTGGGCTGTGGATGGGGTCTCCATTCCTTTACTAGATGGAGCTGTCTGCGGTGGCTCCTTTGAGCCAAGGGACACATTCCTGGTCTCCAGGAAGGTATGGGGGGACAGGCACCCTGAATGACGTTCGTTGGGTGACTGCCCGCTGTCCCTCCCTGGCAGGTCCGGCAGGCGGCGGATGGCCAAGGTGGTGCGCGACTTCCTGTGGGCCCAGCAGGTGCAGGCGCCCGTGCAGCTCTACTCGGACTGGCTCTCCGTGGGCCACGTGGATGAGTTCCTGAGCTTCGTGCCCACCTCCGACCAAAAGGTGTGTCCCACCCCCTTCCCCCGAGACCCCTCTGCTCCTGCCTGACCCCAGGGACGCCCCAGGGCAAAGCCACCTGGAACCAGCTCAGCCGGGTGTCCAGAGTGAGCTCCGGGCCAGGGCACCCTGGGTCAGGGGGTGTTAATCAGGGGCGGCTTCCTGGAGGAGGCGAGAGCCTCGGGCACTCACCTGCTCACTGCCCGCACTCGTTCTCACACCGAGTGTGCGTTCAGAGCCAAATCCCTCAGCCAAGAGCCAGGAGTGCACTGATCCTCGTGGGTGGAGCTTACTGAGCCCCTACTATGTGCCAAGTACGCCACACACTTTAATGCACGTAACCCTCCGGCAAGCCCGGGAGGCAGGTGCTCTTATTATTGTGCCCATTTTACAGGTGAGGGAACTGGGGCTCCGAGAGGCTGGACTTACCCAAGCTCACTCAGTCTGCAGGCGGCAGAGTGGGGTTCAAATCCAGGCGTGGGCCCTGGTGACCACCTTAACCTCTGAGCTCCTCCGCCCTGCAGAGGGGGGAGGGCAGGCTCCCGGGGACGGTGGTTCCAGCCCAGGGAGAGGCTGTGGCGGGAGGCCTGGCCGCAGGAGGAACATGCGAGTTCCACCTCTGTCTCTGGGGGAGCCGCCTGGACCGGCCCTAGAGCAGCAGGCCGAGGCCGGGGTGGGGGAGCCGGCAGGGGTGCTGTGGCCTTGCAGGCAGCCTTGGTGGCTGTGGGAGGGGCGGAGACGAGCAGGGAGCCCCATGCACGGCTTGGGCCCCAAGCTTGGCCAGTCTGGGAGAGGGTCCCCTGCACCTGAGCCCCTGCCCTCTGCCCCAGGGCTTCCGGCTGCTCCTGGCCAGCCCCAGTGCCTGCCTCAGACTGTTCCAAGAGAAGAGAGACCAGGGCCATGGGGAGGCGGCCCAGTTTGAGGGTGAGTGTGCTGTGGCTCCTGTCACCTCTCGGGGACACTGCCCTTTTGTCACCCGCCCTGGGGCCATTGGCCAGCTGTGGGACCAGCCAGGGGTGAGCTCTGAGCCCCTCGGTGCCTCGGTTTCCTCTTCTCTTCCTCCTCGGGTGGTTTACATATTGATATTAAATTAATATTAATATCACCTTAATGGCTCCCCCAGAGCGTGGTGGGCGGTCCGTGAGGGCAGCCGGCTGTAATTACACGCCCCGGGTCCCGAGGGCCTTCCAAGGGTCCTCCCTGCCACCCCAGCTGGCCCCCTGGGTTCCCGGCCTCCTGCACCTGCTGCTGGGCCTGGTGCTGGGGCGGGGGCACCCTGGCCTGTGGGCCCAGGAGCTCCTGAGGCCTGTCATTGCCTCGCAGGGTTAAAAGACCAGGCCAAGAGGAGCATCAATGACATGCTGGCCGACCAACGCCTCAGGAGTGACAGCCTCTACGTACAGGTGACGGTGACGGCCACCTCCTCCAGGAGAGCTGCCCGGGGGCCCTGGGGTGGGGGCTGGGCCTCTGCGTGTCCTGGGGCTGCGGGGACAGGGGCTGGGAGAGCCCACAGGCGGGAGGAGGAGTCAGGGCCGTGCCCCCGGGGGCTCTGGGGACACAGTCGGGTCCGCTCGGGGAAGTGACCCACTTCCTGGCAGCAGATGGGGCTCCGAGGCGAGGGGTCTGGGGCTTGAGATGGGGGGAGCCGTGGGGTCCTGTGGGTGAGAGTCCGAGGACCTGTGCAGAAAGCAGGGCTCAGGCCGGGCAGGGCATGGCCTGGGTAGTGCCCACTCGCTCAGGGGCTGGCGCAGGGCTGTGCTCAGCCCGGGGGGCTGCTGGCCCTCCCTGGAGGTGGCCTCGCTCTCCCCTCACCTGCTGAGGCTGAGCACAGGCAGGAGACGGTGCATATGTCCAGGTCCGGACCCCAGCTCCATGACCTCAGGCAGGCCTTGTGCCCCCCGGGGTCCCCCTCACGGGCAGCGACGTCCGTGGGTGTGCAAAGCTGTCGTGGGCTGTGGCGCTGGGTGGCCCTGGGCAGTGACCCTCGTGTCCTGGTGGCCTGTCCCCCCAGAGGTGCATCGACTGGAACCGCGAGGTGCTGAAGCGGGAGCTGGGCCTGGCCGAGGGGGACATCGTGGACATCCCCCAGCTCTTCTCCCTGCAGGGCACCCGCGCCGAGGCCTTCTTCCCCGACATGGTGAGGGTTCCCCGGCTGCAGGGCGCTGGGGCGGGAGGACAGGCGGCCATGGGCAGGGCCCGCGGGCTGCACCCTGGGGTCCCTCCCGAGCTGGTTGCGTGTCCCAGGGGTCACAGGTGGACGTGGGGGTGCTGTTGGCACCTGTGGGCAGAGGCCAGGACAGCCCCCACCCTGGTGTATCTGTTTCCCCAGGGGGTGCTCCGGGGTCTGTCTCCAGCCTCCCCTCCACCCTGGACCCCTGCTGGGGACTCCCCGGTGGGCTCCCGAGCTGGCCAGGCGGGGCAGGCGGTGGCCTCTCCCTGGCACTCACTCACTGGGCAGCTGACGAGCAGATGAGTGGGTGTGATCTCACCCGTGTGTCACCAGGCAGGAGCTGAGCGATGCTATGGGGCAGGCCTGGCCAGAGTGCCCATGACCTGGGAGAGGACCTGGGCCCCGGGGCGGAGGTAGACCCTCCTCTCCTACGGCAGGGTTACCTCGAGACCCCCTCGTGGGACAAGGGATGGAAGTGAATCTCGGGGCCGGGTGCAGATTGGAGGCAGGTGGGGAGGCCCCAGGGGGCTCCTGACCTCACTCTGAGGCCAAGACCTCCGGGCGGGGTCTCTCCCTCCAGCTGGGTGGCCGACTGGGCTGCTTCCGGCTTTGTGGTGGTGCACCCCGGGCTCAGGGGCAGGTTCAGGGGCATCCTGGCCTCTGCACCCCCTTGGTCACGACAACCCCAAACCCCCCCTCCTTGAGGCCCAATGCTTGAAGGCACTGCTGTCTTCTGGAACCTTCTACGCTGATCACAGTGCTCTGGGTACATGGTCCAAGACAGTAGCCACTGAGCCATAGGTGACCAGGGGACACTGAAATGAGGCTCGTGGGGACGGAGAACAGAATATGAATGTGGCTTCCTGTTCACTGACGCAGCCCCAGCGGGGAGTAGCTGCCCCTGTCCCCTGTCTGCCTCACCCGACCCCATCACGTCCTGGCCCATCAGTGGTCACTGAGGCAGTTCAGGACCAAGGCCACGGGACTGACCCCATGCACGTGGCCCTGCAGGGCAGACCTGGGGGGAGAGGCAAGGAGTGTGAGGGCCCAGAGTCCAGGGCAGCCCACCCAACACTCAGGGGCGAGTCCAGGACCCCCTGGACACCAGGGGCAGCCCCATGCGGCCTTTGCCATCCGTGCAAAGGATGTCCCCTAAAGAGTGGCCATGATCTAGCACCAGGAAGGCTTCCCTTCCCCACACTGGGACCCCAAGCCAGGTCTACAGCCAAGGGAAGCAGAGGTGCCACTGCAGGTCAACTTGGTGTCCCCAAGGGCCCCCAGCCCCTTCCCCCAATTCCTTAGCCCCACAGGAGACCCCACTCTGGCAAGGTGTAAAGAGCATGAGTTCTGGTACGAGTTCAGGTTCAAGGTTTAGTCTCCCTGTTCTCTGGCTGTGTGGCCTGGATTGTGTTTCCTAACCTCTCTGAGCCTCAGAGGGAGGCCGTGGGATGTGGTGGCGATACATCGGGCACAGAGAAGAGGCTCAGTGAACGCAACCACGCGCGAGGCTGCCAAGGACCACAGGGCCCGCTGTCGACTGCACAAGCACACCCACCGACGAGGGCTGAGACCCCGCGGGCGTGTGGCTTTGTGTTTGTTTCTGGCAGATGACAGCAAAATCTCTTGTTCTAACAAGAACAAGGGATACTAATGTGACAGTTTCTTAAAGACGGAGGACAGTTTTGAAGGAAGGGGTGACTGATGGCCACGTTTACCGTGTACGCTGCCGACGGCCCTGGGCACTGTGGGCGCTCCCCTCCAACCACGGTCCATTTCTTCTTGGCCTCCGCAGAGGTCCTCGGGCAGTCCCCAGCCCTGGCGCCCGGGAATGCTGTCCAGCAGCAGCAGCCCTGGGCCTGGGTGGCAGCAGCCAGAGCTCGAGGCCCACGTGGAGCCTCCACAGCCGCCCAGCCTCGCTCTTGCCCTCTCTCCTGCAGGTGAACATGGTGGTCCTGGGCCAGTACCTGGGCATCCCCAAGCCCTACGGGCCGGTCATCGATGGCCGCTGCTGCCTGGAGGAGGAGGTGCGCGCCCTGCTGGAGCCGCTGGGGCTGCACTGCGTCTTCGTGGACGACTTCCTGTCCTACCACAAGCTGCTGGGCGAGGTCCACTGCGGCACCAACGTGCGCCGGGAGCCCTTCTCCTTCAAGTGGTGGCACATGGTGCCCTGAGCCCGCCCCGTGGCCCTCTCGGCCTTCCTGGGGGGACGCCTCGAGGGTGAGGATAAGGACCAGCCTCCGCGCCGCCCCCCAGCCCTGCCACCTTGCTGGCCACCACGGCACGGGCTGCAGGGGCGGACGCCACCCTTCCTGGCCTTGGAGAGACCCACCAGCCCGAGGACCGGCCTCCTCTCCCTCAGCCCCCTGCCACGGCCCCCAGAGGTTCTGGAGAAGGCGGGCAGCCTCAGCATGTTGGAGAAGAGCAGCGATGGCCTCGGCGGGCGGCCACTCTGAGTGCTCCCCTCTCCTCGGACGCCTCCCTGGGGCACCAGAGTGGCTTTGTGCCCCCATCAGGTGTGGGGGCCAGTGTCCCAGGCTCTGCCCCAAGGACCCTGGTTTTGAGCCTCCTCTGGCTCGTGCAAGACCAGGAAGGGAGGTCCAAAGTGTCCTCTTTCCAAAGGGGACCCAGGCTGTGATCCCCAGCGCCCTGCAGGTGTACGTAGGCGATAGGGACCGGAAAACCCAGTGGCCAGGGCCTGTTAAACAAACAAACAAACAACCATGATAACAAAAGCAAGCCACAGAAACTCTTTAATGCCTGACTCCGACCTCAGAAGGGTGCTCGTTACTGTGCCGAGAGCCTTTAATTAGGAGAGCAGGCTGCTTCCGGCTGCAAAGTGCTGAAAGGCAAAGTGAGGCCTGGGGAGGCCAGTGAAGAAGGCCTGGGCCGGAGGGTTGAGGCCAGAGTGGCAGAGGAGGCTGGGCGACGATCTCGGGCCCGGGGCATGGGGCTCCTGGGCTTTGGATTTTGGACTCTGAATCTGAAGGCAGTTGGGTGTTCCAGATGTGGCAGGGGGTGGGGGACCATTAGGTTATCTCTGAGGGTGGGGCTTAATTTCCTTTAATAGACTTAATTATTCCCCTTCGCTCTGCGAGCAGTGGGAGGGGAAGGCTCACCCGCTCTCCCTCAGTGACCAGGGACCCTGGGTTTTGCCAGTGAGTAAGCCCCTGTGGCAGGAGGAAGGACCAAGACGCCATGGGAGGCTAATAGCCCTGGTGAGGTCACAGGCGTGTGCGGGCAGGCTGGGCCGGCTGGGCTGCAGGCGCGGCAGGAGGGAGCCGGCAGCCTGCCCTCCTGCCCCCACCGGCCGTGGGACCGGGGGCTGTGGGCCCTGGACTTCTGCCACATGGCTCTTGTGGCCTGGAGCTCCTTGGGAACAAAGGCACCTGGAGCTGCCGTGGCTGGGTGGGTGGGAACCCGGATCCTCCCCTTCCAGAAGGTTCCACGGAGCCCCATCTGCAAGCTCCCGCTCCTACCCCGAGCACGCTCCTCTGTGGTGGTGACCCGCTGAGGCTGAGCCAGGAAGGAAGGGGCAGCTCTTCAGGGCTGAGGGTGTGAGGCGGGGTCCGGAGTCCCTGGGGAAAGAGCCCTGGAGGGAGCGAGGGAGGAGCCCAGGGAGGTGAGCCTGGGGAGCCACGCTGAGCGTGGGGCTCTGGAGTCGCTGCCAGGGCTTGGGGGTCCTGGTGTCTGGTCTAAGAACGCTGGGGTGGCCAGTCACCTCTCGGGTCAATAAAAAAGTCAACGTGCATTTCGTTACCCGGCTGCCTCCTTGGCCTGATTTCTGGGCTGGGGGAGGATGGGTTGTGGGGGTGAGGAGCCTGCGTCCGGGAGGCCACCCTGCCGCCGGCTCCTGGCTCAGCCTCTGCTGGCCGCAGGGACAGCACCTGCATCTGGCGAGTGAGCACCAGGCAGGCAGCTGGTTCAGCAGGACGCTGGGCACATGCCCGTCACCAGGGGCACCTGCCCTGCTGAGATGGCTGTAGGAGGAGGGTGGGTCCCAAGGGTGGGTCCCACCTCTTCCTCTCTCCTTGCCTGGGCCACGTCCTCCCTCTGTCAGGGATGCTGAAGACAGCTGGGCGGGCTGGACCCTGTCAGCAGAGGGGGAGATTCCCCACAGGGCTGGCCCCCGGGCACAGGGCACCACAATGCCCAGCCTCAGCAGTTTCAGGGGCCTGAAAATATCACCCCTCTCAACTTCCACACCCGCTGCTGCCTCAGATACACCCTTGGGTGCTCACTCACTCACTGATTTTATTCTAGCTTGGGGCCCATCAGCCATGGACACTTAAGTCTGAACGAACCACAGATCTGTTTTTGGAAGCTGGGGAGAGATGAAGGAGTGGACCTGCTTCCAGAGGGAGACACGGGGCTCTGAGCAGTTCCTGTCCCCAAGCACAGTGGGCCAGCACCCTGGGGGAGGCCACCAGGTTCTCTAGCTGCTCCCTGACTGCGCTCAGAGGCAGGTGAGGGAGACAGTCGGGGGCGCCTTTCCAAACTCTTCGTTCTTCTTTTAGAGCTGAGTTGGCCACCAAGTCATTTTACAGATAAATAAAGTGAGTTGTCCCTGGGCCCAGTGACCCGTGGCTCTCCGGGTAAGAACACCCTTCCAGAAACTGGGATATAGAAGCGACAGCCTGAGGGTCCAGCTGAGATCCCTGGACTGATGGCAGCGGCCCTTGTCCCCACCCTGCCTCCGACGGCCAGCAGCACCAGGGAGGAGCGCGGAAACCTCTATTCAGCACCTTCAGAGCCTCCGCCAGGCAGGGCGGGTCCCGCCATCATCTCTGCAGGATGGTGATTAGCTGCGTTTTCTGCAGATGAGGAAACTGGGGCCCCGGGAGAGGAGGAGACCCAAGGCCACTTGACGGGAGCCTGGATCTGGATCTGGGCCAAGATCCCTCTTCCCAGGGCCCTTGCTCCTGCTGTTCCAGGTGCCCGAGTGTCCCCCTGGCCTCGGCTTCCCCACCCGACAAACCGGCTTCCTGCTCTGACATTCTGAGCTCCCGTTGGTGGGAGAGGATTTTCATTCTCGTCACTTGTCCCTTTAGGGGGTTTTGGCATCTAATATTAACAACAGTAATAAGATAACGCCTGGGTCCCAGGGAGCTCTATCAGCATTGGCCCATGTCAGCCTCACGACAACCATTTCTCAGATGGAAAAAGTGAGGCTTGTCCAAGGTCATCCAGCCCGGAAGCGGCCAAGGCTGAGACATTCCTGCCTCAAAAGCCAAGCTCTTATGAAAGACGCCGGCGCTTCCTTCTCAAGACCACGGAAATGCTTTGGGAGGCTTGTAAAAGGTCCCAGTGGCCTCCAGCGGGCACTTCCACCAGCTTCCCCAGCTAAACCACTAAACCTTGTTTCTGAAAATGCAGAGAAAGGGGTGCGGGGGTGAGCCAGGGCCAAGAGGGAGACCACGCATTTCTGCCCGTCCCCCTCCCCTGCCCCCCACAACCCAATGCCCTGGCCGGTACTTGTGGGGACTTGCTCCCCTCTGAGCCAGGAATTAACTCGGAGGTGGAAGCAACAGGTTCCTATGCAAATACTGGGCTCCTTCCAGCCAATCGAGAGCGCTTGCCTCTGGAAAGAGGCTGGGCTTCCAGGACCAGAGCCAATGAGCATGCACCCTGGGTTGGAAGGGCGGGGCCGGGGACATTTAAACCACATCCCAAAGGGCCTCTGGGGTAGTGCTGGGTTTGGTGGCCTAAGCCCAGTCCCAGGCCAGCATGTCACTGCAGAGGATTGTGCGCGTGTCCCTGGAGCATCCCACCAGTGCCGTGTGCGTGGCCGGTGTGGAGACCGTCATAGACATTTATGGGTAAGACCCGACGGCCAGGGGTTTGTGCGTCCTTGGCTCTGACCCCATGGGTCTTCCTCTCCAGGGGCTGTGAAGAACTTCCTCTAGGCTTCCTCCTGGCCTGGCCTGGCCTGGCTGTCCACTCCTCAGACTTGGCCTTGGAACAGCAGCCAATCAGGGAAGCTTGCTCAGGTTCCAGCAGGGGACTCCAACTGCAGGAGGCTGAAGCTCAGTAGAAGAGACTGGCAGTGGCTGAGCTGGGTCTGGGGACTTGGAGGCTGCTGGGGACTTGGAGGCTGCCAGGGACTTGGAGGCTTCCAGGGACTTGGAGGCTTCCGGGCACTTTCCCCATCCAGAGATCCTGTAGATGGGGCTGGGGGTCTGTCTCAGGCACACGGATAGGAAGAGGCGTGTCCTTGCCAATAACCCCCTAGCTTTTGAGGCTGAGAACGCAGCACGGAACCGTGTTTTAAAGACTGTGTCTACCTCCGCGGCACCTGTCGGCTCCAGGCAGTGTTCTGGAGCTGGCCAGGCCCTTTGAGTTTAACTCTTGAGCGTAAACTCAGCAATTCCACCCTGAAGATGAGCCTGTGGTCTAGGCTCATTGTGAGCATCATCTTGGCTGACAAGGCCCAGAGAAGGTGAAACATTTGCTCAAGCCACACAGTAACAAGTGGCAAAGCCAGGGTTTGGAGCCTGTCACAGGCTAGCTCAGCTGTCCTGACACTTGAAGGATTTCAGTTCTGGTTTCCTCCAGCCATTCAACGCCCATGCATTAGGCCCCAACTGCATGCCAGTCTAGCACCTCATGACTTGTGGTTTCTCTCTCCCAGGAAGGAAAGGAGGGTCCGGTAGGGGTTTAGGAGCTGGGCTCTAGGGAGCACCCAGGAGCCAGCTTCTTAGGCTTTTGAGGAGTCTCGTTTCTGAGGCTGAGCTGGGGACAGGCAGTCAGCATGCCTGTGGTGGGCAGGGTGTGGATCCCTGTGACCGTTTCTGCCTCCCAGCCTCCCTTTGGGCCAGGTTTCTGTCCACCTCGTCCTCATGGGGTCCTGTGCCTTGTATGATATTGAGCAGTATCCTTGGCCTCCCTCTGGAGGCCAGCGACACCCCAAACCAAAATGTCTCCAGATATTACCAAATGGTCCTAGGGCGTGAAATGACCTGCTGTTTCTTTTCTTTTTTTTCTGTACTGGGGATTGAACCTGGGGTGCTTTACCACTGAGCAACATCCCCAGCCATTTTTATTTTTATTTTTTATTTTTTTTGAGACAGGGTCTCACTAAGTTGTCCAGGCGGGCCTCAAATTTGTGAACCTCCTGCCTCAGCCTCCTGAGTAGCTGGGATTACAGGTGTGACCACCATGCCTGGTTAAAATCACCCACTCTTTGAGAACCAGTGTCCCAGACTTAAGAATTTAGAGATCCAAGTGAATTTAGTTGGAAGCCAAGATGGTCCCAAAGTGTTGGTCGACGAGGGTGAGAAGCTGGTCATGGAGGGTCCAGCTGGCCTCCAGGAGCTAAATACTGGTTGAGGGGCCGGGGCGTGAAGGTGGGAAGAGGCATCAGTGGCTCCTGGGGCCAGGAGGAGGGTGAGGGGGGCAGATCCCTGCTGCCCGGCGCCACTGTCTGCCCCAGGGCTGCGTGCCCACGGGGGTGACTCACTGCCCCAGCTGCCGTGTGCCCGTTGGGCAGAGGTGTCTTCAATTTGACCTGTGCCAGGAAACCTGGAGGAGGCAGAGGCCACTGGTCTTGGGGCAACCTGAGCGAGATGGGCCATGCTGAGGAGTCACAGAAAGCCGTGTGGGGGGGACAACCATGGGGTGGGGGTGGGCAGAGACTCCAGGTCTTCAAACTGCGATCCTTAAATTGCAGTGCCCCGCCCACCCGGGGCCGGTGGAGCTTCTGGTTGGCTCGCTCACACGTCCATCAGTGTTTCCTTGGGGGCTGGTGCATGCCAGGGGCTGGGGACCCCGCAGGCTCAGCCACCGCTTCCGCCAGCCCTGGGGGTTCTAGCAGGCTGAGGCCAGAGCAGGAAGGGACTGCAGAGTAAGTTAGGGGCAGAGGTGAAACTAAAAGCCACGTCTCCCAAACCAATGGCTCAGAATATTGGGGACAGGGAAACTGAGTCACAGAGGTGCAGAGACTCACCTGGGGGGCCCTGGGGGACTTGGGGACCCTCTGTACTTGGCTCCAAGGGTCCTGGAGCCCCGGGTGTTCTCAGAGACCCCAAGCTGTCAGGTCCAACCTGCATGGCTGCAGAGGGCCCGGCACACACAGCAGTCCCGGGGCCACCAGATGTCGCTGAACTCCTTCAGGATGCCAGCCCAGACGCTGACAAGAAGGGGCAACCTTGACCTGGGGGGTATACATCTCGCTCACCTTGGAAAGACCCCGAGAAGCAGCACTTAGAAAAGCCAGAAGGCAGGGAGTCCCCCACTGAGCTCCATCTCGTGGGTCCTGAGCAGGACGTAGGCTGCCGCCTTTCCCCCGGGGGTGGGGGGGATCCCTCCTCCATTAGCAGGTGTCTCCTGGGGGACCATGCCCGGCGCTGAGCTGTCAGCCTCCTCTTCTCCAGCAGAGTTGCTCCACCCTGGCTGTGCCTTGGAATCACCCGGGGACCTTAAAAATATACTGCTGGGCCGGATGCAGGGGCGCGCACCTGTGATCCCAGTGATTCAAGAGCCTGAGTCAGGGGGACTGCAAGTTCAAGGGCAGCCTGGGCAGCTTAGCGGGGTCCTGTCTCAAAATTAGAAATGAGGATCATGATGGTAAAGGGTTGTGGCTGTAGCTCAGGGTAAAGTGCCCTGAGCTACCAGGAAAAAAAAAAAAAAAAACCGTTGCTGGGCCTGTGGCGGGGCCCATGGCGGGGCACCTGCTTCCACGCGAGGCCCTGGGTTCCCCTGTACATGGGAAAGCCTGGCTCCTCGCCGCCAGGGGCCCAGCACCGAAGGCTCTTTTCAGCACTCATTAGGGATAATTGTGCGGCCAGGGTTGAGAACCACCACCTCACTGGGAAAGACACTCAGCTCCTGACACCTAAAACGTGCCTAATGGAACTGATAGGACTTGGTGACAGGAGGAACAACATCTAGTGAGCAGGAAGGTACCGCGGGACTTTAAGTGGGCTTCAGCGGAGGGGGCAGCACTGATCCAGGGCCAGGCTGGCCCTGAACAAAGGGAGAGGGAGCTTTTACTGACTTGCTGGGGCGGGCTAGGGTCTGGTCCCTGGTCAGGGACACGGTTCCAGAAGGGATTCTTCTTGCATCAGACGGCCAAGGTCACTGTCAGCCTGTACCCTTGAGGCTGGCACCACCATCCTGTGCCCACATCCTGGCCTCTGGCTCCATCCAGGTCCCAGGACGGGCCTGAGGGTTCGGGGACTCAGGCTGCTGTGGCTGCTGGAGTAGCTCATGGACAGACACCAGCCCCAGGGGCGGGGACACAGTGCACGCAGAGCCCAGTGGAATCTGACCCCAAAGTGAAGGCGGCCAAGAGCCAGATGTCACATGAAGACAGAGCTCCCCTCCGGATGCCATCAGGCAGCTGCGAACCCCAGTGAAGACTCCGATTTGGGGCAAAAGTAGCCTTCAGGTCCCCGAGAAGTAACCTGGGCAACGGTTAGCGTCGTGACCCACGCGTCAGAGGTGTGACCCGTGGCCCAGCTGTGTGGCTTCCAGTATTAGCGACTCAGTCGGCAAGAACAGGCGAAGCCGAGGGTTTATTTAGGCTTTTCTCTGGTGACAGTCTCATCTGGTGTAAAAATTCGGCTTCTCGAGCTCCCTGGGGTCTCATGACGGGCCTGCTGAACTCAGCGTGCCCTGCCGCCACGCCCCCTGCGCCCCGCGGTGTACCGCACTGTCCCCGCCTCTGTCCCTCCACGGTGGTCCTTGATTGTCTCAGACCAGAAGCCCTGAGTCTGGGTCCCAGTTCTGTCACCACGGCTGCGTCATCTTGCATGACTTTCTGCGGCTCCCTGGGCCTCCGTTTCCCGGGGACCTGAAGGGTTGGCATAGAGCAGGGGGTTCTGCACTGCTCTCGGGGGCCTCTGAGCCCCATCCCGGACTTGACGGGCTCTGTCCACGCTGGACGTTTGAGGCAAGAGCGCTGATCTGGAGCTGGGCCCTGGGCAGGCGCGTCTTCCACCTTCTCAACTGCTCGGGCCTCGGGACAAGTCCTGGTGTGGCCACCATTTCCCAGGGCAGAGCGGGGCGGGGTGCAGGGCATGGGGTCAGGAGGACAGAGGTTTCCTGGACCTGGTTCTGTTGTGAGGCTGGCCTGGGGAGGGGACCTGGGACCCCTGCTGACTGGGGAGAGATGCAGAGCCCACTGGAATCTGCCATCCTGGGGCGGGGGATCCTATCTGACATCCTGTCCATCTTTCTCTGTCCAACCACAGGGACTTTTCCCCTCAGTTTCCTGAAGTGTTTGGTTTTGTTCTAGAAGCTGAGGCCCTGAGCCCGTGAAGGGAGAGGACGGGTTTGGGTTTGTAGTGACCATAGAGCTGGCTGAGCCTATGGCTCTGCCACTTATCCACTGTGTGGTTTTGAGCAAATCACCTGCCATCTCTGAGCCTCAGTTTCCTCATCTGCAAAGTGGGGATGATAGTGCACAGGCCATGCAGCTGTGGGAGCTCCCTGCACCCACTGTCACCTCATGGTTGTCACCAGGGAAGGGAGAGACAGGAAGAGCTGCCGGTCGCTTCCCAGGAGGGTGGCCTTGTGCTGAGCCGCCTGTATCTGCCCTGGGGGACCAAGGTCCAGCCTATCTGGGGCAGCGCACCCTGAGCCCCACGCTCCCTCAGCAAGCATCGGAACGGTGTCCAGGGACAGCTTGGCTTCGAGCCACCTGCAGTCCTGCCCCTGCTGCCACCAATCTGCTTTTCCCTAAGGTGGGTCAGAGGCCGGCCACCTTTAGGGGGACCAGCTCTGCCGGCTTGCTGGGGCCTGGCATGTTGTAGTGCTGATTCTGAGTCCGTGACACAGCACCTGGGTCCCAGCGGAGCAGGGCTGCGGGTCGCTGCTGCCTTCACCATCCTCAGGGGCTGGGCGTGCTTTGGACTGGCCTCGCCTGTGTGGCCTTGGCTGGGCCAGGAGCACCGTCTACGGCAGGACTCGGCCACACGTGGCAGCTCAGGGTGGCCTGGCCTGAGGGACAGCTGTGTCCGGGGAGGCTCTGCAGGCTTCCCTTGTCCTCCAGGATGGGAAATCCGGCTCCTCCTGAACCTGACGTGGGGTCCCCTCCTGGCAGCCACCACGTGACAGTTCCAATGCACAGCGTCCAGGACGGGGCGTGAGTTCAGGGCTGGGCCTCTGGAAGGTGCCTTCTGGTCACTTCTGGGCTTCAGATTCCCTGGCAGTGAAATGAGGCCATGACCTTCACTCATCCGGGGTGCTTTTTGCACCCGGGGCTCCTTCCATCTCCTCAGCGCCCCAACCCCACCAGAGACACAGGCACTGAGCGAGGCTGTCCGCCTGAGTCCCCCAGGGCTGGGGTCCAAGCCCAGGCTGCTTCCCCAGGGTCGGGCTCAGCTTCCTCGCCTAGCTGAAGAACCATCGCTGGCTCCCCATTACATAGGGATGAAGCAGAGACCAACCCGCCGCAGCCTGAGTCTGTCTGCCCCTGACCTGAGGCTGCAGGACGGAGACCTCGGTCCCTCCAAGCGGGCTCCTCTACTAGCCTTTCCAGCCGCCCAGCCTCACCCCTCCTTCCGTCCACCTGTTTCCTGCGCCCTGCTTACTCTTATTGTGACTTCCCCGCCCAGGAGGGTGGTTCTGAGCCTTTCCTGACAATTGTCACACTTGAGCCTGGCCTGGGTTTGGATCCCAGCCTGCCCTTCCAGGCCTCATGACCTTGGGCAGACTTCTTACCCTCAGTTTCCCCATCGGTAAAATGGGAGGCAGCGGCAGCACTCAGCTCCTAGAGCTGAGAGACCTACATGGTACAGCTCACAAAGACGCTCCATAGGGCCAGTGTGCAGCCAGGGCCCCTCCAGGGTCGGCCACTGAAACCCAGGAGGCCTTCTAGCCTCTCAGCCACAGAGGCCTCTCTCCACGTGGTGACCGCTGAGCCAAGATGCAGGCCTGCAGCCACCTGCCCTGGGCGATGCCAGGGGTCTAAGGCTCTGAGGCCGTTGGGAGAGTGGTAAATGCACCTACTTCAGCCCGCGGTGCTGGGGTGCAGAGCATGAACCCCATAATCAAGGGATGGACAGGCTGGTTTTCAGGCAGGGTTCCCAAGCAGGAATGGGGAGACACCGTTCCAGGGACCGATGGCATTGTGGAGATTTTAAACCTGTAATTAACACCTGGTTGTTTGATCCAATCTGGCCAAGTTTCCCAGGGGACACGGCAGTGCTGTGGGACAGCCTGGACACACTGTCAGAAAGAGGCAAGTGCATGCTTGGCTTTGCCATGTGATGCTGTGTGACTTCAGCTTGTTGCTAGACCTCTCTGAAGGAGACTTTCCTTCCCTCATCAGATGGGCATGATTCTGCTCACTTTGCATGTAAGCTCGCTCTCACACCCACACCCACACCCACACCCACACACACCCACGCACACACACAGCACACACTCAGCAAAAACTAATCTCTTCCTAAGGGAGACCCCAAGGACACTTAACCGCCTGCTAAGGAGCCATGTCGGGGACCTGGGGTGAGAACTGCTTTCCTAAGCTGGAGACGCAGAGCCCCACGGAGCCCGCTGGGCAGAGGTGGGCCTGGGCAGGCAGCTGGGTCCTGACTGGGGAGGAGTCTGCGGTTCTGTTGGAGGCAGAGACACCCTGGAGGGGAGCAGGAGTGGACGCAAGCTTGAGAGCCAGCGGGGTCTTGTGGGCGGGGGCTCCACGCCTGGGAGCTGCTGGTAGGGTCCCGCGGCCCAGGGTGGTCCTGGATGCGGCGGGCGGGCACCTGAACAAGGGCTGCCCTCGGCATGTCCTCGGCTCCTGCTCTCCCAGGTCGGTCCCCGAGGGCACGGAGATGTTCGAGGTGTACGGGACCCCCGGGGTGGACGTCTACGTCTGTCCCAGCCTCGAGAGGAGCCGGGAGCGCGCGGACACCAGGCGGTGGCACTTCGATGAGGGCCTGGAGATCGTCGTGGTCATGAACTCCCCCAGCAACGACCTCAACGACGGTCATGTGAGTGGGGCCCTGGGCTGGGGAGGGGGCAGAGGCGGCCACCCACCCACAGGCCCACATCCCCTCTCCCCGGAGGGGGCGAGTGCCTGGCCCTGGGGCCAGAGGCTGGGGTTCGAGTCCCAGCTCTTCACCTCGAGAATGACAGTGTGACAGTCCCCACTGTGGCCTGTGGGTTGGCTCGGGAATCTCGGCTACTCCGAGTGAAGAAGGGCAAGCTGGGAGGGAGGGACACTCCTGCCCA
Source organism: Callospermophilus lateralis (assembly GCF_048772815.1). NCBI lineage: Eukaryota > Metazoa > Chordata > Mammalia > Rodentia > Sciuridae > Callospermophilus > Callospermophilus lateralis. Next base: position 132,566,150 of record NC_135311.1, on the reverse strand, counting down.
AGGAGACGCCCTGCCTAGGTGACAGTTCCCTAAGGTGCCTCAGTTTCCTCAAAGACACTCTCCTCCTGACCCATTTTCAGGACGGGGCGGGGGGCATTTAAAACATGGAAGAAATGGGTGACCTTTGAGCTTGGCACCCCTCGGAGGGCTAATGGGACCCAGGACTCGGGGGGTGGAGACGTGGGCCCCCCTCCATGGCCAGAGCAGCGCTGTGGAGACTGACCACTGCCAGGCTGGGGGCGGCGGACGCCATCCACCCACACACCAGCCGGTGACATGAGGGGCTGGTCCCCCTTTCGCGGGGACTGAGAGCAACTCTTCAGGGCCACACAGCTAACGGGCAGGAGGACTAGATCAGCGCAGGTGGCCGGTGGCCTCAGTCCCCTCTCTGCTCCCACCCATGCTGCAGCTCCGTGGGGCGCGTGGGCCAGGGCTCACTGAACCCACGTTGCAGATGGAGACACCGAGGCCAAGGGGTGCGGGTCCCCTGAAGTCCCACCTGCTAGTGAGCAGCAGAGTCAGCGAGGGGCAGGGCAGGAGCCCCGAGCAGCACGGGAGGACCGGGCAGCCTGTGGAGGGTGCCCTGCAGAACGGAGGCTCTGGGGCTGCCTCCCCACCCTGAGCTCCTTGGCCCCATGGCTGCTAGGACAGAGCAAGGCCAGGGTCCTCCGCCTCCCTCCTGACCCCACCTGGCAATGGGGATCAGTCACGGCAGGATTTAGGAGCTCTCAGGACTGAGTGGGTCGGGGACCTCGGCAAGACCTCCTCCCTCCGCTGAGTTGAGAACACAGAGCCCGAGAGCGGAGCCCACGTCTGGGGGAGGTCCGAGGAGAGGCGGGCGGGAGAGGACTTGGGTGTCTCCGCCTCCAGCCACATCATCACCAGCCTCGGGGTCCTGGCCTCTGCAGGGACCGGGCCACTCCAGCCGGCAGCACGAGGAGCCCCGTGAGCGTCCCCACCGTCCATGCTGTTGGGCGGGATTACTATCCCGCTGTTAGGAAAAGGGAGGCCAGTACCCCCCCAAGGTGTTCTCCCCTGACGGATCCAGGACCCAAGCCCAGGCTGTCCAGAGCCCTGCACTTGACCCTCCCGTGAGGCCACCTGCCTACCGAGGACAACAGTTGGTGGTTCTTGGGCACTTCCTCGGGATACACTACGATCCTCCGGGGTGGACCTACATGGTCCCCGCTTTACAGATGAGAAAACAGAGGCAGCTCTGAGAGGGGAAGGGCCTTGGCCAAGGTCGCAGAGGCCAGAGGGGCTGGGCTCAAGTCCAGGCTACGTCCAGGCTTTACCTGTTCTTAAACCTGCCTGGTCCAAACTCCTCTCGTTACAAATGGTGAAACTGAGACCCAAGAGCCGGGGCTTGCCAAGACCACGCAGCGGGTCGCTGGTAGGACTGGGACCCGGGTCTCCATAGACTCCCCCAGAGAGTTCCGTTCCACAAACGGGCCAGCCCAGGCCCAGAACAATGAATAACTCGGAGCAGGCTAAGGAAGAGCTGGGTGGGGCCGAGGTTCAGAGCCCCCATGCTCTCCTCACAGCCTGACCAGCCCCTCTCTCCGCAGGTTCAGATCGCCTATCATTCCAGCCAGGAGTCTCTGCCCCTGGCCTACGCGGTGCTCTACCTCACCTGCGTTGGTAAGTGGGGGGCTCTGCTGCGGGCGAGGCCAAGGGGTCCTGGCTAAGGGCAGGGAGGTGGTTAGGGATGACAGCGAACCAGAGATGTCTTTAAAAAATTAGTTGCATATTTTAAAATTTAAAAAGTGCAGAAGATTCAAACAGTACAAGAGTCTACACTTAAAAGTAGACCTCCCTCCCTCCAAATCAGGGCTTCCTGTTCCCCAAGCCAGCATCCTCCCAGAGAGATAACTGATACATAAGCTCTGTTCAAGTTCAGATGCTGAAACTCTCAGGCAGGGAGTGGAAAATGACTTGGATTCCTGTGTTAATGGTTCTAGGAACAGGGGGGCATTTCAACAAGGAACTGAAAATTATGATTCAAAGGAAATGCAAAAATCAGTCATGGAGATGAAAAATGCCTTAGATGGATTGTTAGTAATCTGGATGTAGCTGAAGAAAGAATTGGTGAACCTGAAGATAGGTCAGTGGAAGTTACCCAAACTGTAACAAAGAGAAAAACAAGTGAAACAAGCAACACAGACCTGAGAACTCTGGGACAGAATCAGATGGTCTGAACTCAATGCAGTTCCCATCAGAATCTCAAAATAGCCTTTTCATAGAAATGTGTAAAGCTGATCCTAAAATTCACAAGAAGCACAAAGAGCAAGAATTACTAAGATAAGGCGCTGGGCTTGTGGCTCAGTGGTAGAGAGCTTGCCTAGCATAGGTGAGGCACTGGGCTCGATCCTTAGCGCCACGTTAAAAATTAAATAAATAAAACAAGGTATTGTGCCCGTCTACAACTAAAAAAGTTTCTTTTTTTTTTAAAAAAAAAGAATTACCAAGACAATTTTGAGAACAAGGTGGAAGGATTCACAGTACCAGATATCAAGAATTTTCCAAGCTATAGTACTTGAGGTGGCATGAAATTTGTGCAAGGTTAAGTACATAGACTAATGAACCAATAGAGAGCCTGGGGACAGACCCAGGGTTCAGAGGTCAGCATGGGGAATAGATAAGCTTAGAGCCCTACCTCACACCATAGCCTACAAAATTGCACATGGCAGCAATTAGCAGGAAAGTTGAGCACGTTTTATGTGTCAGAGGCATCCGCAGAAGCAGAGCGGCTGGGCTCAAGGGGATGCATCTTTAAATTTTGATAGATGTGGCCAGATAGCTTTCCAAAAACTCTGAGTCACATTTGGTGCCTGCAACAGCATGTGGGCCTCCTGGCTAGCTGAGATTTCAGCCTCTTCTCTTTGTGCCAGTGTGACAGGTCGCCATCCCCCCCGGTTGCTTAAATTTGCCTTCTGTTAGTTAGGAGTGGGGATGGGCATCTGCCCCCAGATCCTGCCCCCCAACTCGTTGGAAAACATGCAGAAAGTTCATAAAGCTTATTATATGTATGTACACACACACACACACACACACACACAGACGTACGCACACATTAAATGAACAATTACAAAGCAAACACTGGAGTGGCCATTCCCACGTCAAGAAATAAAATACAACTAGCGCCCCGAAGCTCCCCCCAGCCCTCTCTGACCACAACTTCCTCCTTCTCCTAAAGGTAAACACTGTTTTGTGATAAATATGTCCTGTGTTTCTTCATGGTTTTTACACCTAAATGTTCCTGCCAGACCACATAGACTGGATTTGCAGCCTGAACGCTGTGGATGGAATCGTCTCTCACGTGTTCCTTTGGGTTGGGCTCCTTCTGCCCCAGGTTACGTTTATGAGGTTCATTCCCTGGTGGCCTGGTGCCTGAGTATCTTGTCATATGGTAAAAAAGTCATTTGAGCCGGGTGCGGTGGTGCAGGCCTGTAATCCCAGCGGCTCAGGAGGCTGAGACAGGAGCATCCTGGGTTCAAAGCCAGCCTCAGCAACTTAGCAAGGCACTGAGCAACTCAGGGAGACTCTGTCTCTAAATAAAATACAGAATAGGGCTGGGGGTGTGGCTTAGTGGTCGGGGGCCCCCGAGTTCAATCTCTGGCACCAAAAATGAGAAAGAAAAAAATTGAAATCCCCGCCCCTTCTCTCTTAAGAAATAAGATTATTTTTTCTTGATACCAGGGATTGAACGCAGGGGTACTTAACCACTTAGTCACACTCCCAGCCTTTTTTCATCTTTTATTTAGAGACAGGGTCTCGCTGAGTTGTTCAGGGACTCTCTAAGTTGCTGAGGCTGGCTTTGAACTTGCGATCCTCCTGCCTCAGCCTCCTGAGCCTCTGGGATTACAAGCATGAGCCACCGTGCCTGGACTAAGAAGTTTTTTGCAGGTGCAGAAAGATTGATTCAGGCCCCTTGAACACTTCAGTGGCACTGCAAGATCTCCCAAATTCCTAGGGAGAACTGTCAAGTTGGGATGTGGATCTGGGAGTGTGGGTCGCAGCTAAAGTGGAGGCTCCGAGAAGCCACACGACTGGCAGGTGGCAGAGCTGATGGGCATCCTGGTCAGCCTGACCAGAGTCCAGGCTCGCTGTCCCAACCCAAGGAGGCAAGACAGACCGCTTCACACCAAGAGTGTCCGTGGTGGCGCAGGCTCAGTGCAGGCTGTGCCCGAGACAGGGGGGTACAGAGAGGGAGCAGTCAGGACGGCTTCCTGGAGGGGGTGGCTGTGGCCCTGCCCCTCATCTTCCCCGTGGGCTCTTACCCAGCCCAGGGAGGGAGGCTACAGAGCCTCTACCTCTGGCTGTGCCTGCTGGGAGATGCCACACCTCTGTCCAGCCCCAGACGGGCCCTGACACTGGGCTACAAACACAGGAGTCATGATCTGTTCTGGGCTCCTGGGGACCTCGTGGGGACTCACCCGCTGCCTCCCCTGCAGACATCGCTCTGGACTGTGACCTGAACCGTGGGGGCGGGCAGGACGGGAACTTCGTGGACAAGGTAGGTTTCTCCACCTGGGCCCAGGCGGTGGGGGTGGAGTGTCAAGCTGCTGTAAGCCCAGGTCACGGGGAGAGGCCATTACAGGCATCCCCCTGCTTCCCAGCGGATGCTGAGGCCCAGGGGACCAGGCATGGATGGGATCTTCATTCACCAAGAGAGAAATCTTCACCAGAAATCACCAGGCACGAGGCTCCCAGCCTCCTGAAAAGTTCTGGATTTGTGGGCAAAGTCAAGGGTGGGCAAGCGTTTCAAAAAATAAAGGTCAGATGGTGGACGTTTGAGGCCCTGGGCCGGGCGTCTTCCTGCCTCAGTGGGGTAAAAGTGGCCACAGTCAGCACATAACCCGTGCAACTGTCCTAGCCAGGGAGGGAGGCTACAGAACCTGACCACGGGGACAGCCAGCCAGCAGGTGTGGCGCTGGCCACAAGAAGCTGACCCCATCTGGGTGAACAGGGACCTGCTGAACGTGAAACTGTGACTGACTTCTGCACCCCATAGTGGTGCATTCAATGCAGCCCGTGTCCAGAAGAGGGTCCAGGAGGCTGGTGGGCGAGGAGGACTCGGCAGCCTTCGGGTGCAGGGACGGGCAGGGGCCCCAGCTCACGGGGCTGGAGGGCAGCACGGGCCGGGTCAAGCCCTTCGCCTGCTCTGTTTCCTCACCGACAGCGGCAGTGGGTCTGGGGGCCTGGAGGGCATGGAGCCATCTTGCTGGTGAACTGTGACAGGGACGACCTCAGCAGCGATGTCCAGGACAACTATGACCAGCACGTGGGCTGCCTACAAGGTGGGGGCCGGGCAGCCTGGGCCCCTGCTCGTCCAGGTCATGGCTCAGATGCCCCGGGGTTCTGGACAACCCCCAGGTGGGGCTCTGGTGGCAGAACTGGGGGCCAGAGTGGCCACCCTGGGCACACTGTGGCACTGCTCAAAACCCACCTCAGGTTGGTGCCATGTCTCTCTGGTGTCCCCAGAGCCAGTGGCGCTCCCGTTGCTGCAGAACCTCTGGAAATGATCCACCCTACTTTCCCCTTCCTCTAGAGGACCAAAGGATGCAGCATTGTTTGAGTACCTACTGTATGCCCTGCCCTTCTCACGTATCTTGTCTGGTCATCGGGTGGAAGGGTGTCACCATCCCAACCCAGAGATGAGGCCCAGAGGCCAGGAGGCTCCCAGCCTCCCTGTGCTTAGTCCAGGGTTTCCCCCTCCAGCCCCTGATCCAGACCCCACCCCGGACCTCTGACCTTCTCTCAGGGGCACCTGCTCTGCCAGGTCCACTTGGACCACAGCAACCAGAGGGACCAGGCAGGGACAACCTGGGGTGGGGGTGGCCAGTGCTCCCACGAGATGCTCCTAGGGGCCACGGGAGATTGGAACGCAGAGGCCCAGCAGGAAGGGGCCTGCCCAGCATCACAGCCCACCTGTGTGGCTGCTGGGTGGCCTCTGCCCTCTCCGGGCCAGGCATGGGGATGGCGGCTCTGCATGTCACATCTCTGGACAGATGAGGAAACGGGGGCCCAACAGGACTCACAGTAGCACCACATGTCACACTGTCACACAGCTCCGTGGTGCTCTTGTGGTGGCTTCCAGTGTTTTCACAGTGGGACACCTGAGTCCTGGCGCTCACTTCCTGGGGACGAGGTGGCCAGGCAGGAGGTGCAGGGGATCCCAGCACCTCTCTGAGTCACTGCCCTCTGTGTGGCCCCCAGACCTGGAAGACATGTCCCTCATGGTCCTGCGTACCCAGGGCCCCGCAGTGCTCTTTGAGGACCACAGGCTCATCCTGCACACCTCCAGCTCGGACGCCAGGCGGGCCCGGGTCTTCCACGTCTGCGGTGAGTCCCTGCGGCCCCGCCCAGGTGGTCGCCCTGGCAGCTGGGCAGGCTCGGGTCCCGGGAAGAGTGCCAACAGCGGGGACCTTGCAGGTCCGGGGGTCACACCTGCAACCCACTGCCCTTCGCCAGGGAGAGGCGGGCAGGGGCTGTCCCGTGTGCAGTCGGGGTGAGGCGCGGCCCTCCCGGCCTCCCGCTGCCCAGGCCCCTGCGGTCACAGCGGCCCCGCCTCCCTCCCAGGCCCCGAGGACTCCTGCGGGGCCTACAGGTGCGTGCTGGGCCAGGACAAGGTGTCCTACGAGGTGCCCCGGCTCCATGGGGACGAAGAGCGCTTCTTCGTGGAGGGTCTCAGCTTCCCTGACGCCGGCTTCCCGGGGCTGCTGTCCTTCCACGTCACCCTGCTGGACGACTCCAATGAGGTGGGGCTTGGCAGAGGCACAGAGGTGACACCTGGGCCCCGGGGACCCAGGCTTCTCCACCGCGCTGCTGGCTCCTCTCCAGCCAGGAGAAGCCGGGCTTCGTTAGGGACCCGGGGACAGAACGAGATCCTCCCTGACGGCTGCCAGACGGCAGACCTGTGCTGTCCCCCCCGCGGTCCCCGCAGGACTTCTCGGAGGCCCCCATCTTCACGGACACGGTGGTGTTCCGCGTGGCGCCCTGGATCATGACGCCCAGCACCCTGCCGCCCCTGGAGGTGTACGTGTGCCGGTGAGTGTGGGCGGCGGGTCCCCAGGCTCCCAGGCTCCCAGCCGCCCGCCTGGCTCTCAGTCCCTGTCCCTGGCTCGTCCACAGCGTGAGGAACAACACGGGTTTCGTGGAAGCGGTGGCCGAGCTGGCCAGGAAGGCCGGCTGCAAGCTGACCGTGTGCCCGCAGACCGAGAACCGCAATGACCGCTGGATCCAGGTAGCGTGCCCCGGGCAGGCCTGGTCAGGGCTCCACCTGCAGGGAGAGGCCAGCCTGCTCCGCTGGGGCCCTCGGGCAAATAACGAGCCATCTCTGTGCCCCACCTTCCTGGTCTGCCACCCAGGGACGACAGGCCTGGGTGTGCAGTTCATGGACCCTGGGCCACCCTGGCCTTCAGAACCAGAGGGGTCAGGACTGACCTGGCCCTCGAGGTCCGAGGAGGAGGATCTGCACCTGTCAGGGCCCTTGGCGCTGTCCCAAGGCCCAGGAGATGACTTGTGCCAGTGGCCTATTAGTCCATCTCAGGCCTCTCTGGGTCCACCCTGGCCTGACCCCATACTGGGACAGCTTCAAGGTCATGTCCATGTTCTCATTCCCTCTGCCCTGCTGGGTGACCACAGGCAAGCACATGCCCTCTCTGAGTTTCCAGCCCCTCCTCCAATCAGCAGGCATCCTGACCCCAGAGTGCCCACGGGGAAGTGGGGAGCTGCTGGCTGTCCACAGCTGGGCATGTCCCCTCTTTGGCAGGATGAGATGGAGCTGGGCTATGTCCAGGCGCCACACAAGACCTTCCCAGTGGTCTTCGACTCCCCCCGGAACGGGGAGCTACAGGAATTTCCTTACAAGAGAATCCTGGTGAGTCGTCACCACAGCTGGCCTGGGAGCCGAGGGGCCACCCTGGGGTGCTGGCACGGGGAACATTCTGGAAGCTTGTTCTGTAAGGATGAGGGCAGGTTGCCAGGTGCAGTTCAGGAGATGCCCAGTTACGTTGGAATTTCAGAGAAGCAAGGAGGAACTTTTTGGTGTAAGTATATCCAAATGGGGGACCCTCCACCTCCTGGACACACAGGGTCAGGACCTCTGCTGGCCCTTGATGGTACATAAGTTCCTTCTGAGAGATGCCCTGGGGAGACACTGAGGGCCGGCATCCACCTCCTGATCCCCAGGCGCGGGCACCCAAGGTAGCCAGACCCTGGCCCCTGGGCTGGCCGTGGCAGGAGGGCCGAGAGGGGCCGGGCAGCTGCTTCCGGTGTGTCTGAGGGGAGCACAGAGCCACCTCAGGGGTCCTGTGACCAGGGGCTGGCACTGGCCTAGGGCCTGTGTTCTCGGCTTTAGCCCTAGGCCTGCATGAACTGGCTGCTGGGTCTGACCTGTGGTCACTCAGTCTGCCTACCCCCCGTGGTCACTCAGTCTCCCCTCCGTGGTCACTCGGTCTCCCCCAGCCATGGTGGCTCTGCCCACCCATCCTCTGGGAGCTCAGAGCCCCGAGTCAGTCCAGTCCTCCCTGGCCTCCCTGCTCACCTGACCCCCGTCTCCCGCCAGGGTCAGGATTTTGGCTACGTGACTCGGGAACCACGGGACAGGTCTGTGAGCGGCCTGGACTCCTTCGGGAACCTGGAGGTCAGCCCCCCGGTGGTGGCCAACGGGAAGGAGTACCCCCTGGGGAGGATCCTCATCGGGGGCAACCTGCCCGGGTGAGAGAGGCAGGGAGGGACTGGCGTCCAGTGGAGGCTGGGGCGGGCATGGTGACCAAGGCCGGGGCCAGGGACCACTCCACGCCTTGGCACCAGCAGGGAGTGACGTCACTGTAGTCCTACATGGGGGGGAGGGCGGAGGGCTGTTCCCGATGCTGTTGGCACCTAAGAGCCAGAGCTGGGACCTCGGAGATGGCTCAGTTTGACCCTTAGTTCTCCAGGTGGACCCAGGGAGGGTGGGTGACTAGGCCTGGACCTTCTGATTCTGGAATAAACAGATGATGCTGACCACAGCGTCCACCAGTTAACAGTGACAGAAGACAGGCTTCTCTTCCCCCCTGTCCCAGGAGACAATGCATTTGAGCCCGAGCTCATTCATACTATAGTGTAAATGACTAACAGAGGGTCTTTCCCTGAGCGTAGGGCAAGGGCTGTATGAGACGTGCAAAGTGACCTGCTGGTGACACAGATAGACTCACAGACTGTGAGTTATTGAATGTGTGGCACAGAAGAGCTGGTGGACAAGGAATGACACCACAGTGGTTATTTGCTGTGGAACAGATCAAGACACCAATTCAGCAAAGCTGTTAGAACAGACTCAGGATCAATTAGTAGATATCCAGAGTCGAGCTTTAGAGGGGACCAGCTGTCCTCAAGCACATGATCCCCCAGAAAGAGGAAGTATAAACAGGATTTAAATCCACAAACCTAAAACACTGTAAGGCCCTGGGGATGCTCTTATCCACCTCTCTCCCCACTGACATCCAGGAAGGTGAAGGTGCAGCAAGAGAGATCAAAGTTAAACTCAAGCAAGAACTGCCTGACCATGGAGGGATGGAATGTGGGTGTGAAACTGGTGACTTGCAGTCTATCTATGAGAACAGGGTCTGAGGGTGGTTCTGAGGATTTGTCCAGGTGGCAGGGCCTGGTGGGTCACTGCTCTGGTGTGACTGACCTGTCCCCAGTCTGCCTCATCGGGAACGCACCTGGTGGGGTATGAAATGCACACATTTATGGTCTTCCCTGCTTACAAAGAAATGCCTTTTGTAAAGTCAGGTTCTGCAGAACTCTCGGAGTCTGGGCTTCCATTTCCTCGTGGAGTCTTTCTTAGTTACATGAGTTCTCAACCCTGTGCCAGGTCAAGGGGCCGCCGGGTCACCCAGGTGGTGCGGGACTTTCTCCACGCCCAGCGGGTGCAGCCGCCCGTGGAGCTGTTTGTGGATTGGCTGGCTGTGGGCCACGTGGACGAGTTCCTGAGCTTTGTCCCTGCCCCGGATGGGAAGGTGAGACTCGGGGGCAGGCCCCTCCCGGCATCTGGGGCAGGGGCTGGGCTGCAGGGGCTGAGCCGGGCCGGGCCGGGGCTCAGCCGTCCGCGCTCCGCACACAGGGCTTCCGCATGCTGCTGGCCAGCCCCGGCGCCTGCTTCAGGCTCTTCCAGGAAAAGAAGAAGCGGGGCCACGGCAGGGCCCTCCTGTTCGAGGGTGTCATCGGTGGGTAACGGCGCTGTGTCACTAAAGAAGGGGCACGGTGGCTTCAGAGAGGGATGGCTGGTTTTAAAGCAGTGCTGTCCCCCCAGATTCGGGACCCCTGACTCCAGCCACTGCTTCCCGTGTTGGGGCGGAGCTGAGGCAGGACGGGGGGGCCGTCCATATGGGTGGGCATGGAGAAATTGGGGACATAGCCAGCCTGTGACCAGTACAGTTGCACCAAGCTCTCTGCTTAGAAGGCTCTGGAACTTGGAGTTCAATGTTCTGTGTCACCGTCTTGGATCCTAATAACTTGTGTTTTGTAAGTGAAGTCCGAGGGGTAAATCAGGCATGTGCTGGAGGCTTGTAGCCTCTGCCTCCCAACCTCCCTGCCTCCCCGGGTGGGCTCTCTGCTGCCCACTCCCTGGTCCTCTGGATCCCAGCTGCCAGGTCTCCCTGTCTCTGTCACTGCCCAGGGACCCTGTGGTCCTATTCCCCCAGCAGGAGCTTGGGCCTGGGATCTGCCTGCAGGGACATGTGCTGGGGGCTTGGCAGGGGTGAGCCCCGCATTAGCGCATGGCCGGTGAGGGGCCCCCACGCTCTGATTGCGGCCCCTGCGTTGGCTGGGTGGGGTGGCAGGCCTCAGGGGAAGGGCAGGGAGCCCTCCAAGCCGCACAATTTGCGGGTCTCATTCAGGAGCTGCCAGGCCACTTGTGCCCTGGCACATGCACCAAGGGCTCCGCCTCTGGGTGCTTCGAGGGTCCACCCTGTCCCATGTATGTCCCAAGCTCAAAGGAGTGCCACATCAAATAACAAATTAAAAACCCTGTGGCAGGCTGAGAGGTGGGAGGAGCAGCGGCTGTGGGTCAGTACCCTGAACGGCTCCTTTCTCCTGCTTTTTGAACGAGGAACCCACGTTTTCGTGTCTCACAGGAGGAGTTTGGAGGGGCAGGGCCACCGTCTGGGCCAGCATGCAGGGGTGTCTGCCAACTCCACCCCCTCCCGTCCCCACTGTGACCACCTTATCCCCAGGGGGACCTTCCTGAAGTCTGGGGTCCCAGGGGTCTCAGGGCAAAAGCCCCTTTGCCATTGGATCACGGATTCTCTTGGTCCGTGGCCACCTGCGTAGGCACATGACCCCGAGACCAAAGCTACCCCAGAGAGGAGACTGTGGAGTTCCCAAGTATCCTCACTCCCCAAGGGCCCCGGCCTCTGTGCTGACGTCACCCTGTGCCCAGCACGACACTGGAACCGGCCATAAAGTAGAAGCCCATAATTCCCAGTCCATTGCTCCCAGAGGGACAGCGGCTTGGAGCTGCCGGGCCAGACGGGGTGGGGAGGGGAGTGCCCCCTCATCTTCCCTGGGGGACCATGTTCTCGGTGAGCTGACCCAGAATCTAGTGGAGAGGAGTTACCCCACTGCCTGGCTGGGAAGGAGACCCCAGGCCATGCGGCCACTGTACTCAGGGCCAACCCACAGGCGTGGTCATGGCTCCACAGAGGTAGAGGTGGCACAGTATTAGGCACCCCGGTGTGCCACACCCCATGCTTGGTGCTCGTGGACATCACCACCCTGATCCCCAGAGGGCTGGGAGGACTCCAGCCAGCCCCCTTCAGACCCTAGGAGGGGGAGGCGCAGAGAGGGGAGGCACTGGCTGGAGGGGGCAGCTGAGCTGGGGCAGCAGTGGAACCAGCTGCCTCCAACTGGGCCGGAGGGACAGGAACCGCAGGTGTATGTGTGCTGGAGGGAGCCCTCTCCTCCCCGTCTCAACCTAAGGCCCTGTGACCACTGAGCCCCCGAGTCCCAGCTGTATGACCTTGGGTGAGTCATCTGGCCTCCCCAGCCTCGTCTCCTCATCTGTAAAGTGGAGGTGATAACGCGGAGCTCGTAGGGTGAGACTCCTGAGATGCTGGGCTCTGGAATCAGGGCAGCGCAGGCCAAGTGCAGGTGACCAGTGAGGACTGAGAACCGTGGGCCTAGCCTCCCTGCACCTGTCCGGCCATCTCCATGGGACCCCATCAGGCGGCAGGAAAGCTGGGCTTCTGGGGAGCCATCTCCTGAAGGGCAGGCCAGGACCTGGTGGGTCCACTCCCAAAACTAGCTGATTGACTGCTCAGAGAGCCGACAGAGGTCCACCCTGGGGTGGGGGCAGACAGCGGCGGACCCCAGGTCCCCTCAGCCAAAGGAAGAGCAGCCGCTACTCAGCGCCCTGGGGGGTTGCGAGTTTCCAACTCACCGCCTTCCTACTTCCAGTGACTCAGTAAGCCTAGGGTTCACGGAACAGAGGCGGCGGGACCCCGACTTCTGCGGTCGGTCCTGGACTTGCAGAGGGCCTTACGTGTGCAGGAGTCAGAGAGCCGTGAACTTGGCCTTTGCCCGAGTGCCTCCCAGAGCCAGTGGCCCTCTACGTGTCTCTCCCCTCCACAGGCAATGGGCGGGTCAGGACCATCTCCATCAACCAGGTCCTTTCCAACGAAAACCTCATCAGCTTTAATAAGTTTGTGCAGGTACAGAGGCGTGGCTGTGAGTGGGAAGTGGGCGGGGCTCGGGAAGGAGAGGGCGGGGTGGAGAGTGGGCGGGGCTTGGGACAAGGGGCGGGGTGGGAAGTGGGCGGGGCCCGGGAAGGGAGTGAGGTGGAAAGTGGGCCAGGCTCAGGACAGGAGAGGGCGGGGTGGAGAGTGGGCGGGGCTTGGGACAAGGGGCGGGTGGAAAGTGGGCGGGGCTCGGGACAGGAGAGGGTGGGTGGATAGTGGGCGGGGCTTGGGACAAGGGGTGGGTGGAAAGTGGGTGGGGCTCGGGACAGGAGAGGGTGGGTGGATAGTGGGCGGGGCTTGGGACAAGGGGCGGGGTGGAAAGTGGGCGGGGATAGAAACAGCAAGGGCGGGGCTTGGGTAGCAGGGGGCGTTGACTCACAGTTGAGGACAGCGCAGGCTGGAATGGCCCAGACAGGGGCTCCAGTGCCCACCTTCCTCCTGGGAGAAGGTGTGAGTGTCCTGCACCTGAGGAAGACAGGTGGCCATTGGCTGTCAGCATCCAGCAGAGGTGTGACCTCAAACACAGGGAGGGTTGGAAGTCCGTGAGGAGCATCATGGAGACCACCACGTGGGCAGGAGGAGAGGAGGCGAGAAACCAGTGGGCAAGCCGCTTGGTCACCCAGGCAGAGGGCTGGCCTTTAGACCAGACAGAAGCAGTGGAGGCGGTGGGAAGTGGCCAGGTCAGGGGCAGGTTCTACGGGTAGTGCCCCCAGGACTTGTTGTTGGATTGGATATGGAGGTGGGAAGGAGGGAGAGAAAGACAGCAGACTTGTGGCCTGGGCAGCCAGAGGAGCTGGCTTGGGGGTAGAGATCAAGAGTCCATCTTGGGACCCATCTGAGCAGAGATGCCAAGGGGGCAGTTGTCCTCAGGAGTCTGAGCTCAGGACATAGACAACCCTATACAGAGAGGGGCAGGTAGAATCTTGGGACCTGTCAGTGTTTTAATGTAGAGACTGAATGAGATCCCTAAGGAGGGAGGATTTCAGAGAAGAGGGTCAAAGATGGAACATTCCGGAGCACTCTCAGTTTAGCCAGTGGGGCACAGAGCAGGTATATCTCCATCAAGGGGCACAGAGGTGAGGTTTGTGTGGATGGTTGATCCGTGGGCACTCGGTCCTCATGCCCCTGCTCAACTGCGTATGCCCCCAACACACGTGGCAGGGTGTCCCCATCTCGGCCCCTCTCACCCCCAGAGCTGTATCGACTGGAACCGCGAGGTGCTGAAGCGGGAGCTGGGGCTGGCCGACCGCGACATCATCGACATTCCGCAGCTCTTCAAGTCTGAGAGGAGAAAGGCCACCGCCTTCTTCCCGGATTTGGTGAGCCCACCACCTGGGACCTGGGCCTTCCTACGATGAGGCTCCAAGCCTCCGTCCCCCAAGCGCGGACACATTTAATGGCAGTCATGTTTGGGATTGTGGTGGCTGGAGGTTGGTCTGACGCCGTGGCTTATGGTGGCTGTCCGTCATGGTCCCTGCAACTGGACAGGCCCTGGCTCTAGGGCAGGGGAGGGGTGGCGCTGATGTTGGTGGAGTGAAGGGGTATTTGCACCTGGGTTCTTGGGGCTATTCTGTCCTCGTCCTCCAGCTCGTGATTGGGCAACACCCACGTCTATCTTGACGTGGTTCCAGATGGCCCCTCTCTCAGGAGCTTCCACTCTGATCCGTAGAGAGGGACACTCTCCTCACCGCTGAAAACAAGCCCCAGTGATCTACTTCATATTTCTATTTCAGTTGGGAGGGGAGGGCGAGTGCTCCCAGTTTAAGGGGTAGGAGTGGGGGTCCAGGAAGGCTTCCCGGTAGGGGCCTCATCGAGCCCTAAGAGGTTGCCCCCCCACCCGGCCCTCCAAGTCTTGCATCTGAAACACACACCTGGGGCCCACTGGGTCCGGGGATTCAGCAGCCTGAGGGAGGGTCCCGGGAGGCTGCTGCAGCTCTATCCGCCCCCAGGTGGCGCTGGTGTGCCCTTGGGTCACCTGCTCTCCCTCCCTCTCTGCTTCCCCCAGGAGCTGAACTCACCCTCCTGAAAGCCGCGGGGGCCTTTCCTCACACCTTTGCCTCACCTCCTTCCTGCCTCTCTGGCTCTGCCCTTCCTGCCTCTTCCTTCCCGTGGCCCTGCGAGGTGCCCCTGGAAGCTTGGGCAACGTTCCGGTCCTTGGGTTGGCAAAACGGAGGCTCAGAGGCTCTCCCCAGCGGCCTCGGCCAGAGGGACACTGCGTAACCTGAGGGCAGGACAGCGCAGTGGGCCGCAGGAGGGCTGGGCCTTTCTCCTCGTGCCCTCCCTCTCCTTCCCGGGTGCGGGCTTTGCTGCCCTCCCTGGGACAGATCTGGATATGGCCACCTAACTAGGCCCCGCATAGGCGGAGGCGGACTCTCCCGGGGTCAGCTCCGACCTGGGTTAGGGTGGGGTTCCGCGGGCCGGAGCTGTTGATCCAGCGCTGTCCCCCCCCCCCCCCCGCAGGTGAACATGCTGGTGCTGGGGAAGCACCTGGGCATCCCCAAGCCCTTCGGGCCCCTCATCAACGGCCGCTGCTGCCTGGAGGAGCAGGTGCGCGCCCTGCTGGAGCCGCTGGGGCTGCACTGCACCTTCATCGACGACTTCACTCCCTACCACATGCTGCACGGCGAGGTCCACTGTGGCACCAACGTGCGCCGGCAGCCCTTCTCCTTCAAGTGGTGGCACATGGTGCCCTGAGCCCGTCCCTCCAGCCTCCCCTCCCCCCACAGTGGTGGCCCCCAACAACGAGCATCAAGAGATCCCCAGGTTCCAGATCGAATGCGGGGCGGGGGGGGGGGTGACCCGTCCCTCAGAAACCTTTCCCTAGAAGCGTCCACCCCTCGCCTGCAGCCTGTTTGGTTCTCAGGCATGAATCTTCTTGGCCTCCCGCGAAGAAGGACCTC
The DNA here is from genome assembly GCF_048772815.1 of Callospermophilus lateralis. NCBI lineage: Eukaryota > Metazoa > Chordata > Mammalia > Rodentia > Sciuridae > Callospermophilus > Callospermophilus lateralis. Next base: position 132,550,528 of record NC_135311.1, on the reverse strand, counting down.
ATTTCTGTGGCTCTCATGTGGATCAATGTGACCCATGGGGACTCCCCGCAAAAGTCCCCTCACCTCCAGTTCCTCTGTTTGGTGGGAGATTCGCTTTGGGGTCTAGAAGTTTCCACACATGTCACCAGCCATCTGGGCCTGTGTTCCCTGGGATTCTGCTTTGGCCTGGTTTCCTCCCGCCCCCCCCCCCCAGGGACACAATCTTAGAGTCAGACCCCTCCACACAGGACAGGAGACATCCTGCCAAAGCCACCCCCGTAGAGAGGGACCTAAGGGTTCATTTAGGACAAAGTGGGACCATCATCTCCCTCTAAGCTCCTGGCCAGGTGGCGAACTCTGTCCACCCCACCTGAGCCTTCATGTGGCAGGTGCCTGTAGAGTCACATGAGACTTAAACGCACGACCCCATCATCTGACACACAGAAACCTGAATTTCTGGAGATAAAAGTACCCGGGGGAATTAGTGGAGATTGGAAAGACCTGGGTACGAGGATGGAAAGTGTCTTTCGGAGCTCACAGGGCTGGCCCTGGCGGTCCACCTCCTGATGAAGATGCTTTAATAATCCTGGGACTTCTCTGTGCAGGGGGCACCCCTGATGAGTTGGCCTGGCCTAGGCCTTCTGTTGACCACAGGTCAGGGTTTCCCCTCCTGCCAGGCTGAGGAGAGGCGGACTAGCAGGGCTGGGTCCACGGAGACAGCGCTGGAGGGACAGCTTTGGGGATGAGCTGCTTGGGCCCGGGTGGGCGTGGGGAGAGGCTTGGTTTGGGCTTGGGGTGTGTTCCGTACCCTCCCGCTGCGTTTCCCTCACAGACTAATAAATCCGCAGAAACACAAATGGTGTGGGTAGAACTTTGGCCCTTTGGGCTTGGGGTGGGACAGCAAGGACTGGGGACTTTCTGCCACTGAAGGCCTTGTTGGCTGGCCCTCCAAGAATTTGGGGCTGATAAACCCAAATTTGGGTAAGCAGGTAAAGTCGCCGTAGAGCAGGCTGCGGCTGCCCCTGACAGCTGTGATGAGCGGGAGCCCCCGGGAGGAGGCCTACGTGGCAGGGCAAGGGCTGGGGTGGCCCTGGGGTGGCCCTGGGGCTGGCGCCTGGGGATGCCTGAGTGCCATGGAACCTGGTGCCTGCTGCGGCCCTGGCAGCACCCGCCTTCCCACCCACACCCATGGAGAGGCTCGGCCCACCCTGTGACTAGCCCAGTGGGCTCTCCCGGGGTGACCCCAAAACCAAAAAGCACAATCAGGAGATCAAAGAGTGAAGGTTTGTTAGTCACCAGGTGAGGAGCGAAGCAGTGTCTCTCTGGGCAGAGACGGCAAGGGACTCTGGGGACAGAGGTGCCTTTACCCACTGGAGAGACCGTCACAGGTAGAGGCAGCGCTTTCCTGCGCATGGGCAATTCCCAGCCGACTTCATACGCTGAGCACTTAAAAATGGCGGTGGGGTGGGGGTGGGGGTGCCCTGGTGGAGAATGTGTAAAGAGGAGTTGGGTGGCATTGGCTGGTTTAAACCAGTCCCTTCTGGTTTTCTCATCTGAAAAGAGCAATTTAAAGGGGTGTTAGCCATCCTGAGGGGCAACAGCCCCCCAGCCCGAGCACAGGCCCCAAAGTTCGTGCCCAGCAGCTGACAGCCGCCTGTGGAGCACCCACCCGCGTCTTCCAGAGCCCCCCGTTTCCTCCTGAGGAGTAAAACGCAGAAACACACCCAGGGCAGCTGCCAGGTGACAGGAGGGGCCACCACAGCTTCCCCACGGCTGCCCTGGCCGCCCAGTACTTCCAGTCTCCCAGCGCCCCCTCACGTGCCCAGGTCTTGACAGGCTGAGGGCACCCTGCTCCCCCAGGGGAACCATCCCGCGAGGAGGCTGAGGACATCCACACAGGCTCCAGGGGACTTAGGGTCCCCCTGTGCTCCAGCTGGTGTGGATGGGTCAGCTGGACGGCAGGAACCCCAACCCCACCACGTGGATGGGGGTGGCGCAGGCTAAATCCCCAAACGCCATCCACCTGCGACCTGGCAGAGGACACCATGAACCACTTTCCTCCAGCGTCCAGCACGTCACCAACTCAGTGGCTCCGAGTCACACACAGTCATCTCACTGGGCCAATGTCACTGGGCCAATGTCGGGGTGTCTGCAGGGCTGGCTCCTGCTGGAAGTGAGATCCCCAAGAAAAGCAAGACCCCGGAGGATCTAGGGAATGAAATCGTCCCGGGGCAGGAGGCAGGCAAGCGGACTTACGGGGTTAACAGACGCCCCAGAAAGTTAGGAATTCCTAGTGGGCCCGCCTTCGAGGCTGTAAAATTAAGATGATGGCCCTGGAGACGGGGTTGAAAAGCCAGCAGGGCCTTCAAGGACCCGGTGGCCGGCAGAGACACCAGGAAGCCGCAGCCGAGAGACAAGTCATTAAAATCACACCCACGGAGACAGGTCACAATCTGTCCTGCTCTGAAGACAATCCTGGGGACTCTCCCAGGAGGGAGAGGCAGGCTGAGGTGAGGGGCAGGAGCCTTGACGTGCAGCCCAGTTGCCAGAGTGGCCTTTGGTACTTTATCGCCTAATGAATCACACGGAGGCAGCGACTGGAGATGGCGTGAGACCCGGGCTCCGGGAGACGTGGCCAAGAGTTCGGGCGCGACTAAACCCCACTCCACCTGCGACGACGTCGGGAGTCAGGACCCTGCCTGTACACCTTTGTCCTTTGTTTGATGGCCTGGGCTTTCTGTCCCCATGGGCTACCTTGAGCATAAGAGGAGGCTTGTCATCTGACTCTGACAAGACACGGAGTTGGTGGGACGCTCCGGAAGGAACTTGATCCCCCCTTTTCCATCCCCTACAGGTGCCACCCACAGGTGGCTCCTTCCAGGTGTCCCCTGGCTCTTCTCTCATCCACAAGGGCCTGGGGACCACAGGGGGCCTGCAGGGCCAGCCGGCTCCAGCCAGCTCCAGCCTTTGAGCAAATCTACAGCCTTACAGTCCTCCTTGCTGGGGCGGTGACCTGCACAGATTCCTGGGATGGGGGCGTGGACATCCTTGGAAGCCATTACGGGGCCTTCCCCAGGCAGCCGGGCCCCAGTGGGTCTCTGGTCTCCATGAGTCGGACCCCACAGTGGCCCTCTGGAAGCCCGCATGGCCTCCCAGGGAGCTTCCTGGACTCGGCAGAAGAAGGGGCGACCCGCGGGCCCTGCCTCCAGGGCTCTGCTCAGCCTCAGGTGAGGCTGGGCCGAGACCTGGATCCCCCTGGCGTGGCACTGGGAGCTGCCCCATCAAACCTGGGGACAAGGGCGACCTCCATCCTCCACTGCCTTCCCAGACAGCTGCCCGGGCCACACTGCCTGGTCCCTTCCAGGGCCTTCAGCCCCGAAGCCACCCGGCCGACCCTCGCTCCCCTGCCAGCTGGCCGCAGGCTTACCAGCGGCACACGTGACCCCTCCAAGCCTTAGTGTCCTCCTCTGTGAAGTGGGCACAGTGACTGCCTGCCTCCCAGAGCTCACCTGGAACTTAAATAGGGTAACGAGGGACGTGGTAGTGGCACACCTAGTGTGGCCCATAGTAAGCGCTCAGCAAACGATGGCCTCCTTGGGCCATGTCTGTGAGGGCGCGCCCCAGGTCCTGTGTTCTCATGGGCAAAGACCCTTCCAGACCCAGACATCAGCTGTGGGGGCCAGGGAAGGGGGCCTGACTCCCAGGCCACATCCTGCTGGCCTCAGTGGCTTGGGACTGAGCCTGGAGGCGGCTCTGGCTGTGCAGGAAGCGGGGCCTGGCCTTCTACCTGGTTCGCAGCTCTGGACGGCAGGAGGAACAAGTCACTGTGGGCCTCCGCAGGAGATTGCCCAATTCCGAGGCCTCAGGAGGCCTCCAGCCGCCCTGCAGGGAGGGAGGGGGAGGGGCCTCCCCAGCCTCCCTGGTGCCTCTATAGATGGGGACACGAGGCACAGAGGAGTGACACAGAGGAGTGACAGCACTCCCCAGCCTCCCTGGTCCCTCTATAGATGGGGACACGAGGCACAGAGGAGTGACAGCACTCCGCTGGTCACAGAGCTGGCGACCTCTGCAGCCTGGGCTCTCCCCCCACGCGCTAGAGGAATCTCCTGGAAGCTCTGAGGACCCAGCTGACCAGGCCCCTCCCTGACGTTCTGCCTGGACATGGGCATCCTGCACCATGTGGCCCGGTGACTTTGACGTCAGACCTAGAGGACCCCCTGTTCCCCGAGGCACCTCTGACTTCCCTCTTCCTCCCTTAGGTCCCTCCCCCGACCCCCGACCTGGGATCAGCAGCTCAGGAGCCGCGCTCTCCCTTTTCTGGGGCTGCTGGGGCCGCCGTGGTACCTCCGCAACCAGAAAGTCCCAGTGGCATAAAAACTGGCTGGGAGCCTGGCTCCTAAACGCAGCGCGCGCGATTTCCCCCAGCGTGTGCTAGAAGGCAGATTCCAGGGCCCCAGGCCTGGGCACCCGCAGGCTGCCAGCCCCCGGGGGCCCAGCCACATCTCCAGCTAGTTCTGTTCACTGTGGCAAAACATCTGGAGGGGGTGGGCGCTGTCACAGTGTGCCGTGTGCCACCCCTCGGCTGTTGTTGGACCATCTCTTACAAAGAATGGAGGGGACTGTGCCCCCAGCAGGAGGGATTTGCAGGAGGCACTGTTGAGAAAGGCAAGACGCAGAGGGGCATGTGCCACGTGAGGTGGGCGTGGCCTCAAAGCCACCCTGCCCCATGCGTGTCCATGCGTGTGTCAGCCTGTGACTCTGCCATGTGTTGCCAGCGTGGGGATGGCAAGGGAGGCAGAGAAATGAAAGGAGGGCGTGACGTGGGCACCCGGGTCATTGCGCGGGCTGTGTCCATGCGTAAGGGATCGCTGGGGCTTTTGTTTTTTATTATTCTCTTGGTGCTGGGGATCGAACCCAGGGGTGCTCCACCACTGAGCTACACCCCCAGCCCTTTTTACTTTTATTTTTTTTATTTTGAGACAGGGTCTCTCTAAGATGCCAAAGCTGTCCTCAAACTTGGGATCCTCCTGCCTCGGCCTCCCAAGTGGCTGGGATCACAGGCCGAGGTCCTAGAAGAGCCTTTAAAACTAATAATAAATAAAATAAAAATGACCTGCGCTTTGGGCAGAAGACTGTGGCCACAGTTGGAAATCAAGGAGCAGGGACAGCGGGGACAGGTGAAGCGCGGAGAGAGCATGAGGGACAAAATAGTCCTGACATCCTGGAGGCCACCGTGGAGGCCCGTCCTGCGTGGAGCTCACCTAACTCAAGTTCAGGGAATCCCAGGACAGAGGTGAGCACCCTGCAGGAAATGGACGGGTGAGCCGGGAGCCACGGAGGACCCACTTCAGACAGCGGTCAGGGACGCCTTTTGAGGAGGTGACAACTTGGACTGAATCGAGGGACTGGAAGGATCCAGGGCGTAGATCCGCTGGTGCCGACACATGGGTGAGGGGTGGCTGGACGTGTTCTAGAACTTACCAGGGCTTCTCGGGCAGCCATTGGATGGTGGCGGGTTGGGCCAGCAGGTGGCCCCCGCGACGAGCTTGGCGGTCACTTGGTGAGAGCCACCGACGGGCCCACACTTTTTAAAGGACAGCTCCATGTAAGGTTTGGGGGTGAGGGTGGGATGGGAGCCGGAAGAGGTGACGTGTCAAGCTGTGCACTTTGTGTGGAGCGGCCGTGGACAGACAGGAGGTGACAGGGAGGGGTGCAGGCCACCCAGAGCCACTCGTGGATTTCATGACCCCCAGTGGTCTCTACGCTGTTTCTAGGTGACCAAAGGCAGAATCATGGAGGGAAACCAGGGTCCCCAGCACCGGTCTCTGCAAACAGATCATTCCAGACTCGGGGTCCTGTGGGTGGCCCTTCCCAGCCCCTCTGCTGCATTTCGGGTTTCCCGTGTCTGTCCTCGCTCCCACTCTGCCTCTGGATGTCGCGCCACCGTCGGGTGGCGTTGGAGGGTCCCCACCGCAGGCCGCTCCCTGACCCGCCTGGTGAGTGTCGTGCCCCAGGGAGGTCACCGTGGTGCCTTCTGTCTCACTGCCACGTGCTTTTCCACTTTATGAATGGAACTTACTACGCACAACTGATTTGTGTAATTTTCTGTCCGTGGATATTGGGATGTTTCTGTTTCACTGCAGAAAAAACCAGAAGCCGTGCCCCTGGATGAGCTCAGGGACAGAGCCGTGCCCAGCACACGTGAGGCCCGGTTCCGTCCCGGCCCTGAAATGAGGCTTTTTTAATGCCGCCTTCCCAGGAGGAGGTTCCCGGAGGAGGCTCCTGGTGCGCACATTCACCAGGCCCCAGGACACTTGTCCAGAAGGTTCTCCTTGGACCACAGGAGAGCGAGGCTGTGGGAGGGCAGGGGGAGCAGGCGGTTTGGGAGGGAGCACCGCCCCAACTGCTCTGCACCTGGACGCAGGACACTAGGGGCTCCGCCACAGTCCAGGTTGGCCCCTGGCTCAGGCCAGCAGCGGGAGGTGGCCCAGGGGGCGGGTGAGTGGGGCGGGAGGCTCTGTGCCCCACCGTCTCTCAGGACCCAGGCTGATGGAGTCCCCCAAGTGTGGCTTCCCCTCAGCCCTCAGCAGGGAGGGGATACACCCCCTGAGACAGCCCGGGGCCAGAGGGGGCCTGTAGCTCAGGGGACACAGCAGGACACCAGGGGCTCTGGGAAGCGAGGCCTGGGCTAGGCAGCCGCCGCCCACGGTCAGACACACTCTGCACAGGGGACGGGTTTGTTCTTTGTAGATCCACAGGTGAAAGAAGGGGGACAGGGCAAGTCCCCTTTCTCAGGAGAAGGCGTCCCGGGTCTGGCTTGCTCCTTCTCTTCCTGTTATTCCGTCCTCGTCCTCCGGGCTGAGGCTGCTGCCCCACCCCGCCCAGCCCCACCCCGGCCCATTAATGCTGCAGCTCTGCTCTGTGGCCCCGGCCCAAAGCCTCAGTAAGTAGCTTCCTGGAGAGAGATTAATGAGTCAAGGGCTCCGTCAGTGCAAGCAGACACACACACACACACACACACACACACACACACACGGCCCCCATTTGGGGAAGTGCCTCTCCGTCTTTCCTGCTTCTCTGTGTTGCGGGCAATGAAGCAACAAATGTGCAACTGGGTCCCCGTTGCAGAAGCAGGAGCAGGTGCACTGCCAACCTGTACCTGCCCGTTCTTCACGAGCGAGAGCCTTGCAGGTGGGGGTTGGTACTGGGAGCCACCTCTCAAGGACACTCTTCTTGAATTCATTAGATGCTTATTGAGCACATATGTGTTCCCCAGGAAACAAGTGGCAAAGGCTGAAGCACAGATCAGAGACTGCCAGGATGTGCTTCTTGGCTCTGCTGCTTGCCAGCTGTGTGACCTTGGACAAGTTACTTAACCTCTCTGAACTTTACTCTCCTCTGTTGGTAAGAAGGGGAGAGTAATAGCACAGATCTCCGGGAATTGCTGTGGGCAGTGCTTGGCACAGTACCTGGCACCCCGTGAACTGCCACTACAAGATGGGGGAGGACACACCATGAAGTCACTTGCCCCAGGAAACTAAAAACACAAATGCGTTTGGCTCCGAAGTCTCAGCTGCTCTGCACGCCACCCAAGGAGCCTCTCACTCACTTTTTCTTGATGATAAACTTTTAAGTCACAGTTAGACACTTAGGAGGACTGGCTACAGGAGGTTTGTGTGTCCCCTGGTTTCCACCGCAGTGTGCCAGCACCACTCCCCTGGACTGAAGACAGGGTGGACGGGTTTCCACAAGGCCAGGGGCAGGAGGTGGGCTCTCTGTTCCCCCAAATGTGTCCCCAATCCTGGGGTCCAGGTCTGGGGGCCCTGGTTTCCTGCATCTCGTTACTGTGTTGGTGAGGTGACCTGTTTCTGATAGGCTGTCGGGGGCGAGAGTCACCCCCAGAGTTCCCTGAAAGGCGGGCACCTTGGAGAAGCCCCCGAGCCAGCCTCTGAAGCAGCTCTGTCTAGGAAGAGCTTAAGGCCAACATGGAAGCCAGCCCACGTCCTCTTTGAACCTTTCTTGGGTCTTTCAACGAGTCTCAGTGTCCTGAGAAACTGCACCTCGGCCTTAATCATCTTAATCTGAAAAACCTCCCTCCGGGAAGTCACCGCTGCCCCGGGCAGTTCCCAGGGCTCCTGCAGGCAGGGCCCTGAGCAGGCTGGGCAGGCCCGGCACAGAGGAGTGGTTCTCTGAGTGCCACTGAGCCAGAGGGTGCCGGCAGCTCAGCATCACATCTGGGTATTGTCCATTTATTTAACCATTTCCCAGATGTGTCCTCAAGGGAGTTGAATGTATTCAGAAAATGGACGATTAAAAAGTAGAGAACAATAAAGGCATCAGGCAGGGAAGATTTCCAAGAAATGAAGTCCATGGGAAAAAAGCAAGCACATATGTGACGGCGAGGACCGACCTATGGCATGTGGGCAAACCCAGAATTTGGACCTGAGTTTCCCAGCAACCAATGCAAAAAGGGTAGCAGAGTTGCCCTCCAATTCTCATTCTCAAAGGGGGTTGGTGTGCAAAGTGACCTCGCCCTATGTGGGCCTCTGTAAGAGGCCGCGGAGCAGCAGGCTCCTAACGCCGCTTACCGTGTACACTCCCGAGAGACCTCCCGTGGCTCAGCCTCGGGCTGCTCGGCTGCACAAGGACGGGGCGCCCACCTTCGGGGTTATTTCAGGACCAGAGTGCACCAGGCAGAAGCAGGGCCCACACACTTCCTTCCTCTATTTTCCACCCCTGCGGGATTAGTGGTTCACTTGTCCTCTGCAGGCAGCTACTTGGCCCTCGCACCCAATAGGAACACAGTTTGCCCTACTGTGTGTCCAGCTCGGTCGTAGACTCTGGGGATTCAGAAGCAACAGATGGGGATCCCGCGGGTGGAGGAGCTCACAGGCGGGTGGAGGAGCCAGCGGCAAGAGGGGACGCCATGATAATAACTCGGACAACCCGAAGCTGCTCAACTGCCACATGTCACCGCTAACCTGAGGTAGGACGCCCCCCCCCCCAGCAAAGCAGCAAGACAGCAACCTGGGGACACAGCGTCCGTCCCTGTGCAAAACCATGGCAAACTGAGTTGTTAAAAAAGATACAATATTGGGTGACCTCATGAGATTGACCTTGTCAGACCTCATGAGATGGACCCCAAACTCTACCTTAGAAAGATCAATTCAACAGAGTAAGAGAGAAGAAAAATACGTGACCATCTCAACAAATTGTAAAAAAAAAAAAAAAAAAAAAAAAAAAAAAAAACCAGCAGCTAAAATTGCCACTTGTGATTTTAAAATAGGCCTAGAAAAGAACATCTTTAACCCAGTACAGACTGTCTACCATAGCGGTTCTCAAAGTGTGGTCCCTGGACCAGCAGCATCAACACCACCGGGGAACTGGTGAGAAAATCCTTAGGCTCCACCTGGATCGTCTGAGTCAGAAACCTGGGGAGGGGGCAGTGATTTGGGTTTTTGAAAGCCCTCTAGGTCATTCTACTGCTACTAAAGTTTGAGAACCACAGATCTACAAGAAACCCACATGGTTACCAAACCCAAGGCCATTCAGTCGCTGTCCAAAAAGCGCCCAGTGACTCCAGGACACGTTGGAGCCACGTGTTCCGGAGAAGACGGTGGGCTTATATCCTAAAGACCATCTTAACTGAAAACAGGTGTTGGGGTTGAGGTTCAATCCCTAGCCATCCCCCCACCCACACACATACACAAGCATTGGCAAAACAGTTTTAAGCTCCTTTTATCTTTAGGAGAAATGATTCAGGAAACCTCAGTAGCCAGTAATCTGTTGATTTGCATCAGTCTGGAAAAGGGAAGAAAGAGATTAGGGAAATTTTAGGTAAATCAGTCTTGTGCTGCTAGTTTAAATGATTCACAGGAGCGGTTTGCTCAGGGCAACATCGGATTTTTCTAGTAAAGGATAACAGAAGTGTGGCTATGGCACCAAATATCACACTAGTGATAAAATGTTCAAACCATTCCTTCCAGGACAAGAATGCTCTCGTTATTTATATTCAGCATTGAACAGAAGATTCTTTTGCCACTGAACTTTAATATTAGAAAGGAATTATTATATAGTTAGAAAATTCCGAAGGATCACCAAACTACAAGAATTAACAGGAGAGTTTAGCAAGACCCTTACTATAAAGTCAACATACAAAAATCAATCCTATTTCCACCTACCAAGAAGAAACGGAAAATGACAAACCTTAAATATAACACAATAGCATCAAAAAGTGAATAATAAAAAGCAAATAAATATTAACAAAAATGTGCAAATTCTTCATGGAAAAGATCTCATTAACAGAGGTAAACCATGTTCATAGATGGAAGACTCGATATTGAAAAGATGGCAATTCTCCTCAAGATCCACAAGGTAAAGTAAACCCAATCAGAATCTCTGCAAGGGTGTGTATGTGTGTGTGTGTGTGTGTGTGTGAGAGAGAGAGAGAGAGAGAGAGAGAGAGAGAGAAACATTTACAGGCTGATTCTAAAATTTACATAGACGTATGGAGAGCTGAGAATAGCTACATCCCTCTTGAAGAAGGAAAGGTGAGAAAGCTTGCTCTACCAGGTAACAGGGCATATTGTAAAAGTTTATGTGATTAAGATACTGCATAACTAGCCAGGCGTGGTTGTGCACACCTGTAATCCCGGCGGCTCCGGAGGTTGAGACAGGAGGGTGGCGAGTTCAAAGCCAGCCTCAGCAAAAGTGAGGCACTAAGCAACTCAGTGAGACCCTGTCTCTAAATAAAATACAAAATAAGGCTGGGGATGTGGCTCAGTGGTTGAGATCCTCTGAATACAATCCTCAATATCCCCCCCAAATAATGCATAGCTTATACAGAAATATAAAAATAATTCAATTACACGGAACAGGGGGACAGACGTCTTATTATGAGTAATAGGAGTTGTCTATGAATCCTGTATATTTGTCTGTCTTCTCTTACTTGTCTAAAATATACTGTTTCTCACTCTGTGGCTTATATTTTTACTCTGTTAATCTATCTTTTCATTCGAAGACACTCTTTGTTTTAATGTAGTCTACCATTCTTTTTATAAAAAAAAAATTAAAATATCTTTATTTTATTTTTATGTGGTGCTGAGGCTTGAACCCAGTGCCCCGCGCATGCCAGGCGAGCACTCTACCACTTGAGCCACATCTCCAGCCCCTGTTCTTTTCCTTTATTATTTTACTCTTTTTGAACCAATATTTGGGATATATAAACAACTCCTACCATTCGATAAGCACAAGAAAAGAAAAGGGAACAATCAAATAGAAAAATAAGACCAGCCTGGTACAGGTGCAGCCCGGTGACCTCAGCTACTCAGGAGGCTGAGGCAGGAGGATCACAAGTTGATGACCAGCCTGGGCAACTTAGAGAGACTCTGCCTTCAAATAAAAAGGGAGACAGCTGTGGATCAGTGATAAAGTGCCCCTGGATTCAATCCCCAGTACTCCAAAATAAATAGACAGACAGACAGACGAGAAATGGAGCTCAGATGTAGAATGCTGGCCTAGCACATGCGAGGCCCTGGATTCAATTCCTAATATTGGGGGGGGGGGAGACAAATCTTTGACTAGTCCCTTCACAAAGTAGGAAACACCGTTTTCCAATAAGCCATTATTCAACCTTTTTAGTCATCAAGGAAGTCCAAGTTGAAGCCATAATGATATACTAGAGCATGCTCACCAGATAGGCAAAAATGCATACATACATACAGTAGAACTGTTGCTGACGGTATGGAGCCACTGGAACCTTATAGTTACTGATGGGGATGAAATTGATACAACCACTGAAAAAGCTGTTTGTTGCTACCCAGTAAAGTTGACAATGTCCACACCCTATGTCATAAATTCAACTCCTAGAGAATTAAATAACTCCTCATGTTGTACCCTAGGACACAGGAATATTCCTAGCAACACTGGTCATATTATCTAACAACTGGAAACAATGCCCATTTCTAGTAGGACAGAAAACTAAATTGTCTCATATTCATATGATGGGATGTCAGACAGTAATGATGATGAACAATTTATAGCCCACACATCAACATGGATGAATTTCACAGTTTGAGTAAAAGAAACAAGACACCAAGGAACAAAGTGTGCTTCCTTTTATGTAAAGACCACAAACACAAAGGCAAAACTAAACAATAGTGTAAAAATCATAAAGCAAACAAGGGAATGATGATCACAAAGGTTTGCATAATTGTTCATTCTGAAGGCAGGGGGAAGTGGTCAGGGACATGCCCAAACATCTTCAAAGACACGGAAGGCTTTCAGTTTCATTAGCTGGCTGGCATTTACGTGGTGTTCACTTTAATATTGTTCCTGAAAGTGCACATATGTTTACATGCTCCTCTGGACGTTTGATACACATTGCAATTTTAAGAGATGCACACTGATATAAAGGCACCGCGGGATGCACACGTGAGTGGGTCAAGTTACTCAACACCACTCATACTGGCCAGTCCACGAGGAGATCCTGGCCTCCTGCAGGCAGAGAACTATGCAACCCAGGAGGAGGGGTGTTGGGGCGGGTGTGTGGGCCAGGTGCTGGAAGCTCAGGGAAGGGCAGGACGCCCGCACACTGATAAGCAGACCCTGATGCCTCTGCCAAGCCACCTCCTTCTGGAAGAGTCCGTGAGAGCCTGTGGGTGTAGGGCAGCTGTGTCAATGAAGCCTCACCTGCCTCCTGGCCAGGGCAGGTGGGCGGGCAAGGGGAAAGAGGAAGGATGAGTCACCAAGGGAGACTGAAGCCAGGAGCGTCAGAGTGGCTCCCCAAGTCCGGCTCCAGGGGTCCCTATACAGATGCCCCTGTGGCTTTTACAGGTAGACGTTCCTGGCTGGCTGCTTCGCACGGGGTGGTGACTCCCCCTCATTCTGCAGCAGGTTGCATGGGTGCCTGCCCTTGCTCCCCATATCCCCTCCTTCTTCAGCACATGGAGACCCAGCCTCCAAGTTCCAGCTCCTGCATTCTGTGCCTGGGGCTTTCTCAGGCCACCAAAGTCACTGACCAAGGTACCAGGGAACGAGGACCTTCAGGAGCGGCTCCCACCAAGGGCCGCAGGGAGTGGGTGTATCCACACCCCGGCTCCCTGACTCCCGCGCTCCACCCACCTCCCAGCACTGCCCAGCGGGATGAGCTCCAGGTGCCCACAGGTGCTAACCAGCCCGACAGCTCAGGGCACCCACTTCTCCCCTTCCTGGACGGCCTCCGCTCCCCGTGGGGTGGCCTGCGCCTCCCGAAAAACCCCCTCGCTTCCAACTCCTGTTCCAGACTCCTCCCGAGGGAGATGAAGGACATTAGCTGGGTCAGAAAACAAGGCTGCCATCCTGTTCTGCATCGACTTGCCCGTCCCCTGAGTCAGTGACAGCCCCTCCCTGCCTCAGTGTCCTCGTCTACAAGGAAAGGGAAGCTGAGCGCATCCCTGCGCCTCCCTCTGATGTGCTCCCTCTCTGATGTGTCTGTGCTGGCGGATCCTCTGTGCCAACAGGGCTGGGCCAGGGGACCCAGCTATTTGGGCGAACACCAGTCTGGGCGTGGCCGTGAAGGGGTCTTTATGAGACGAACATTGAAATCAGTAGACTTTGAGTCCCACAGATAACCCTCCATGTGTACTGAGCCTTGTCCATTCAGGCAATGGCTTTAAGGGAAGAAAGACTGACATCCTGGGGTGGCGGGGGGACTCCCGGGAAGACGGCCTTGGACTCCCGCTGCAACACCACCTGGGTCTGCAGCCTGCGGGGAGCAGACGGTCTCTGTCTCTCTCCACACACAGACAGAGCTCAACAGGTCCTGACACCAATGTCCATGTGCACGTATCTATCCACCCATACGCAGCAGAGAGATATTTCCTCTGGGCGCTGTCTCTCTGTGTCCCCGCTGCCTGCCTCATCTGCAGATGTCTGTTGAATGCATAAAAAAAAAACAGAGACTCTGGGGTCTTTGACCCCCTTCCCCAATTACCTAGGCAAGCCTGCGGTTCTGTCTTTGCAGACGGCTAGGTCTGGACTGTCATCCTGGTCTCTTAGGTGGGGGGTTCCGTCTCTCACCCTCTCTGAGCCGCAGTTTCCTTGCCTGTAAAATGACACGGACAGCCCCTTCCGCTGGGGCAAATGCGAGGATTCTGAGAGGAGACGCAGGCCGCCCGGCTGTGGTGGGAGAAGACACGGCTCCCAGGGACATGACTCAGGACGTGACAGAAAGGAATTTCAGAGCGTGTCCGTCAAAGGCATGGACAGGTTTAGTGGGGAAGGTAGATACGGATACAAAGGAGGATGGGGCGCCTCCCGGGGGACAGAGCAAGTGTGCCCTCAGGGAGAAAGCGCCTCCGTCCACAGGGAGAGACAGCAGCCCTTGGAGGGCAGTGCTGGGGGCTGGACTAGCAGGGAGGCAGGGGGCCGGGGATTGGCTCAGAGGGAGAGCGCTTGCCTGGCAGCCACAAGGCCCTGGGTCGATCCCCAGCGCCACAGAACAAAAACAGAGCCAGGTGTGGCGGCAGCTCCGGAGGCTGTGGCAGGAGGATCACAAGTTGGAGGCCAGCCTGTGAAACTCAGTGAGGTTTTAAACACTTAGGGACACCCGGACTTAAAAAGGGGCTGGGACCTGGCTCAGGGGTAGCCCTGGGCTCCGTTCCCAGTGCCCAAGCCGACAAGCACACACCCCGAGGCGGAGGCAGGGAGAGCTACACATCTCACCCAGTTTCCCTGAACTTGCACACGGTGCTGACGCTCCTGGGCTTGGCGCTCAGGAGCCACAACCTCCTGGATGCTTTCTGCGCTTCCTTTGAAGCTCAGTGTCTCCCCTTTGTTCCCAAATTCCTATCTCATAGCCTGGAGCCTGCCCAGAGCCCAGCGGGCCTTAGCCAACGCTCCTGACCAGGATGCAGATAACAGCGCTGCAATATTCTCTGCACAAGACACGGAGGAAAGACCCCGCTGGGCCGCCTGTCTGAAGTCCGCATGTCCCTAAGACCCGGGAGAGGGCCGGGAGCCTGCCCTGCGGTGCACCCACAGAAACCGACCAGAGCCAAGGAGGACGGTGCCCTCGTGGGAGGTGCATGGCACCCCAGGCCTGATGGTTCTCCGCCTGGCTCCTGGGCCCGAGGCGCGTCCATTCGAAACCCACAGGGCCCTGGTGATATCAGCGATGCCCGGGCAGCCCTGCGGAGTAAGGAGGGAAGCCTGGTGAGGTCTGGGCTGGGAACAGGAGCACAGGAGAACCAGCCTCCCAGGCGGCCAACGCGCACCAGGCAACAGGGACCCGGCCTGCCTCTGGACTTCCTGCTGGGTGTCAATCCACCACACAGACAATAAACCCAGGAAGAGAGTCACCCAAGCCTGACCCCAAAGACTGTGCGGTGTCAGTATTATTTTAAACCAGCCCCAGGTCCAAGTCCATGTGCCAATGTCACAGGACAGCGTTATCCCAACACAGCTCCAGGTCTGACCCTGTGGCCGCTGCTGCCGACTCCCGTCCTGCTCCTCAGTGGACAAGGCCAGGAGGAGTGAGCCAGGCCCACACGCCTGCAGGGCCCCGCTCCCTGCTCTGGCCACGTCAAATATCAAGCAAAACTAAAAAAAGAGAAAAGAGAAGACACTGAAGACCAAAATAAAAGATGTAACAGAGAATATCACCACAGACGATGCAGACAACAAAAATCAAAATAAGGAGATGTCATAAACAACCCCACAAACATGAACTTGGAAATTCTTGAAGAACTGATTCATAACTTGGTACAATATTTGAAAACCAATATAGTCTACCATATTATCAGTTAAAGAAGAAAAATCACTTAATCATATCCATTGATGTAGAAAATCATTTGAAAACCTGCAATAGTCATTCATAATAAAAAGAAAATCTTGGCAAATTAGGAATAGAGGGGACATCGTTAGAGGGCAGCTACAGAAAGCCTACATTGACAATATAAAAGTCTGAATACTTCCCCCCTAAAACATGGGAATAACACAAGGATCCCTGCTTTCACCACTAATATTCAACCTGGTACTAGAAGTTCTAGCTAGTGCAATAAGGCAAGAAAAGAAATAAAAGGCATATAGATCAGAAAGGAAGAAGTAAATTGTCCTTACTTGTAGATGACATAATAATCCATAGAGAAAACCCCAAGAAATCTACCAACAAACTCCCATAACTAATAAACAAGTTCAGCAAGGTCACAGGATACAAGATCCACACACAAAAATCCTTTTTTTTTAGTATACTAGAAATAAATCTTTTGGAAATTGAAATTGAAATTATAATTTATAATTTAAAATAGCAACAAAAAATGAAATACTTTGGAATAAATTTAACAAAATAGGTACAAGACCTTTTATGCTGAGAGTTACAAAAGACTGATGAAAGAAATAAAAAAAAAAATCTAAATACACAGAGAGACATACTCTGTTCATGGATTGCAAGACAGCAATATAAAGATGTCAGTCTTCCCCAAACTGATATATAGATTACATTTCGGCTGCTATGAAAATCCCATCAGAATAATTTATAGATATATGCAATTATCCTCAAAATACATGGAATGGCCAAGAAACTACAAGAGTTAAAATAATTTTTAAAAAGAAGAACAAAGTGGGAGCAATTGGCCTACCCGATTTCAAGGCTTATTATGTAGCTACCGTAATCAGACTGTGTTGAATTGGTGGAGGTACAGACACGGATCAGTGGGACAGAGCAGAGAACTCACAAGCAGCCAACTGAGTTTTCACAGAAATGTCCGAGTGATCCAGGGGAGGGAGCGTCCAACACTGGCGCAGGAGTCACGGGCATGTCGTAGCTGAGCCATGTTTTCAGTTCAGCAAAGGACTGTAGGTGTGCACCTACCCCGTACCAGGGACTGTTCTAAACGCAGAGGGGACAGTTGAGAGTGCACAGAATCCCTGCTTCCGTAGGGTGACATTCTCGTGGCCATGGTCCCCTGGAGAAGCCCAGGCTGCTGGAGAAGGGACGGGGGGCCTGGGGACCAGGATGGGTTAGAGCCAGAGGCAGACAGGAGCACGGGACCACTGGCCCCATCTGCTCTTCTGTTCTCGAAGATGGTGGAGTGGAAGGTCGCAGGCCTTCGAGGCCGACAGTCTGATCTGTCTCCCATCTCTGCCCGAGGCTCGCTCATGGTCGGTGACTGGCGTTCACCAGGAGGTTACGGGGTTCGCCTGCGTGGGCCGAACCCTTATTGTGCAGCGTCGCAGGGCAGGGCCTGCTGGGTGGTTGGGGCTTTCTGTGCCCATAAATCTTTCCTGAGGCTGGAAGGATTCTGCAGAGGAGGGCAGAGATGGGTGCTGCGGGCAGGGGGAGGAGAGACCCCCCTGGACGCAGGCTTCAGGGGGCGGGGTGGGGTGGACTCTGCCTCATTCCCTCCGTCTGGGTGGCCTAGACGTGCCTCGGAGACGCTGAGAGGTGAGGGTTTGTGCTGTCAGGGACTCGTCAGCCAAGGGACCTGTGTGACCAGAGAGTGGAACAGAACGCTCCGGCTCAGGGGTCAGGCTGACCCAAGGATCGCCCCTCCCTTCTTCCTTCCTTGGGCGGTCACCTGACCCTCAGACCCGGCTTCCTCCCCTGGAAATGAGGAGAGTAAAACCCGGATCTTAGGCCTCGCCCTGCCCCGGGACTGGGGCGATTCCCAGGTGGGGCCTGGCACCGGTCAGAGCCACCGCAGTGCAGAGCCTCTTGGCAAAGCTGGTCTGAAACCCGAGGAAGCGTGTGACCGTGAACCTCTGTAGCTCGAGGCTGTCACTGCTGCCCCCCTGGGTCACGGTGAGAATTAGGAAAACAAGGAGCCCGAGGAGCTGGTGACAGGGTGGTCCCTGTGGGCACCCGGGGTCTTGTGACTCCATCTGACAAAGGCCCAAGTTCCCCTCAGGAGAGCAGGACCCCAGGAGGCCTCCCGAGCCCCGAACTCCGTCAACACACCCGGGCGGGACTTGGGAGCGGGTGGCGCCCAGGGTCTGGGCGGCTGTGGAGTCCATCGCAGCTCAGGCCGCGCCCTGTCCCCAAGTTGGGCAGAGATCCCCGACGCCAGTTCCTCTCCTCAGAATGACACCATCCATCATGGTCCCCTGAGCAGGCCGGAGGCCAGGCCCTGGGAGGACAGCTCAGGTGTCCAGCACAGGGCCCCCGACACCCACAGGGGATTGGACGACCCCAGAGCACCCTCATTTCTTCCAGGAAATGGCCTTTCAGCAAGAAGACGGCCCCTTCCTCTGGGGCTCTGGTCTGGGGGGTCCTCCCGTGGAGGGGAGTCTGCCTCCTGCACCAAGGTCCCCTCTGGGCTCCAAGTGTTAGCACCCTCCACAAGAGTGACAGAGGCTGGCCTTCACTGGCCCGGGGTTCCTCACAAGAAGCCATCTGCAAGGTCCCCGCCTGGGGGTCAAGTACTGGGCTGGATGCGGGGACACAAACCATGTTTTTAATGAGCAGCTACCATAAGTCTGGGCGCTGGGGGTGCAGCCAAGACAGACCAGGGCCCCGCTCTCTTGGCTGGCGGGGGGGGGAGGGGGACAGACATTTCAACACCAGGCGCCTCCAGTCTCAGAGAACAAAAGACTCCGCAAGAGGCTGCAGAGGGGCAAAGGTGAATCCACAAAGTCCCGCACGCACCACAGGAGTGGCCACCGTTAGCGCATGGGAGCGAGGCTCATGATCAGCACGCAGCACCCGTGTGCCACGAGGCAGGGAGAGGTTCAGGGGCAAACTGTAGCACGCCAGCCCTGGTCCTATCTGCCCTCATTCACTGTCTTTGGCCCCGGATGCCCTGCTCAGTGCGGGCAGCTCTGTCCTTCCAGGTGCTGAGGCCCCAAACCTTGGGGCCATCTTTACACTCCTGATCAGTCCACCTGCTTATCCCCCTGGAGGAAACTGGAGCAAAATGTGCAGAACCCGACCACTGCTGGCCCTGCGCGGCCCCACCCGGGGCTGAGACCTCTCTCCTGCCCGAGGCAGCAGCTCCCTGCACTGGGCTCCGGCTCCACTCCTCCTCCCCCTCCTGCATTCCATTCCCACAGCAGCCACAGTCACCTGCTCAAACACGTCCCTGCAAGGCTCTCCTCTGCTCAACAGGCCCCGTGGCGCCCCGAGTCACCTGGAGTAGAAGTCGGAAGACCTCCCGGTGCCTGGCAGGCCCGCCCCACTGCACTCCTGCCAGGCTGGTCTCCTTGCTCCTTGAACCCTCCAGGCACGTCCCAGCCTCAGGGCCTTTGCACCAGCTGCACTGGCTGTTCCCTCAACCAGAACCTTCTTTCTCAATGTCACCTTCTCTGACGCCCCATTTAAAATCGCAGGTGGCCCTTATCCACTAGATGACACATATCTTATTCTATTTATTGTTTTCTGGTTGTTTCTCTCCAGCAGAAAGAAGGCTCCGTGAAGCCAGGAGATGTCTCTCCTCCACTGCGTTCCCAGGGCCTAGGAAGGTGCTGGCCTCAGCCGACCCTCAGCGTTTGTTGAATTAGGAAAACTGCTTCGGTGTTTGTCCCCCTTTGCTGCCTATTCACAGCAGATTTAACCCTTCAACTGCCCAAGGAGGAGGGAAGGAGGAGGAGGGAGGGAGGAGGGAGGGAGGGAAACTGTCCCAAGAGACCTGAGACTGTGGGGGGGCCCAGCGCTCCCCCTGACTTGCTGTGTTACTCTGGACTTCTCACACCCCCTCTCTGTGCCTCAGTCTACAGCCTGAGGACTGGATTTGGTGTTCTCTGAGGGCCCCCCAACTCTGACAATCGAGGGCTCCCTCCTGCCACTTTCCATGTGAAACTCGACCTGGCTCTAATCAGGTGACCAGCTGGAGAGTCTGGACTAATTAGGACCTACTGTGTGCAGGTAGTCCCGGGGACGCATGGGCGCCGGGCCTGGCCGCAGCCTCTGGGAACAGAAGGGGGCTTGGAGCCAGGAGACGCTGCTTTGGAGCCTGGATCGTGGGCTGCCAGAGCTGGGAGTGCTGTGCCCTGAGGCTCCAGGGCTAGGAGCCACCTCCGGGGACGGTGGCACTAGGAGGATTGGCACTCAGCCTGCCTGGTCCTCAGCCAGACTCCTAATTAATGAGGCAAAGTCTTTGCTTCAAAGTCAAAGCAAACAAATAAAATGTGCAGAAGCTGCAGCCTCCCCAACCCCAGCTTGAAGACCGTGCACCCCCCACCGCATCCCAGAGCCTGGCCCAGCTGTGACCACCCGAGTGCACGTCCCCACAGCAGGGCAGGCCCAGGGCAGCCGCACGCCTCGTCTGACAGTGAGGCCTCCCGGAGTCTGCAGGGAGCACCAGCTACAGCTCTCCCCTCCCAGCTCTGCCCGGCACTAGCTGGGGCTCCTTGGGCAAGTCACTTTCCCTCTCTGTGCCTCCACCTTCCCTTCTGTGAAATGGGCTGCGGTGAGTCCATATGTAACTTGTGTCAGAGTAAGAAACAGCCGTGACGAAGTCTCACGGGCAGGTGCCACATGGACGGGCAGCTAATGAGCCGCATACTCTGGAGACAGACACCTTCCTGTTCAAATCCCGGCTCGGTCACTTTCTAGCTGGGGAACCTCTCTGGGCCTCAGTTTCTTCCTCTCTAAAATGGGCCTATAATTGTGCTGACCTCAGCTGCTTCGAGGGTGGACCGAGGGGAGGATAACAGCACGGGTCTCACAGGCTCCCGAGCTCCTCCGTGAACAGCAGGGAGAAGGGCCCCCGGCACCAGGAGGGTGACAGGTCACGTGGGCGGCCGACCGGCACGCGGGAGTTTGTCCCAGACCTGGTGTGTCCTCGGGTAGCTGTGACCTCTGGCTTGGAATCCCCTTGCATTTCCTCACCTCCTTCTCTGGCCTCCCTGATGGCGAGCCCAGCAGGTGTTCCTGGCCCCTGGGGCAGGCAGGGGGCGAAGGCTCCGGGACTCGGTCCTGCCCCTTCCTCCCACCTTCCTGAGCCTCGTCCCTTCCTGGCAGAGCCCCCCTGCTCCCATACCAGCGTGGCCCCCTCTGGGGGACCCAAGAGCTGGCCCCAGGGCCGAGGAGGGCAGAGGGGAGGGGCTGAGCCCTGGGCCTCAGACCGCAGGTGCTGACTCACGGCCTCCGCTGGACGGTATAAGGCAGCCAGCCCAGGGGATCCCACAGCTGGTGGAGGATGGCGCAGGGGACAGTGATCCATGTGGCCCCCGAGCAGCCCACCCACGCGGTGTGCGTGCTGGGCACCGCGACCCAGCTGGACGTCTGCGGGTGAGCGGGAGCCTTCTGGACATGGGGGGCAGCGGGGAGCCGGCGCCAGGGGCTGGTTCTGCCGACAGCTGTGGCCCAGGCTCAGGCTTCAGCCCTGGTAGCGGCTGCCAGGGGCACAGCTGGAGAGATAAGCCGGGCAGCCGGGAGGGGCTGGGCTCAGCAGCGGCTCCTTGGCCTGTGCGGGTGTGGGGTGTGGGGTGTGGGGTGCGGGGTGTGGGTGTGGGGTGTGCGGGTGTACGTTCCCAGGACCTCACCACAGATGAGTCATTATGGGGCAAACAGAGGTATCAGAGAGGGTCTGGACTTGCCTGAGGTCACACAGCCTCCTGACCCACACCTGGCTCACAGTGCAGTCTGTTGTCCACACTGGTTTCCGAGCCTCCCTGGTGGGGAGCGGGGGGACAGCTGGGCCGTGACATGGGCTCTGGCATGAGAAGACCACTCTAGGAACTGGCCTGCTGTGAGCTATCGGGTGGCCTTGGGCAACTAAGCCTCAGTGTCCTCATCTGTGAAATGGGTCAACACCCACCCTGGACAGGCCATTGGGATTTACTGTGGAAAGGTGTGAAAATGCTTGTCAGCACCCAGCATGGTGCTGGGCGCAGCTCTCGTGGTCGTTCATTCATTCAACAAACGCCTGTTGAGTACCTGCTGTGTGGGGGCCTGTCCACTGTGGGTCACCCAGGATGGTGGAGGGTGCTCTCTCAGGACAGCGCACGCCGTCGTTGTGGCTGTGGTGGCCCTCGGCTGCCTCCACCCGGTGGGCACCTGTGGTCTTGGGTTGGGGCCACGGGAGCACCTGTGTGTCACCCTGGGGTGTGTCACCCACTGCCTGGCCCAGGAACAGCAGCCAAGGCCCAGGTGACCTCCTAGGGCCATGGGGTGGCCAGAAACGGAGAAGCCCTGGAATAAAGGGAAAAGCGCGGCTGTGTCCCTGGAGACCCCCGAGGATGAGCTGTGGTGGCGGGTGGAGGGAGTGGAGGGCCGGGCCACCCCCAGCATGTCCAGGCCAGCCCTCTGCCCAGTGCCGAGGAGCCGTGGGGAGCTGGCTGGGCTGGTCAAGAGGAGGGCACTGCCCACACCTCTCAGAGGGACAGGTCTCCCACCCACAGGTGCCTCAATACCCTTGTCTCCTCCTCCGTCATCAGACACGGAGCTGGGCACGGTCCCCTGACTGTGTCCAGGGCGATGGCTGACGTCGGTATCGCCCTCCTGCCCGGGGCTCACACAGCTGCCCCGAGAGGCAGACAGCGCTCAGGGGTGTGTGCGAGGCCCTGGGTTCCAGCCCCAACGCCACCAGAGGGGGATCCTGAGGCTCTGAGTGGCCAAGTGACCCACCCGAAGCCCCGGCTACTAAGTTGGGGAACCAGGACTCAAACCCAAGCTGCCCGGCTCCGAACCCTCCCTGCCCGTCGGTCCCTGCACCTGCCAAGCCTCCCTGTCACCTCCCATGTGGCCAATAGCCCCGGCCAGGCTTCCCCCACTTCTGCAGGCGGAGCCGCCCCCTCCTCACCGGCTCTGCGTCCTCGCCCCCTCCCCGGCAGCTGTGCCCTCTGTCCCCAGGCTCAGAGTCCCCAGGCGTCAACAGACAAGGTGCTGGGGCAGGAGCAGGCGCAGGGCTGCGGGCGCCTCTTCAGAGCCGCGGGGAGGCAGAGCCTTGGCGCTCACTTGTTGTTCGGAAGCCGCTGTCCCTGCCCCAGGAAGTGCCCGGTCCAAGCCCCCTTCAGCTGGGCTGAACGCCAACCCCTGTCAGAGCCAGGGCGGCATCGGGACCCGCTACCCTGCGCCGGGCCTTCTCTCCTGGTCTCTGTGCCCGTGGTGGCGGGGACGGAACCAGGGCCTTAGCACGGAGGCACGCCCCCGACCAGCTGAGCACGTCCCCAGATCTTGATTTCTGACCTCAGTGACCACAAGCAAGACAGGACCACGTGCCCATTTTACAGATGAGTGAACCAAGGCTGCGGGAAGCGAAAACACCCACCCAAGGCCACGCGGAGTGGACTCTAACCCCTGCCCCCCAGCTCGCACTCACCCCTTCCGAGTGTCGCGGGGCTGGCGCCTGGCGCTGGGACTGCTCCCGGTGGGCAGAGCCCGCCCGCCCCCAGAGGACTTGAGGACACCTGGCGATCGCGTGGCCAGGAGGTGCCGACCACAGGGGACGGCTGTCACTGTGAAGCCGCGGCAGATGGGTGCTCTCCTCCTCCCCAGCATCTCCCCCGAGGGACAGCCAGGAGCGTGGGCAAGTCTGGGACTGTCCCTAAGCATTTACTGAGCTGCAAAATGGGGACAGGAATCCCTGCCGGTGGGCGGTGGAGAGACGCGACCATGAAGGCATCCAGTGTCCGCAGGGCGGCCTTTCCTGCGGGGACCGCGGGAGCCTCTGAGTGCCAGCACACTGTCCTACCTCTGGTCATCAGTGAGGAGATGGTGCCACAGCTGGAGGGGACGTCGCTGTGTGGGCTCTTGTCCCCGGCGCTGGCTCTGCAGAGGGTTCCGGGAGCTTCAGGAAGCTTCAGCCCTGGATCTTCTCAAGGTCACACAGAGGACGGCCCCCAGATGTGTATGGGGTGACTTGTTTGGGAGCTGAGAACAGGGGGAGGAGCCACCAGCGAGGGCACAGCCCCGCAGGAGTCCCAGCCGGGCCACCCGAGCAGGCCTCGCTGTCCCATCCTCGGGTTCCCACCTGGCAGGTGGTGACAGGCCTGGAGGCACCGCTCTAGACCCGGCAGGTGGCCGACCCACATGTCCTGCCTCCCCCGTGGCCCCTGGAGGAAGCCGTGGAGGGAGAGGGAGCCCTGGCCCAACGACGTGGCTTCTCATTGTCCTCTGAGTCCCGCCTCGACTCGTGGCAGTCCCCTCGGGCCCCACCCTCCGGGGTGCCCTGCAGCTGGGAGGCCTGGGGACACCAAGCCCGGGAGAGGGAGCCCAGGCTTCGTGGGCCTTTGGTCAGGTGGGTGACACTCGGTGACGTCTCTGGGGACAAGCTGAGCTGTACCTTCCTTTGCTGTCACTGTCCTGCACCGGGCAGCAGCCACTCCGGTGCCCCGGCCCCACCCACAGGAGCTCACAGCCCTATGCCGGCTCCAGAGGTGGAGCCCAGACCAGGAGGTCCGTGGCCAGGCCCAGCTCGCAGCCGTTGGAAGCACCGGGTGTCCCCTGCCTCTCCCCAGCTGGCCTGGGAGGCTTCCCGGACACTGAGGCCCAGCCAGCGGCTCGTGGAGAACCCGCTGACAGGCCTGGCCACACGCCCGCACACAAAGCCACACGTGCAAGTTCAGGCCTGGCCGGCTGCGGGGGACAGACTGGCCTCGGTGCTGTGGGTCGGAGGGGCCGGCACACTCTGTCCACGCCCACCTGGCTCTCTCCTTGACCCCGTGAGTCAGCTCAGCCAGGCTCAGGTGACAGCCTGGTCATCCCACTCCCTGGCCCGTATGGGCCTGGGGACCAGGCTGGGAGCTGTTGGAAGGCTGCCACCTGTGTCCAGGGGACACCTGCTATTTGAGATCCACAGATGTAGACTGGGTTCCTTGTCAAGGAGGACTTGGGGAGCCCACCGTGGGACCCCAGATCCTCCAGCCTGCCCCACCACCTTCGGGTCCAGCACGAGGTCCGGCAGGTGGCGGGAGGTGCGGAACGTGCCATGTTAACTGTGTTTTAGGGGAAGACTGTGCCTGGCACAGAGTAGGTGCTCTGAAGTGTTTGTTGAGTGAATGCAAGAACTGACCACAGTGTCCTGCCACAGTGTCCGGTGCACTCTGGCACACAGTTGCAAAGTCTTGTTGCAAAATCTTTGTGCAACGAGAGGGCGGGAGGCAGGTGTGTGGTGGCCACAGCTACTCAAAATATGTGAGTCACTGCCGCCGCTCACCAGGGCGGGGCCTCCGGTCTCAGGCTCCTGGGGCACCGTCCAGCCTGTCCCCACGGTCCTGCTTTGTCCAGACACCCTGACCCCGAGTGTGCTGGGAACTCAACAGGGGCCGGAGGAGCAGAGGAGCAAAAAGAAGAAGCGAGACCAGAGGGAGACCTGTGGGCCACACTGGCCCCGTCCCCTGTCACCCTGGGAGCGAGGAGCCCCTCCATCCTCTCAGCTGAAAATCAGCAGCTGTGCCCGGTGCCCACTCAGGGCTCCTCCCCTACCCTGGTGACCTCAGGCCTGCTCCAGGGCTGCACCTGTCCCCTGGGCCTGGGTGACTCCCTGCCCACAGCTCTGCCCTGCCCCCAACTCGGTCCATTCGGGGCTGCTGCCACCTGGTGGCCCACACAGACACCTGCCTTCCGCGCGGTCCGCTAACCTCGCTGACCCCTGCCCGTCCCTGTCCCTGGGCTGGGTGGGGGCACGGCAGCATTAGAGTTCTCCCTGGGATCCCGGGGACCATGTGACCAAGCGCCTGGCACCTGCAGTCCCGCGGGTGTGGGGCCCTGGAATCTGCGTCCCTAACAAGCTCCCAGCCGAGGCGGCCATTGCTGTCGGCGAGGACCACGCTGGAGACCCCTGGTCTTGAGGAGGAGCTTGGTGAAGGGGGGCAGGGAGGGGACAAGGAGGGGCAGGCGCAGAGGAAGAAGCAGCTGCAGGTGGCGGCAGGGGCATCTGCAGGGCCGCGAGCAGACCCCGGTCTGTCACTGTCGGCAGGTTGCCTGGACCCGTCGCTTGGCCTCTCTGAACCTCGGTTTCCTCATCTGTAAAATGGGGACAGCAAACCAGGCCACGGGGTGAGCGTGAAGTGGGGTTAGTGGCCTCGTGGAGGGAGGCCACACGCTGCAGGTTTGCCCTGGTGAAGGATCTCGGTGACACCATCCCACAAGAGAGGGTGCCACCTGGAAGATCACTGCGGGTGACACCGATTCCAGCAGGGTTTGGGGGAGGGGGAGGGGGAGGCCCACCAAGATGGCAGCTGCGTTAGGTTCCCTAGGCCACTGTCACCAAGGGCCACACTCCTAGTGACTTCAAACAGCCTTCCTTCATTACCTGACAGTTCTGGGAGTCACAGGTCCAAGCCTGGGTCTCAGGGCTGACGACGGACGTCGGGGCCACGCTCTGCCTTCGGCTGCGGGGGAGACCCCACGCCTCACCTTCCACATCCCGCTAGCTGGGGCTTGTGGCCACTTCCAGAGTGACATCCCCCGGCCTCTGCTTCCTCCACCACGTTTTCTCACGCTGTGACCCTCCTGCCTCCCTCTTATAGAGCCCTGGTGGCTCTGTAGGGCCCCCTGGGTAATCAGGACAAT
Source organism: Callospermophilus lateralis (assembly GCF_048772815.1). Taxonomy (NCBI): domain Eukaryota; kingdom Metazoa; phylum Chordata; class Mammalia; order Rodentia; family Sciuridae; genus Callospermophilus; species Callospermophilus lateralis. The sequence continues at coordinate 132,524,118 of NC_135311.1, read as the reverse complement.
CTGCCATCTCAAGGTGGCAAGTCTCCTCTCCCATGTAAGGTGGCAGCCCCAGGTGCCAGGGATTGGGACACCAGAGTGGGGCGTGCTGGGGCTCCTGGAGTCTGGGTCTTGTGTCTCCCAAGGGCCCCTGGGTTGAAGTGTGGTCCTCAGCTCGTGGTGCTATTGGGGTGGAAGAACCCTCAGGAGGCGGGGCCTAGTGGGTGCCCGATCATCAGGGTGTGTCCTTGAAGGGCTGTAGGAACATGTCCCCCCATCTCTCTGGTTCCTGATGCCACAAAGAGCACAGCCCCCCTGTGCCACACACTCCTGCCATGATGTTCCCCGTTGCCACAGGCCCAAAGTAACGGTCCAAGCAACGATGGGCTGGACTCTCTGAAGCCGTGAGCTAAAACAAACCTTTCTTCCTTTTCAGTGATTGCCTCGGCTATTTTACTATAGTAACGCAGAACTGGCTGACACAGGGCCCACACACTGTTCCTAATTCTCTAACATGAAGGCATACAGCTTTTAAGATAGAGATGAAAACTTTTACCAAACTGAAAATAGAAAACATGATCCTAAGTGTGTGTGTGGCGTCCTGGCATGAGTCTCCCACACGCTGGAAGTCAGCTACAAGTCCTGAGCCATTCTTCTGCCTGTGGATATTTGCACTGTGTTGTGCTGCTCAGTACGAGAGAAAAGGCTGCTCGGAACCTTCCGGAACATGTCTCCTGGAGTATGTGTGGAAGAGCGGCTCCGGTGTCTGCCCAGGTGTGGCGTGGGGGGTCGGGTTGGCTAATGTCTGTAACCCCAAGTGGGCAGAGAGGTCAACGCCACGGTCCTGTGAGCAGGGGGTTGGCGCTTCTGTTGAGTCACGTGGTCTATAACATACTTGTCACCGACTGAGTGGCATAAATCCTGTCCCCTTACAGCCTTGACGTTCTCACTTCCCTTTGGGAAGGGGAGGCTCTGTGCGCCTGTCGTCCACTTGTGTTCCAGCCCCTCTGACTGCCTGCTGTGTCTTGGGCCGTTTCTTTTCCCACCAGGTTGTCTCCGCCGTGTTGATTGGCCGGCGGGCTTTACGGATTCTGGACGCTGAGCCTGGGTGGGTTTTGTGCTAGGAGCGCATTCTCCATAGACCGCGTTTGTCTTTTCACTTTATGGTGACTTTCAGCAAACAGAAATTACTGATTTTCATCGAGCGGAATTTACTCATCTTTTGCTTTGTTCTTCCTGGTTTTATGTCTTGTTTCAGAAGAACATACAGATGTGCTCCTGCCTCGTCTTTCAAAAGATTCCGCAGGAGCCAGTAGCACACACCTGTAATTTCAGCCACTGGGGAGGCTGAGGCAGGAGGATTGGCACAAGTTCAGCCTCAGCAATTAGTGAGGCCCTGCCTCAAAAATAAAGTGGACTGGGGATGTGGCTCAGTGGTAGAGTTCAACCCCCAGTACTAAAAAAAGAAAAAAAATGATTTAAAGTCCTGCCACGGACACTGTAGTCTGCCTGGGGCTGACATTTTTTGAATGGTGTGAAGCTGGGATCGATTCTTTTCTTTTATTATTTGTCCAATTTAATTGTTTGTCACATGATTGAGCAAATGTCCTGCACCATCTGTGACATAGTCCACTATCCCCAGTTCTCTGCAAAGCCACTCTGTCGTGCACCAAGTAGGACCTCTGAGTCGCACCCCCCTTTGTCCCAGCCTGGGTCGCTCCGACCCCATCCTGATTTCCATGGTGTCCTGGAAGTCCTACACAAGGTACAGCAAGCCCTCGCGTTTACCTTTTCACTTTTAAGAGTAGCTTGGCTCTTGGTTTCCCAGGTGTATTTTCAATTCAGCTGGTCAAGTTCAAGGAGAAACCCTGGAATTACACAAATTTACAGATCCATTTGGTGAGAATTCGGAGACCTCAGAGTACCCCAGCTCTCTTTATCTCCTGCCAATTTAAATCCTGCCTCCTTTTCTCCCACAGGTTTGACATTTTCCGCCAGGCATGGTGGTGCCCACCTGTAGTCCCAGGGGCTGGGGAGGCTGAGGCAGGAGGATGGCAAGTTCAAAGCCAGCCTCAGCAACTCAGTGAGAGCCTGTCTCCAAATAAAATACAAAAAAGGCTGGGGACGTGACTCAGTGGTTGAGTGCCCCTGGATTCAATCTCCATACCACAAAAAAAAAAAAAAATTGAATGTTTTTATGACTTTATAGATGATTTTTTTTTTTAATTTACCAGAATATTTTCCATTTTATTTGTTCACCATTCTTTCCTGCATCTCAGATCAGGCCTCCAGCCTCAGCTACCTTCTTTGTAAACTATACCTTCAGAAGTTGCTTTCCTGAAACTCTTAAAATTGATCTTAAACTATCAGGTTTTGTTCAGCTGAAAATGTTTTTATTTAAAGATTTTTGGGACGGGCACAGTGGCGCATGCCTGTCATCCCAGTGGCCTGGGAGGCTGAGGCAGGAGGATCCAAAGTTCAAAGCCAGCCTCAGCAAAAGTGAGGCGCTAAGCAACTCAGTGAGACCCTGTCTCTAAATAAAATACAAAATAGGGCTGGGGTGTGGCTCAGTGGTTGAGTGCCCCTGAGTTCAATTTCCAGAACCCCCCCAAAACAAGATTTTGGGGGACAGTAAATTCTAGGTTAACAGTATTCTTTCATAATGCAGTGAAGATATTATTCAGCTATCTCCTGGATTTCATTGTTACCGTTTACAAGTTCACATTCAGTCTAATAATTACTCTTTTCTGACTTTTCTGTCTGAATGCCTTCGAGACTGTCTCTCTATGTACTGAGGTCATGTGGCTGGTTGCCTATGAGCTGAGAACATCTTCTAGGTGGTTTGAGGCCAACGTCATTAAGCGGGGATCTTCGGTGTCGATAATAGCGTGGATTTTGTCTGCTCACTGATTTTGTCTGGTATTAGCAGACCTACCCCCGCTCCCTTGGCTGCCTTTTGGTTCCATTGAACCGTGGTGCATGCACATGGGTGCTCATTTAGGGGGGTGGGCTCAGCAAAGCTTTAAAAAGTGTATTTCACCCCTGATCCGGTGCTTTGTAAGAGTAAGACGCTCAGGAACATCTGGTCTGCCACCATTCCAGAAGGAGAGGCGCATGCCGTGTGCGGCGGGTGTGGAGGAAGCCTCTGGGTGTGCAGTCGCTCCGTGCACACATCGGGTGTGAGAGCCTTCGCTGTTTTTCTAGTTCCAGTGTAAGCTGGCCAGGCCCAGGGACTCTCTTCCTCTCGTCAACCCCTGACCGCTTCTCCTTGCTTTCTCCTGGGTTCAGAGTAAGCGCTAGTGCTGCCTGCAGCTTACGCCTACTGGCCTGCTGGGCCAGGCCCCTCCTCACTGTCCCCGTCCCCCTGTCCCTTCCACAGCTCTGCCCCAGGGGACTGCACCTCTTTCAGCGTCAGCGCCTCCCCAGGAGTGGTGGTGGACGTTGCCCGTGGCCCGCCGACCAAGAAGAACCGCACGGGTTCCTCCAAGTGGCCCCTGGACCCAGAGCTGGAGGTCACCCTGAGGGTGAGAGCGGCCAGTGCTGTCACAGGTGACCAGAAGGTGGGTGACAGCGGGGGTGCAGGTGTGGAAGGACGGGGGCGGGGCAGCTCACACAGGGGCCCTCCCTTTAGCCCCCCAGAGCCTCCTCTCCTGGGGGTGTCCCACCACAGTGTCCTCACACACAGCAGTGTCGGGCTACAGGGTCAGGATCAGATTCATCCGTTCAGCCAAAGCTTAAGGAGCACCCCCAGCTGGGGGGGGGGCAGCAGCACGTGCTTGTAATCCAGCGACTCAGGAGGCCGGGGCAAGAGGCTCTCAAGCTCAAGACTAGACTCAGCCTCTTACTGAGGCCCTGCCCCAAAACAAAAGTAAAAAGGGCTGGGGGTGTGGCTCAGGGTAGAGCGCTCCTGAGGGTCTCAATCCCCAGCACCAGACAACAACCAAACACTGTTGGGACTGAGGGTCTCCCTAGACGATCCAGCCTGACTCCTCAAGACCTCTATCTCCATCAAGCTCTTTATCCTCCTCAAATCTACAAAGACGTCCCCCACAAACAAGGCCCTATTCAGGGGTTCCAGGAATTGGAATGTGGACCTATCTTTTGGGAGGCTGCCATTCAACCTACGCCACCCCTCTGACTCTAGATGGTCCCGGCAAGAACCTCCGGGGTTCCCACGGTCATTAACTCCTGGGGGAACAAGCCAACCAGGTTCTTCCCTGGGGACAAAGCATTGTCACCTGCTGTAGGAACACAGATCTGTCCAGGAAGATGTGCTCAGGGAAAATATTTCTGGAAGAAGTGTCAAGCTGAGGATGATATAAAAGACCAGCCGGGGAGCTGGGTGTGGTGGCACACAACTGTAGTCCCAGCAACTCGGGAGGCTGAGGCAGGAGGATCGCAAATCTGAGGCCAGCCTTACCAACTCAGCAAGAGCCTAAGCAATTTAGCAAGAACCTGTCTCAAAAAATAAAAAGGGCGAGGGATGTGGCTCCGTGATAAAGTGCACCTGGTTCAATCCCTGAAATAATAATAATAATAATAATAATAATAATACCAGCCTGAGAGAGGGAAAAAGCAGTGAGCCCTACCTGGAGGGGTGACCTGTGTGCACACTGAATGAGAAGAGAGACAGGCGTTGGGGAGGCCAAGAAGTTCTTGTGACCAGGTGCAGAGGGACAGGGAGCCGGCACAGAGGGTTTGGCACCGGGAACCCCAGTTTCGGGGAGCAACGGGAAGCCGAAGGGCGCCTCCAGCCAGGCCTGCGTTGGCGTCTTAGATGACGGGTCGGCAGCCGCCGAGGGGAAAGCTCGGTTCTTGCCCGTCCACTGACCATTCAATACTGAGGACAAGGCTTCGCGAAAAAGGGAAAAGAGGTCTCCTTGCTTCCCGAGCAAAGGAGAGCACACAGGAGCGCCCACCCTGGGGACTCAGCTATGCCCCTGCGGGGGTCCAGTTCGCCTGCAGCCTCGGGAGACCACGAGGCTTAGAGCCGCAGCCCCCGGGTCTGGATCCCTCCGCGCCTGTGGTCCCTGAGCCGAAGGACAGAGAGCAGGACAGACAGTAGGCCAACCTGCCTCCCCATGGCCAGGGAGGGAGAGAGGGAAAGCCCAGGGAGCGGTCAACAGGCCACAGCGGAGCAGCGGTCAGCATGCAAAGCCCGAAGCTGAGAGGCAAGGTCAATGCCAAGGTCCCGATGCAAGCCATGGCGGCCCAGGTACTGCTCTGGACGCCCACTGTCCCCTGGGCATCCCGGCAGGAGCCTCTCTGCCACGGCCCTGGGTTTCCTTGGGTTTCGTCTTGGACACTCCCCGGCCACTTGCGTGGGTCAGTCCAGATCCCCGCCCTCCTGTGGCAGCTGGGCCAATCAGACGTGATCTCCCCAGATTTATTTTTTTTGGGGGGGCGGGTGCTGAACCCAGGGTCTCCGCACCTGCTAGGCGCACGCTGCACCCACGGGCTCCAGCCCTCCCTGGGTTTTGAGCCTCGATAAAGGGAGTCCGTGGTCCTCCAGCTCCCCAGCACCTGCCTCCGGAGACCAGCACCCCCAGAGCTCCTGCTCCCCAAACCCCCGGGGCGGGGAGGTCCTGAAGTCTGTCCCTCCCTTCTGCTTGCCAGAGTCCTTTCTGGGGCTCGTGACCGACAGTCCCCTTCCAGGGCCTCTCCAGCCCCATCCCCAGAGGCCGCGCCCCACTCCCCTCAAGATCTGCTCCGGGGGCACCTGCTCCTACAGCCCCCGTGGCCTTCCCGGGAGGCCCAGCCCCTCCATTCTGGCCTCCTGTGGGACCCTCTTTAGCACCAAGGTCTCTGGAGCTGAGCTGAGCTGGCCCACGCAGGGGTCCAGACCCGTCTGGGGAAGGACAGAGAAGTTCCTAACGGTCTGCCGCCACCCCGCAGGTTCGGATTTCATACTATGGCCCTAAGACGCCACCTGTCCAGGCCCTGCTGTACCTCACCGGGGTGGGTAAGTGACCCCAGCCTCTGCAGGTCACCTCACCTGGGGAGGTCACCCCTCCGCCTATTTTAAACATAGGCCAGCAAAGGGGCCATCTCCCGCCCAGCACAGAGGAGCCACAGAGGGGCGGACCTGGGAGGGCCTGGCGGGCGCTGGAATGACATGGGAGTGACTCATTTCTCAAGTCAGGAAGAGGGTGCAGGGATTTCAGTGCACAGTCTCTGCACCTTTTTGACTCCTAGTATGTTTATAACAAAAGTAGATGACGATGCTGTGTCTCCGTGTTCCCCACGTGTCATTACTTACACTCCACGTTCAACATTTTTGGTCTTATCAGAGATCCATCTCTACTCCCATTTATTCAATATTTTTTTTTAATATTTTATTAGTTGTTGATGGACCTTTATTTATTTTTATGTGGTGCTGAGAATCGAACCCAGTACCTCCCACATGCTAGGCAAGTGCTTTACCACTGAGCCACAATCCCGGCCCTGCATTTATTCAATATTCTTTGTGGAATAAAATCCATTTTCGGGATGGCTTGAGCCCAGGAGTTCCAGGACAACTCGGGCCACATAGAGAGACCCTGTGTCTAAAGAAAAAGAAAATCCATTTTTGGGCTTCATCTTAAACAATGTATACTAAGTATACAAAGAGCATGTGAAACCTTCCGGTTTCATCTCACCAGCGAATCTTGTTCTCGAATCCACATTTAAACAAGAGAGCACTTCCCGTGCCAGCCCATGTGCTAAGACTGGACATTTAAAACTTACAACAATGTGGTAAAGTCAGTACGATCATCATCCCACTTTCCAGGTGAGGAAACCGAGGCACAGGAGGTAAACAGGCTTGTCCAAGGTCACCCATGCCGCCGGGTCGTGAAGGGGTGACGAGGCGCAGACACTCGGGACTATATTGTCCTGTCGCTGCACTAATACCGTGGTGTGGCTGTGTTTAACAGGTCACTGGGACAACCTCAGGGGGGACACGGTCACAGATGATGCCGTGGGCACGCGGGTCTACCCTGCTGGAAGGACAGCGTGTCCTCTCTCCCCACAGGGAGGGAGGACCTAGAATCAAGCTGTCTCAGCCACACCATTCATTGGTCACCGCAGGGGACTGGGGCTGCGATTTGTCCCTGGTGCAGCACGTGTGATAAAGAGCAGATGGAAGGGTGCAGCCCGTGTCTGTCACCCGAGGTCACTGAGGACTGGGCCGGAGTCCTTGAAAGCAAGGCTGGGTGACCTCGCAGGGCTCCGTATGGAACACTTACGGGGTGCCCGGGAGTTGTCTCTGAAATCCCTGGGTTTCAGTTCCCTATTGGCGTCATAGTCACGGCCCCGGAAGGACAGCAGGACAGTCAGAAGCCTCGGCTCTGCTCTGAGTGTCAGCCAGACTTCCTGAGGACATCGGGGGCTGTCCCCTCTGAAGGAGAGGCTCCCCCCCCTCCTGGGGAAGGGGCCATCCATGGAGGCCAGGCTGAGAGCCCCGACTCCGCACCTCACCAGCCCTCTCCTCTGTCCTGTGGTTTTAGAAATCTCCCTGCAGGCAGACATCACCCGCACGGGCAAGGCCAAGCAGCCGGGCAAGGCCAAGCCGAGCAGAGCCGCGAAAAACCAGGTACCGGCCCCAGGGCTGCTGTGGCCCCACTGGGCTCTGGCGCCTCCTTGTGGCGATAGGGTGAAATGGCAGTCTGTGTCCCGGGTCCCATGTTAACTGGGAAAAAGAGAGACATGATTCAGGAAGACAGAAAAGGAGAAAATTAAAATCACCAGCGATGTTTTGGCTTGCATGAATCCCATATCTTTTATGAGACCATATTCTTCCTGGTTGGGGGTTCAAATAATGTATTGTCTGGAACCTACAGCCACCCAGTTTTTACACAGCAGAGGAAAGGTGTGTAGGTAGGTCAGAAGCCCCGCCCCAGGCCTTAATGACTGACAGGAGAGACCCCCACGGTGCTGCCCACGTGGGGTGATTAATAGGAGAGGGAGGAAGGGGAGGGGGCGGGCGGAGGGCGGCAGCCCCGGGGGCCTGGAATGTTGTGGAAAGATGGGGTGCTGGTGTGTGGTGGGCCCCGGAGACCCTGAACCTGAGGGGGTGTGCATGTGTGCCCTGGGGGGGGGGACAGAGCTCCCTGGTGGGCTCAGACAAAAGCATAGGAAGGGCAAGGCCGTGGTCAGCGGTGGAGCTCTGGCCTGGCAGCACTGAGGGCCCGGTCCGTCCCCAGAGCCTTAAAAATAGGTGGTTGGTTTGTTGAGTGTGGAGAAGAGGGAGCCCCTTGGGTCCCCCAGTCACTCCCGGGGTGAAGGGTGAAGGGGCTCCTGCCACTGAGGCTCTGCCCCTTAGGTCCCTGCTCGGGGGGCGGGGGCAGATGGTAACCGGCCGCCTGCCGGGAACAGGACCCCCAGTTTGGGGAGTGAGTGGCTGTGAGTTCACATAACAGTGACGATGGGAATCAGGAGCGTGACGTACGTGAATGGCAGACCTACTGGGCTTGTCAATCCGGCACCTTTTTGAAAGCTGTTGCCCGTTTTGGGCTCCTTTTTAAAGGTTGTTGGCCTGTATTTTAGGGGGGTTCGGTTCTGACGCTGGCAGACACCCTCTCTCGGGACCCGAGAGCTGCCCCGTGTGGGAGCGGGATGGCAGCACAGGAGAGGAGAGGGGAAGGGGCTTCTCCAGGGCCGGGGTCTGCTGGGCGTCCTCAGCCTGCTCCTTCCCTTCTGGTGTGCGCAGAGGACCTGGACCTGGGGCCCCCGTGGACAAGGGGCCATCCTGCTGGTGAACTGTGACAGGGACAACCCCAGCTCTTCAGGCATGGACTGCGAGGACGAGGAGGTGCTTGACAGCAAAGGTAAGGCCCTGTGGCCAGCGCACTGAGTGTCCTCAGTTAGTGTCCTGGGTGTCCTTAATAAGCCCTCCGTCCACGTGACCTGGGCCTCAGAAGGGCCTCTGAGAGGCGGTTGCTAGAGGTCCATTTTACAGGTGAAGGAATGGACAAAGGTCCTGAGAGGGCAGGTGACCTGCCCAAGGTCACACAGCAGTCCGAGAAGAGCTGGACCAACCCCAAGTCCCTGATGCCTCCCAGAGGCTCCAGGTTCCATGCCAGCCCCACCCAACACAGACGTCTACCCTCCTGGGACCCCCCAATCAACCAAAACGAAATTGCCCCCAAATCGTATCAGAGTAGCTCCTGAGGTCCCTCCTGTCAGCCGCACACTGCTCTGAGTCGCTCTTTCAGGGCTCAACCCAGAACTTAATGGAGGGAGAAACCCAGGCACAGAGAAGTTAAGCAACTTGCCACAGGTCACACAGCTAATAAGTAGCAGACTCAGGATTTGAAGTCCGAGCATCTAGACACCAGGGTAGATTGAGGGACACAAGGACAGGATCAGGCACAGGGTCTCTGCAGACACTCCTCAGGGATGTCCTTATGGGGGGGACACATTTCCCACCTACCCTGAAAAAGGGCACTAAGGGACAGAGAGTGGCAGCCCGGGGCAGCGTTGTGGCCTTGCTGGGGGAGCTACTGGGATTCCTAGAGATGGACGCGTTTCAAGTTGTCTGCAGGTAGCCTGAGGCCGGGGGACAACCTCTGCTCAGTGTCCGGCACCTAGTAATAATCAAAGCAGCTGCCACCAGGGCAGTTCTGGGGCACCAGGCACGGTGGGTGACAAGCACCTGACGTGTTCCCCTCATCGCCACCGGCTCACGGTGAGGTGAGACTCCCCTGCTCCTGGGCTGATGGGGAGCAGGCACCGAAGGTGGAGGACCCTCCGCGCTCACCAGACCCAGAGCGCAACCCAAAGCCAAAAAAAAAGTCATTTAAATGCTGGAAAGAGGTGCAGCCAGGTGCCACCAGGAGGTGGCTTGTAGGCGGTCAGCCTCTGGGACAGTGGTCTCAGGCCTCGTCCTCCTTCCAGACCTGCAGGACATGTCCCTGGTGACCCTGATCACCAAGACCCCCAAGGACTTCTCCAGCAAGCACCAGCTGGTGCTGCACGTGGCCAAATCCGAGATGGACAAAGTGCGGGTGTTTCAGGCCACGGGTGAGTCTCCCGCCCGCACTCACCCTCTGACTCGTCCTCCCGTCTTGGCTTCGCTCCTGCCCCCGCCAGCGGAGCGCAGAGATCTGTCAAATGATTCCTGAGCAGCTACTGTGTGCCAGGTTCCAAGAACCAAGGACACTGCTCCCCGCAAGACAGACTCTGTGTCCACTACCTCCCAGATGAGGGGCACGTACGAGAGACAGGAGTCGAGTCTCGTGCTGGGACCGTGGGAGAGGTGGGCAGGAGCCAGGCAGGGCAGGTGTTTGTGGGCTTCTCCTAAGAGCAAGGGGCTGCAGCCCTACCCAGGGGCAAAGCGCTGTTTCTGGGCCTGGGGTTTAGCACGTTTCACGGTGTGTGCTGCTCTGAGGGCACTCAGCCCCGAGGGAGACAGGGGTCACCCTGGAGCTAATGGCTAGTTTTTGGGTTTTTTTTAATTGATGCTGTATCCTATATGAACGTCTCTGTCTGGGGATAAGGATGAGTTGCTGTAGTGTTTTGGGGTTTTTTTATGTTTGTGGTTGTTTTTTTTTTTTTTTTGTACCGAGGATTAACCCCAAGGTCACTTAACCACTGAGTCACATCCCCAGCCCCCTTCTTTTTAATTTTTAAACTTTATTTTATTTATTTACTTTTTTTTTAGAGAGAGACAGAGAGAGAGAGAGACAGAGAGAGAGAGACAGAGAATTTTTCTTTATTTTTTAGTTTTTTAGTTTTCGGCGGACACATCTTTGTTTGTATGTGGTGCTGAGGATCGAACTCGGGCCGCACGCGGTGCCAGGCGAGTGTGCTACCGCTTGAGCCACATTCCCAGCCCTATTTATTTACTTTTTATGTGATGCTGAGGATCGAACCCAGTGCCTCACACATGCTAGGCAAGTGCTCTACCACGGAGCCACAGCCTCAGCCTTTTTATTTTTTATTTGGTGACAAGTTCTTGCTGAGTTGCCTAGGGCCTCTCTAAGTTGCTGAGGCTGGCCTCAAACCTGGGATCCTCCTGCCTCAGCCTCCAGAGCTGCTGGGATTGCAGGCGTGCGCCCCTGTGCCTGCCTGGGTGCTGTGGCTATTAAGAGCACACAGCGGTGGGAAATGGAACCGAACACAAATCATGGCAGGTGACAAGTTACGGCCGCTGGGCATTTGCCGTTTGATGGCTCTGCACCTTTGGTGGCTTCACATGAGCACCTGGCCCCAGGCTGGTCTGGCTGATGGGGGATGGGTGAGGTACCCACCTCGCTCCTGACACCCGACAAGCTGCGAATGGAGGTGGGAATGGGGGTGGGAATGGGGGTGGGAGGGCAGAGGGAAACTGACACTGTCTCCTCATGGCTGCCAGGCCACGCGCCAAGACCTAGAGGTGTCTGTCCTCTGTCCCTACGGTGGTCCCTCTGACCAGCCTCCCTCCCTCTCAGACAGACCCCCCCCCCTTGTGTACGGAGTCAGCTGCAAGCCGACTCCCCATCAATGCATCCCGCTAACTCCTCCCAGTTCCTGCCACCGGGGAGTGACCGGCTCAGTTCTGGGCACAGGGCACAGAGCTATGAACACACCAAAGCCCTGTCCTGGTCCCTTCATCTTAGTGGGCTGGGAGAGACGACAGGCAAATAATCAAGCAGCCCTCGTCCGAGTCCACAGGGCGGGGAGTGGAGCTGGGCGTGGGGTCAGGCCTCTCCCGACCCCGAGGGCTGTCATTTGAGCAGGACAGTTAGGGACAGCCAGGTGGATACCTGGGGGAGGGCGGGCAGGTGAGATTGTGCCAGGGCTAAGGGAGGGGCTGCTGGGGGGGGCAGGGGGCAAAGGGGCGGGGCCGGGTGGCACGTGGTGGCATTGGCTTCTCCTGGGGGAGGGCCAGGGAGGGGTCTTGCAGGGGCACCCCTTGATCCAGCTCCTTCACTTCCAGTCCCAAGTGATCCTGCTGTCACCGGCTTGGTGACAGCTTCCTGCCCCTGCCCAGGCCTCACCCCTCTGGGAAGCCCTGGGCCCCTGGGTCACAGCGGCTAAGGCAGCACCTGTCTTAATGGCCTTTGCTGTCCCCTCCCCCACGTGCTCCCTGGGGGGTGGGGGACACGGTGACCCTGCTCCCACCCCCAGTGTCAGCTGGGACAGGAAATGACTGAGGGCTGGTGTGTCGTGGGCTTCGGGCAAAGTCAGAGTGGCCCAGGCCCCTGTGGTGCCCCTCTGTCCCCCGCCCAGGAGCGCTGTCCCGGGGGGTTGGGTCCTTTTCTGCTAAGGTGAGGCGCAGGCAGACGTGGGGCTGGGTGTGGGGCCTGGGGAGGCACCCGGGACGGGGCAGGGGAGAGCAGGGTCTGCGGAGGGAGGTCGCGGACCTGAGCCTCCTGCCCTGGCCAGGGTGCAAGCTGCCTTCCAGGTTCAAGGTGGTGCTGGGGCCGGGGCAGCCCTGTCACCTGGTGGAGCTCCCGGGCGGCCAGCACAGCAGCGACTTCTACCTGGAGGGCCTCACCTTCCCGGACGCCAGCTTCCCGGGGCTCATCTCCCTCGGCGTCTCGCTGCTGGACGTGTCCAACCCGGTAGGCGGGGCCCGGGCCGCGGCCTGGCTGGGGCAGGGGGCAGAGCCGGCAGGTGGGGGCCGGGCTGCCGTGACGGCCTCTCCTGTCCCCTCCCCTGCAGGAGCTCCCCGAGGCCCTGGTTTTCCAAGACAGTGTGGCCTTCCGCGTGGCCCCCTGGATCATGACCCCCAACACCCAGCCCCCCCAGGAGGTGTACGTGAGCAGGTGAGGGGCCCCGAGCACTGGGGTCCGGGTGGCCAGGAGGGGCCCAAGGTCTGGATGCAGCACTCGCTGTGGGTGACCCAGGCTCTGGGCCACCTTTCAGCCTGGCTGGGACCGTGAGGAGGCAGGGAGTGGTCCTGTCTGAGGCCACTGCTCCCGTAGAGGTTGCTGGACCTCGAGGATAAGCCCCTCTGTCCCTGAGCCGGGTTTCCGGGCCCGGGACTGCTGCGCCGGTGGCTTCCGGGAGCTTGCTTGCAGGCTCCCTCCTGGCTGAGCCCTGAGCTGCACCCCGTCTCTGGGATGGGGTCCCCCTGCGTGCTGCAGCCCTGGTGACAGTGCTGGGGCCCCAGAGGTCCCCTCTGCTCTCCCCTTCCAGCTGCTTTGGAGGCAGAAAGAGTGACAGGGGAAGCCCGTGGGCAGGCAGCCAGCCAGGCGGGCTTCAAAGCAAGCTGGCCCCGGGTGGCCTGGCCTTGGGCAGTGGCCTCCCCGCGGGCTGCTCCTTTGTGGAAGGGGTCTCTGTTAGTTCCTGCTTCGTGGATTCTTGGAGGGGAGTCCCTGTCCAGGTCACAAGCGTCTCCAGGGCCCCTGTGTCGCCTCCCGGCTCCTGCCAGGCCTGACCTCCAGAATCCGGAGCCTGACGAGCTGCTTCTGGAACCTTCCTAGGATCTTTGACAACGAAGACTTCCTGGAGGCAGTGGCTGCCCTGGCCAAGAAAGCCAAGTGCAAACTGACCGTCTGTCCCGAGGAAGAGAACATGGATGACCAGTGGATGCAGGTGAGTGGCCCTGCCCGGGGGGCAGGGGAGCGGCCAAGTGTCCAGGGACCCCTGGCGCTCAGCCTAGCACCTCTCTGGGTGGCGAGGGCGGAGCCTCAGAAAGTCCTTGCTGGTGGGGGGCCGGGGGGGACTCAGGCCAGTGGCTCATCTGACGTTAGTTGTGGGCCACCCTGAGACCACCACGCGGGTCACCAAGGCAAAAGCCACCTTCCTGCTGGAAAGTGCTAAGCCCAGGAGGTGGCCCTCGGTCAGTTTGAGTGGCCTTCCAGGGCTCAGCCACCAGCCAGGCCACACCCCACTCCAGCGCTTTCCATGGCTCCCATCTCTCACCTGCTTCCAGACCCTCCCAACACGCTGCCTCCCTGAGCTGGTGCCATCCGGCCCCCTGCAGGCGGTGGACACGGTGTTGGCACTCGGGGCCTCTGTGGTAGTGCCCCCCACGCTGCCAGGGGCACCCGGGGGTGTTCCTCAGCTCAGCACCGAGCCTGGCACCAGACCCCTCTCCGCTCCCTGCCGAGCCTTCGGCACCCCCCGCCCCTGGCCCTCCTCCGGCCTTGCCCACTCTGCCTTCCCGTCCCCCACGTCCTGGGCCTGCCCACCAAATCCCAGTTCAGACGCTGCCCCCCCCCGGTGAGGATTCCCTCTCTTCCTTTTGGTTCTCTAAGTCGCCTCCTCTCTCGCCACTGGCGGCCACTTTCTATGCGCCCCTCCCCCCACAACGGCAATGTCAGGTCCACCGTGATTCCCAGCAGATACGTCCTTGGCACCCTGCCCGTGGGCACCGGCCCTGGAGGCAGATGTGCTCCAGACGCGTTTCTGAAATCCTCCTGCACCTCCCTCCCCCAGAGGGTCTGGGCCTCCTCCGTGGAGGGACCAGGAGCTGCCTGCTGCTCCCCTGGCCCCTCCGCTCCAGCCCCCCCCCCAGGGGTCTCCCCTGGCCCCTCCAGCCACCCTGGTGCCCCTCAGTGACCCCCGGGCCACTTCCGACCCTGGGTGCTCGCTGCCGGGCTCCCGGGCTCTACGCCCTGACGACAGTGTCCTTCACCGTGTCCCCAGCCCAGGGTCCACCCCGAGGGGGAGAGGGCTCTGCGGGCTCCGCTCTGTGACGGGGCCATCACCGGACACCAGCTCTGCTTCTCACGGCCCCTTCTCTGGGGTCAGACTCCTCGGGGGGATTTGCCCTTGAGGCCAAGGGCGAGGGCGTGAGGCAGACTCCGGGCCCATCCGGGCACTGGGAGTGGACCCGGCCCCGCGCCACGGCTCCTGTCTGCCCCCCCAGGATGAAATGGAGATCGGCTACACCCAGGCCCCGCACCAGACGCTGCCCGTGGTCTTCGACTCCCCGAGGGACAGAGGCCTGAAGGACTTCCCCATCCAACGCGTCATGGTACCTGCGTGGGGTGGGCAGGGGGCACAGCTGCCCAAGCCCCTCGCCGTGAGGCCCCTGCCCCTCGCCTCTTTCCCGCCAGGCCCGTCCCCGCCCGGGGAGCCCAGCTGCCCACGCAGAGGCCCGCTCCGGCAGGTGGGGCCTGTTATGTTTGTCATTACCATGATACGACCTGGTGGCCCTTGCCACCCATGAGGTCAGCTCCTCCTCAGGACAACCCTGCCTGGATGCAGGCCCGGTCCGGCCACCCACCTGCTCTGGCTGCACAGTGTGGGTGGGGCAGGACCCATCCATTGGGTGGGGTCTGATTTCCCGGGGCCCCACTGAGGAAGTTTTAGGATCGACAGCCATTTCCTAGATGTGACGTTACAGCCAACGCTGCCACACGTGGGAGTGGGAAGTGACAGTGTTGATGAGTCAGTATGTCATTTGTGGCTTGACTGAGCTGGCAGGTTGGTGCAAACTCAGCACAGAATAATAATTAAAAAATAATAACAATAACGATCGCATTTGTTGAGCACGATGCACTGACTCACTTAACTTGTCCACGTTTTCTGGAGATGTTATCGGTGGGCCCATTTTGCAGATGAAGAAACTGAGGCTCAGAGTGGAGAAGTCAGGATTCAAACCAGGCCCGTCCAGCTCAGAGAGCTTGCCCTTCCCCACCCCACCTCCCGCTTCCCCAGGAGGACCCCAGGCCTGCACTGTGGGCCCCGGCACCCAGAGAAAATGAGGAAGGGGAGTGGGCACAAGGTTGGCCAGGATGAGTGGAGCATCCTGCTCCCCTAGGGCAGGGGAGGCGGCCCTGCCCACACCTGAGGCTTTGGAACGGAGCCTGGGTCTAGTCAGCACCTGCCTCTCCTCCCTGGCTGCGCCTGCCCTCACCTCCTGGCCGCGCCTGCGCTGACCAGTGGAGGCCGTGTCTGCTTGGGCACCCAATCAAGTGGATCCCATCTCAGGAGCATCGGCACCCACAGGCCAGCTCCACTGTGCCAGCGCCCCCTCCTCAGTCCACCCTGCTGAGTGGCCCTCAGTGGCCCGGTCTCCTACTTTGACACCCCGAGAGTGACCACGGCCAGTTCTTCGATGTCATGAACTGAACCTCGGGAGTCCAGCGGACAGACCTCACATGGCCTCTCGCCTCCCCTGCAGACAGCCTTGGAGGAAGGGGCTGCAGCAGCCTCTGGCTAAGCAGCATCCCGACCCGAATCACTTAGAGTGAGAAGATCCAGAGTCCAAGTCCAGCGCCACCAGCTTCCGACTCAGCCTCCTCCAGCATCATGGCTGGCCTCTCTCTGTCCCTCCCCGGCTCCAGCCCCCCAGGCTCTTCCCATTCTTCACCTCGGCCACCTCTCCCTCGTCTCAGGACCTTTGCACGTGCCAGTCTCTCTGCCAGGAAGGTTCTTCCCTGCTCCGGGGCTGGAGTTCACTTCTCAGCCTCAAGTCCTACTCCCTCCCCATCTGAAGGAGACCCCTCCCAACCCCTAGCACTTGGACTCCAGCCCTCTCTTCTCAGCCTCCGTGGGGCGGGGGCGAGCGGCAGGCGTTTGGAGAGCAGGGGGGGCTGGAGATAAAAACGTGGGCGTTATCAGCTCGCGGGTGGAATTTCACGGGATGAGCCAGGACCCAGCCAAGAGCCAGTGAAACTGGAGAACACAGGAGACCAAGGACAGGCCTGGCCCTGTCCCCGTGCCAAGGAGGCCGAGAAGGAGCCACCGGGAGGTAGGAGGTGACCTGAGAGCTCACGGTGTCCTGGAAGCCAGGAGCTGAAAACATGGGCGAGACCAAGTGGACCCGGCTGCTGCTGGTGGCTGTGGCCTGGTGCCCACGAGGACCCTGACCAGAGCAGTTTCGCTCTAACTGCAAGTGATGGCTTTAAAACTCTGAAATCAAGGACCCCAGGAGATGACGCGTCTCCCCCAGAAGACCCCCCGGGTGTGTCCTGCGGTGGCCCCATGGAATCCCGCCCTGTGGACAGTTGATTTGTGGCAGGGCGGGGCTAGGGCTGCAGCCCCTTTTGGGGTGGGACAGACGGCTCATGCCCCTCCCATGTCTGTTCCCTCGTCCGCAGAGCCTTTTGGTGGCAGGAGGGACGTCACCGGTGTGACGTTAGGAAGTTAGGAGCCTGCAATCCTGGATAATGGGCGGGGGGGGGGGGGTCCATGTAAACTCAAGGGCGAGAGGAGGGGTGGGCGGGGGAGGCAGGGACGGGAGGGTCTGGCTTGGAAGATGGAGAAGGAGCCACAGCCCAGCCGGACACCAGGAGCTGCAAGGGACGAGAAAACAGCCCCTTCCTGCAGAGCCCCGCGGGGGACAGCCTGCCGTGCCTTGACCGTAGCCCTCCTGACGGCAGAGTCCCACCTCCAAAACTGCCAGAGAGCAGCCTGCGTTATTTTAAGCCACTAACTTGATGGCAAGTTGCTACAGCGGTCATGAAGCTCATGCAAGGGGTGAGCCATGTGTCTCTCCCTCTCCCACGAGGCCCACGTGGAGACACTGAAGCCTTTCTGAGGAGTCCGTTCCAGCCCAAGAGCTGGATGCACTTGGTGTGGACCCAGGGCACCCATCAGGATAGTCCAAGTTCCACTCCTTCACCAGCTGGAGACAGGACCCGAGGAAGCCCATCACCACTCTGACCTCAGGCTCTTCTTCTGCAAAACAGAGATAAAAAGGAAAGTTTGCAGATTCGTCACTACCCCCAGGTGATGGCTCACAAAGCAGCTGCCACGTGCTAAGGATGCTGCCAACGCCAGTTCCCTTCCTTGCCCCCCGAACGATTCAAAATTCCTGCCACCTCCCCCAGGAAGAGCGGCGCCTGCTCTGTACCTGGGGCTGGTGACTGGATTCCTTCCGGCTCATCCCTAGATTCGCTCCCCACGGCCTCCAACTCTTGGCTCTTCTCCCCCCTCAGGGTCCAAACTTTGGCTACGTGACCCGCGGGCCCCAAACGGAGGAGATCACTGGGCTGGACTCCTTTGGGAATCTGGAAGTGAGCCCCCCGGTCACCGTCGGGGAGAAGCAGTACCCGCTGGGCAGGATTCTCATCGGGAACAGCGGCTACCCCAGGTAAGAAGGGCAGGGACGCCACGGAGGCCAGGACCCAGGTGCCATGGAGAACCAAAGGGCAGGCGGAAGTGTCCCCTGCCCACTCCCAGCCCAGGAGGCTCAAGAGACCTTAGGGAGCGAGAGAGGAGGGGAGGGTGGGCGAGGAACACAGAGCCCCAAACAACGTCCAGCTCTGTGGCTTACGTCCTGTCATGGGCCAGGAGCTGGAGGCGCAGCCGTGAATGACCAGACAGGTCTCGGCCACTGTGCTTGTGGGGGACAGATCATGGGTGATCTCAAAAAGTGAGAAAACAGAAAGGGCAGAGAGGAATGGGCCTGGGTTAGGGTGACAGGGAGGCCTCTCTGGAGGAGGCTCTTTTGAGCTGAGTCCTGATGACAGTAAGGACACAGCTGTGTGGACACCTGGGGTAGAATGTCCTGGTGGCTGATCGAGTGCATGCAAAGGCCCTGAGGCAGGAATGAGCTTGGTGTGTTCATGAAGGCCAGGGCAGCTTTACAGACTGAGAAAGAGCAAGGGACTGACTCACATAAGGCTTGCAGGAGAAGATAGAGGCTCAGAGAGGTGAAGCAACGTCCCCAGTGCTGCACAGCTAATAGGGATTGCCAGCTTTGGCTGCACTGGGTTGGAATCCTGTGCTTCCCCATAACACCAGCAGCTGGGCTGGTCCCACAGGCAGTGCTAGGCTCCGTGTTAGTGACCCGTGCCTCAGTTTCCCCTCAGCGAAAGTGGAATGACAATTCCTAAGTCCCTCAGATGTGAAGGGACATGATAAGGGGGCTTTCTGGGATCCTGAAAGGCCCCCGTCCCTCGGGGACCCCCGCTCCCCTCCCCCTAACACCCTCCATCCCTGCGCTGCAGCGGCGACAGCCGGGAGGTGCACCAGACCCTGCAGGACTTCCTGGGCGCCCAGCGGGTGCAGGCTCCCGTGACACTCTACTCCGACTGGCTGTCCGTGGGGCACATCGACGAGTTCCTGAGCTTCGTCCCAGCACCCGACAGGAAGGTAGGGCCCCGGGACTGAACCTGGCCAAGTCCACAGCCCCCAGCAGGCCCTTCCTGCCGGCCGGGGACGAGCTGCCCTCCACGTGTTTCCGCCCAGGGCTTCCGGCTGCTGCTGGCCAGCCCCAGGTCCTGCTACCGGCTGTTCCAGGAGAAGCAGGAGGAGGGCCACGGGGAGCTGCTGCTGTTCCAAGGGGTCAAGAGTAAGTGGCCGTCCCCTGGTGCCGTCACATGGCCTTCTACTGCCGGCAGGGACCACCCAGGCACAGACCTGTTCTGAGCACCTACTGTGCAGCCAGGCACTGTGTGCCGAGTGCTGGGGACGCCCGTGGACAGAGCAGAGGGCCCCAGGGCTATCTGGTGGGGCCCCGGGAGGACTCCCTGGAGGAGGTGAGAGCTGGCAGGGGGACGAGGTGGAGGGAGATGCGCCACCGGGAACAGAACGTGCAAAGGCCCAGAGGCAGGAGAGAGCAAGATGCGTCCAAGGACCTGAGACGTTCAGCGCCTCTGAGCACAGGATGAGACTGGATTTCTTCAATAAATCCTACCAACATGGGGCGGGTCAGAGGTTGAGAAAACTCGGCAGAACTGGCTCCTTTTTTCCCTCTTTTTGGAGTGCTGAGGACGGAACCCAGGGCCTTGTCCTGGGGGCCCAGGCTCTGTCACTGACCACACCCTGGCCTGCGTCCTCCTTCTAAGTGGGATCTCCGGAGACCGGGTATCTCAGGGGGTGGGAGGCACAGTCTCAGGGATCCGTCCCGCGCTGTCCCCGTGTCTGTGACAGACCGTCCCTCACAGGCTCAGAGCAAACCTGCCTGCGGGGGACTGTGGCCGTCCCCGGTTCACAGATGGGAACACTGAGTCGCCGCGGCACATGACGGAAGGGGCGTCGACCTCTGCCTCATTTTTTCCCCTTTTTTCTCCGTGACAGAAAAAAAGCAGCAGAAGATAAAGGACATTCTGTCCAACAAGAAGTTGAGAGAACACAACGCCTTCGTGGAGGTGCGGAGTCCGGGTGCCCTGAGCTGCCCCTGAGCTGCCCCTGAGCTGCCCCCAGGCAGAAGGCAGGGGCCCCCACAGGCAGCACGCCCTGGGGTCCCTGAGGGCGCTGGCTGGCCACTCTCCATGCCAGGGAGCCCCAGGGCCACCAGTCACCTCCCCGACCCCCGCCCCCGGGCTCTGCCTTGGGTCTGGGGGCCTGGCCCCACGCTCCCCTCCCCCCACCGACTGCCACCTCCCCTCCGCCCAGAGCTGCATCGACTGGAACCGCGAGGTGCTGAAGCGGGAGCTGGGGCTGGCCGAGGGGGACATCGTGGACATGCCGCAGCTCTTCAGGCTTGTGAAGAACTCCAGAGGGACCCCCAAGGCTGAAGCCTTCTTCCCAAACATGGTGAGGAGGGGCGGACCCCACGCACATCTTGGCAGGCGGCCTTGAACCCAGGAAGGCCAGCAGGGTTTGGCGGGTCCCTAGGCTCGGGGGTTGCGTGGCCCTGGGCAGCTCGCAGAGCCCCTCCCGGCCTCTCGGGACAGTGCTGCGACCTGTCGCCACCTGCCTTTGCAGATGAGGCACAGAGAGGTGAGGTCTCTGGCACAAGGACACACAGCTGGCAGGAGACGGGAGAGGGAGGTGGAGCCACTGTCCCTAGGTCCCCTGCAGGGGTCAGGGGAGGGGCAGGGTCAAGCTCTCAGTTTCTTAAGTGCCCCGGAGGGGACCCAGGTGGAGCAGCACCTTCAACTGGGCTCTGGGGTGCCTCCCGGGGCGAGGCTGGACCCCATTTCTGAAGGGCGGGCAAGAACCTCTGGCCGTGACCTCCGAGCACATCCTGGCACCACCCCCGGCCTGTGGTCCCCTCATCAAAGGATGCCCAAGGGCCAGATGGAGGCTGCACCCGGGTCTCCTGGCGCCGGGGGCTCTGGTTCAGGAGGAGCCAGCGTCCCTCATGGAGGTTTGCAAACTGGGTTCCCCAGGGCCCTGGGTGCCCAGGCAGGGCCTGAAGTCTGGGGGTCCTGGTGGCCCCTGCTTTGTGCTCGGAGGCTCTGCAGAGGGTTCTGTCGGGAAGGAAGCGTTCCCAGGCCTAGAGCCTGAATAAAGCTCCTCGGCCCAGGCCCTTGGTTTCCTCTCCCGCATGGCCGAGCCCGCGTCCTGGTGCAGGGGGGAGCGCAGCAGCCCTGGGGACGGTGCCAGGGGTCTCAGGGAAGGGATCGGCTGCGGGTGGCTGGGTTTCGCGGTGCGAGGCCCCTGGGGGGAGCAGGAATGAGCCGGCACCAGCTCCCAGGAGCCCCTGGAGAGGCAGGGTTGGCGGGCACAACAGGCCGAGAGACAGCCGTGAGGCGCCCTCTCCAGGGCTCGCGGCCCAGGAGGCTGACTGTGTGCTCACTGCGGGCCCAGTGCGCATTTAGGCTCCTTTGGTTGATGTGGCTCAGAAAGGTGAGGTGACCCACACGAGGTGACACAGCTCTGGAGGAGTGAAGCTGGAACCCACACTCACATTGGCCCCAAATCCCGCCTTCCACCTCGGCAGGCCACCTCCCGGTGCCATTGACAGACGTCATGCTACGGAAAGGGCTCCCAGGCCTCGGCATCCCCACGGTGCGCCAGGCACCAACGCGGATGGGAGTGACGAACTGCAGGAGCCCAGGGGTGTGGGGCCCAGGGGGGGGGCGTCAGCGCTGGGCCTTGATGACAGAGTTTGCAGACGGTGGCCGAGGGAGGATGGCACAGTGTGGGGCGCTCGGCCCTGGAGTCCCGCAGGCCCCTGCGCAAGCCCTGGCCTGGCCGGTGGCCTTAGACCACCGAGTGTCCCTGTCTGGATCTCGGTTCCTCGCCTGTAAAGTGTGGAGGGAGGGGACACTTGCGCGGCCCTCACCTGGACCCCCCCCCCCGCAGGTGAACATGCTGGTGCTGGGGAAGCACCTGGGCATCCCCAAGCCCTTCGGGCCCCTCATCAACGGCCGCTGCTGCCTGGAGGAGCAGGTGCGCGCCCTGCTGGAGCCGCTGGGGCTGCACTGCACCTTCATCGACGACTTCTACACCTACCACGTGCGCCATGGCGAGGTCCACTGCGGCACCAACGTGCGCCGGAAGCCCTTCTCCTTCAAGTGGTGGCACATGGTGCCCTGAGCCTCCCCACCCACCAGCCTCCCCTGGTGGCCTCCCCTGGAAGAACCTCTCAGCCAGGGGTTGCCGGTCCCTCCCCACCCGCGTGTTGCAGCCAGGGCTCTTGGGGATGGCCAGGTTCCCCAGGGGTGGCCTCGTCCTGGGCCCCTCTCCATGTTCCAAGATGGTTCCAGCACCCCAGCTCAGCTCTGAGAAGCCGCAAGGGGGACCCCTTTGACGGCCACGCTTGGCCAACACCGAAGCTCGCCCATCGCTCGCTCATTTGATCCTCTGTCAGGTGGAACTGACTGCTACAGATTCAAAAGTGCCACCAGGAGGAGCTAAGGCCAAGGTCACCATGTGTCCTCGCTCCCAGGCCTGTCCCAGCCTGTAGAACCCCACGTCGCCCTGAGCTTCCCGCAGACCCAGGAGGGGGGAGGGGAGAGGGCCGAAGGGCACCCGGAACCCAGTGCCCGCAGTCACGGGCAGCTCCTGGGCACGCGGGTGTTCCTTTGGTCGTTTGAGGAAAGTGTCTGTAAATACATCTCTCTGGATGTGAGTCTCATTACCAAACATGGAATTTAAAATAAAATAGGATTAAGGGCAGGGGAGCAGGTCCAGAGGCAGGAGGCCCAGTATGTGGCCTCCGGTTTCTCAGGACGGGGTCCACTCTGAGAGTCAGGCGGGCCTCAGGATGTCATTCCCCTTCACGTCGGAATGTCCTTTGGGGGAAAAGGTGGCAGATCACGCAAGACCCTGAGGGCGTGGAACGTCACCGTGGGGTCACATGCGCTCCAGTATCAGGGCGTGTGTTCCATCCACTCTTGTGGTTTGCTGATGTCCCACTGGCCACCTGGACCCGGGCAGGTACACACCAGGAGCGACGCATTTCTGTGGAATGGAGTGTAAGTGCCAGCACGGTGCTCAGAGAGTCTCAGATTTGGGCATGAGGGACACTTCTCTGGTTACGTCCATGTAAATATTCTGACCTCTAAGAACGACCCTGAAATATGAAACGCTTCTGGCCCCAAACACTCTGGGTGGGGGACGCCCAACTTGTAACCCGTCTCTGTTGTCTTTTTTGAGTATTGTTTTTTTACGGCTTTGACATCAGGATTTCTATTCTTCTGTTGAAAATAAAAACCTGAACGTTGAGAGCAGCGTGTGGCTCCCTAGAGTCTGAGAAACCCAGAAAACACGCAGACGCCGTGTCTCCATGGCGAACCTGACGATGGACAGGACTCTGGGGCTGGGGCGTGGCTCGTGGTAAAGCTCCTGCCCTGGGTGCCCAGGAACCTGCATTTGATCCAAAAAAAAATCCTCTACCCTTTCACTTCAGTTTCAAAACAGTGAGGCTCTGGGGGAAAGACAAACAGACCCACAACCAGAATAGAGAGCCCAGAAACGAAGCTCAAGTGTGGGATCAGACGGTCTTCAGCGAGGGTGTCACCCACCCAGGGAGAAGGACCCCTGCTTCATCAACAGAGCTGGGGAAATCGGACATCCTCACGCAAAAGAATGAGCCCTGCTTCACGCCAGGCATGAGATCGACTCAAAATGAATGGAAGACCCAAAACTATAAAACTCCTAGAAGAAAACATAAAGGAAAACCTCCATGACCTTGACCTTCGTGGATATGATACCCAAAGTGCAGGAAGCCAAAGCAAAAGCAGACCAAAGGGACCACATCGAATTAAAAGCTCGAGTGCATCAAAAGACATGCCAAGGGCTGGGGTGGCGGCTCCGTGGTAGATCCCTTGCCTCACGTGTGTGAGCCCTGGGTTCGATTCTCAGCACCGCATATCAATAAATGAATAAAACAAAGGTCCATCAACAACAACAAAAAAAATATTTTAAAAAGACATGCCAAAAAATTAAATAAGTACATAAAATGGTTGCCTGGCACAGTGGCCCATGCCTCAACCCTAGTGACTAGGGAGGCAGGAGGATCGCAAGTTCAAAGTTAGCCTCAGCAAAGTGAGGCGCTAAGCGACTCAGTGAGACCCTTTCTCTAAATAAAATGCAAAATAGGGCTGGGGGTGGGGCTCAGGGGTCGAGGGCCCCTGAGCCCAATCCCCAGTACCTGAGAAATAAAATAGTCTTTTTAAAAAAAGACTCCAATGGAGTAATTAACGCCCACTCACCAAAGGGAAGAAAATATTTGAAAATTATATATCCCTTAAGAGGTTGATAGACCATAGGAAGGATTCCTGCACCTCAATGACTAAAAAAAAAAAAAAATCTAATTGGGTCAAGTCCAAGGTTTGATACCAAAAAATTTAAATAAATGAAATTAAATGCTGGGGCTGGGGCTGGGCTCAGTGGTAGAGCACTGCATTGTGAGGCCCTGGGTTCCATCCTGAGCACCACATAATAATAAATAAAGGTACTGTGTCCATCTACAACTGAAAAAAATATGTTTAAATGGGCAAAGGACTTAAATAGATATTTCTCTAAATGTAACATACAAATAGCCAACAATCACACGCTATAAACAATCACAACTGCTATAAAGAACAGTGTGGAGCTTCCTCAAAAAATCAGAAATAGCCAGGCACAGGGTCCCCACCTGTAATCCCAGCGACTCAGGAGGCTGAGACAGGAGGATTGCAAGTTCAAGGCCAGCCTCTCAACTTCACAGGGACCTAAGCAACTTAGCAAGACCCTGTCTCAAAATCAAATAAATAAAAAGGGCTGGGGATGTGGCTCAGTGGTCGCGCGTCCCTGGGCTTGATCTTCAGCACCCAAAGAAAGGCAGACAGGCTGGGGGTAGAGATCCGTGGGTAGAGCACAGGCCTGGCCCTGGGTTCAATCCCCAGCACCACAAAAAAAAATAGAAAGGAAGAAAGTGAACGGCCACATGGGGAGCGTCCAACCCCTGCTGCAAGGGCCCGTGAGCCGTTTTCCAGTCCTAAAGAAAGATCTTGGAGGGCTCGACAGAGAGGTCGGACGTTTTATGCTGGGAACACGTGGAGAGCTCGCGGGCCCCTGCCGAGCTGGCTTTCCTCAGCCGTGACATCCAAGGCCACTCTGCAGATTCTTCTCACCGACTGGCGATAAGGGCCTGGCCAGCTGCCCCGTCCAGAGAACATCGCTGCAAGCTCTCCCAGGCACTGGTTGGTTTTAACCCAACATGCAGCAATCCTGTTTCTGGATATAGCCAAAAAAAATTGAAAGCAGGTTCTCAGAGAGAGATTTGCACACCCATATTCATAGCAGCACTATGCACATGGCCCAGGGTGGAAGCAGCCCCGGTGCCCATCATTGGATGAACAGTTAAGCCAAATGTGACATATACGTAGTACTCTGAAATATTATGCAGCCTTAAAAAAGAAGGAAATCTTTTTTTCATGCTACAACATGATTGAACTTGAGAATATTATACTAAGCAAAATAAGTCAGCCCAAGAAGACCAGGGCTGTTTAATTCCACTTAGATGAGGTATCTGTAGTTGTCAAATTCACAGAAACAGCAGAAGGGGAGGGAGAAGAGAGACCTTGTTGGATGGGTATAGAGTCTTAGGCTTTCCATATGAAAAAACTCTGGAGATCTATTTC